>NC_087352.1:87583121-87886151 GCF_030014295.1 Loxodonta africana | reverse complement strand
TTCCAGCTTATTTTCCAATCACAAAGCTATTATCTTTTACAGCTTGAGTGCCCGTGAATGAACATTGTCACTACTATTAGTCAAAAAGAAAAGGATACTTTTATTAATGTGAGGGTTTTCTTAAGTTTCCTGTGAGTAGGGAAAGTAGAAGAGACCCACTCTCTATGGTAGCCACATGGTTAATCTGGCAAATTCTTAGTGCATGGTTAACTAAGGACAAAGTATCAAAAAAAAAAAAAAAATGAGTTCAAAGCCACCATATTGCTTTCAAAAGTATGCTGGGAAGTCAGTGACCACCAAAGCTACTGTTAGGGAGGGAGGAGAAAGAGTGAGTCTTATTTTAGTGCCTTCATGTTTCTCTTTGACAAGAAAATGGGGCAGTCAGGAAGATGGAAAACAGTGTGCCAGTTCTAACAGATAAGTAAAATATGTGTGTTTCTATTGCTATTTTCCTTCCTGGTGGTGGTGGCAGGAGTGAGATTCTAGGCTGGAGTGAAGGTTTTGAGACACAGAGTAGTGTTCCATGGTCTGGGGCTCCTAGAGAATGGGGTAGAGTGTACTTTAGGGTAGGGGGACAGAAATAGAACCCTTCCATTGCCTCCCTGTGCCCTGTCCCCACATTTGTGTCCCGCTCCTGCTGATCTAGCTTTCTTGGCTCTGCCATGCCCCGTAATACCTTCCTCCAGTGGCTGTGGCTGTGGATGGTTTAGTACACTATTGGTTATCTATCCATTTTTTCCTTTCACCCATCTCAATGTACTCAATTTTCATTGTAGTATTTATATCATCACCCATGTACTTTGAGGAGACAGGACCCCACCCTAACTCTTGATTGGCTTAAACCAATTATCCCACTCCATTCCCAAGCTGAAGTCTCTAGTTCAGGGGTGGGCATATGACTTAGGGGTTCAATCAAGGTGAATCTCAGGAATTCTGCTTGCGGTCCTATAACAAGTGTTTTCTTTCCCTGCCATGATGTGGAGAACCATCACAGTCACTTGGCCACCAGCTGACAAAAGCAACCTAAAGACAAAGTCAACAAGTGAGAGGGGCCCATGCAGGGGAGGGGCAGAGAAATGGAGTGGGGGCTCCTGGGTTAAACTGACTCTGAAGCCTGCCCCAGTTCTGAACTTCCAATTACACATAAACGTTCTTGTTGTTTAAACCTAGGTTGAAAGGATTTTCTGTGTCTTGGAATCAGAAACATTCTGTCATTTAACAGAGGGATGTAGGTGTTTCCATACAAGTATCTCTAGGGGCCATGGCCATGTTTTCTCCAGACACGATGTTATAAATGTAGTCAATTGCTCATATGAAACCTAGAATGTAGATTAAATGGCATACATCTGCAGTGAGTGATACTGTGGTAGAAATATAATAAAAAAATACTACAGTAGAAATACAGTAAAAAGATAATACTGATCAACTATACAATACTGTATGTCTTGGTCATCTAGTGCTGCTATAATAGAAAACCACGAGTGGATGGCTTTTACAAAGAGAAGTTTATTCTCTTACAGCCCAGTAAGCTAGAAGTCTGATTTCAGGGCGCCAGCTCCAGAGGAAGGCTTTCTTTCTCTGTCAGCTCTGGAGGAAGGTCCTTGTCATCAGTCTTCCCTTGGTCTGGGAGCATCTCAGCGCAGGAATCTCAGGTCCGAAGGATGTGCTTTGCTCCCAGCACTGCTTTCAGTATGAGGTCCCCATGTCTCTCTGCTTGCTTCTCTCTTCTATATCTCAAAAGAGATTGCCCTAAGATACTACCTAATGTTGTAGATCTCATCAATATAACTGCCACTAATCCATCTCATTACATCATAGTGATGGGATTTAAAACACATAGGGAAATCACATCAGATGACAAAATGGTTGACAGTCACATAATGCTGGGAATCAAGACCTAGCCAAGTTGACAGACATCTTTGGGGGACAGAATTCAATCTATGACACTGTATAAAACTAAAAACCAAACCTGTTGCCATCGAGTCGACTCCAACTCATAGCAACTCTATAGGACAGAGTAGAACTGTCCCATAGGGTTTCCAAGGAGTGGATGGTGGATTCCAACTGCTGACTTTTTGGTTACCAGCTGAGCTGTTAACCACTGTGCCACCAGGGCTCCACCATACTGTACAGTGAGTGAGGAGGAAAGGGTGGTATTTGGGGCACTAATTGTCATTTATCACATTATTTCTATGAGAAAATTCGTTCCAAATTTCAAATAACCCAAAAATAAGCAACCTGCAAATGAACTTTTGGGGACACTCTGGTCTCAGGTTTCTCCTGAAGGTATAATATTAGATGAAGTGGTATGGATTGAATTTTGTGTTCCTCCCCTCCCCCCCCACAATGTGTTTTAAATCCTAACCTGTATGTCTGGTGGTTATAACCCTGTTTGGGAATGGGTTGTCTTTGTTATGTTAATGAGGTAGGATTAGTGTAGGGTATATCTTGAGTCAATCCTTTTGAGATATAAAAGAGATTAAACAAGCAAGCAGAAAGACAGATGGGGTAAGATAGATGCCAAGACATATGGAGATCTCCAAGGAACCAGGAAGCAGAAGCTGAAGAAACAAGTACCTTCCTCCAGAAAAAAAAAAAAAGAGCGGACAAAAAAAGCCTTCCCCTAGAGCTGGCCCTCTGAATTCGGACTTCTAGCCTCCTAAACTGTGAGAAAATAAATTTCTGCTTGTTGAAGCCATCTACTTGTGGTATATCTGTTATAGTGGCACTAGATAACTAAGATACGGAATTTAATGTATCGTCTAACTTCAGGGTTCTACAGTTCTTTGTTACTGGTCCATTGTTTTCATTACCATTGGGATATACAGTTGCCCACCCACTTTTTCCTCCTCGGGTTCATTGGGAAGCTGCTTTCCCACTGACAGTGCATCCTGCCACATGGCGGGGCCTTTATGACTGTTTGAAACCAAAAACAAACAAAAAAAAAACAGGAGGGTGCCATAAATTACTGTTTCTACAGGGTGTTGTATGAGGTGTGTGCATTTTTGGTAGGAAACAAAAATTTTGAAAACAAATTTTAGGGATACCGTATGTCCCTCTGAACTCTAAGGGGAACCCAGGGGTAGAATTAGTGGGAAACCATATGTCCCTTGGGACTTGGAGGGTAGGATTGTTGGTGGGAGCAAAAAAAAAAAAAAAAAAAAAATGCATACTACCTACTAAAAATTCAACAACACTCAGTGATTCAGCAGGCTTCCATTAATGAAAACACATGGTATCAACAAAAAATTCAAAGCAGAAAATAATTGGGTCTTGAAAGGATTATAAGAGAATGAAAATGAATCTCTGTAATAGGGCAACATTCTTGAACAACATGGCATTTGAAGATTGTTCATACCCCTTTCAGCAAGCTATATCTTGTTTGTTTTCACAGCAGTTGTGGATTTACCATCATTATTTTAAATATTTTTTAAATTCTAGCATAGCACTCACATCTTGCCACTAAATATTTTACGCAGAATACTTTATTTACTGCCGCAAACTCTTTTTTTTTTTTTTTTTTGATCTGTCAGTTTTGTGGAAACCTGAGAGATCCAAAGAGGCTCAGGTTTCTAAGCAAAGCAAAAGCAAGTAGTAATTTCCTTCTCCTTCTGCCATGGGTTACTCAAAGCAGGGACTCTTTTCCCAAGAGTGCAGATATCTGCCATCTTCAGATGGTTTCAACACAAAAATGCAATGGTTTATAATACTTTCAGTTCAACACTTAAGTCGTGGTTTGAAAATAAGTGATCAAGTAATTATTGAGAACACCTTGAAATAAAACAAAAAGGTCTGTATTCAGAGTCATAATAATTAGGCAAAAACATACCCTACCTATAGGTGTGGAGCACTGCTGATGTATTGGTTAAGAGCTCAGCTGCTAACCAAAAGGTCAGCAATTCGAATCCACCAGCCGCTCCTTGGAAACCCTATGGGGCAGTTCTCCTCTGTCCTATAGGGTTGCTATGAGTTGGAATCTACTTGATGGCAACAGATATCTACAGGTGTAGCAGGTGGTAGCCCACCTGGTAGGAAGTAAATGTTACTAAAAGACTCCCCCTCCCAAAATCTCTCCACTAGACTGCCAAGGAGTCTGAAACTCCAAAAATCACTCCCTTAAAAAAACATATTACACAAAGTACCCCTCTGCTCCCCCAAACAACAGCTTGATACCTCTGAAGGCTAGGTCATTAGGCCATTAACTCCTAGTAACACGCTGGGCCCTGTGGCCAACTGTTTGGGGTGGGTTGCTGGGAGAGGGAAGAAGGGAAGTATGGAATGAGAGGGAGGGTGACTTCATGCCTCATGAGAGTCCATGGTAGTTTCACAGCATTGAGGGTGGCAGCAAGGACACCCCAGACAATTTTACCTATTTCATAGTTTTGCCTTGGGCTTTCCCTATAGATCTTGGTTTTAAGGAAGTCAATAAACCTCATCCTAGGGAGCACTGAGTGAGTTCCTGGGTGGCGCGAATAGTCCAACACTCAACTACTAGAACCCACCCAGGGCGCCTTGGAAGGCAAGTCTGGTGATCTGCTTCCAAAAGGTCACAGCCTTGAAAACCCTGTGGAGCAGTCCTACTATGCACATGTGGGGCCCCCATGAGTTGTAATCGACTCGACAGCAACTAACAACACCAGGGGTACTGAGTCTGTTTGAGGTGATGAAAAGCTTTTGGAAATAGACAGTGATGATGGTTGCACAACATGGTAAATGTAATTAATGTCATTGAATCGTACACTTAAAAATGGTTAAAATTGCAAACTTTCTGTCATATGTGTGTGTGTGTGTGTGTGTGTATATATATATGGAAACCCTGGTGGCATAGTGGTTAAGTGCTACAGCTGCTAACCAAAAGGTTGGCGGTTCAAACCCACCAGGAGCTCCTAGTAAACTCTATGGGACATTTCTACTCTGTCCTATGGGGTCGCTATGAGTCAGAATTGACTCGATGGCAGTGGGTATATATGTATAGCCACAATAAAATTTTTAAAAATCCTTATTTCAATAATTAATGACAACAAACCTTATCCTCCTTCTTGAGCCTGAGAGAGTATGAATTGGAATGTTTTCTCCTACCACATCGTTCCGTTCTGGGCCCTGTTATTTCTAATTATATGGTCATCTACACAGAAGTCTCGGTGGGACCCCTGGGCTGTGGCCTGGCAGTGGCTCTGTAGACAGAAGAACAGCTGTTCAGATGCTGCTTCTCTCTCCTGAATGACTTAGGGTTATGTCCCAGAATAATGCTCTTTCCATGAGTCCCTGATTTGGTGCATGGACAGAGGAAGTGAGAGACCATTCTCTTTACCCCTTCCTGATCCCCAGCCTGCAGTCCCTGTGTCTACTTTAGAGATGAAACAAATAAGAGAAAATGTGATGCTGAAGTTTGGTCTTGATGTTGTGGAACAGAAGTACGGTTGGACCTCTGTGGGTCTGGGTCTATGCTCTGTATTTATTTTTTGTTGTTGTTGTTATTAGGTGCCATTGAATCAGTTCCGACTCATAGCGACCCTATGCACAACGGAACAAAACACTGCCCGGTCCTGCACCATCCTTACAATCCTTGTTATGCTTGAGCTCATTGTTGCAGCCACTGTGTCAATCCACCTTGCTGAGGGTCTTCCTCTTTTCTGCTGACCCTGTACTCTGCCAAGCGTGATGTCCTTCTCCAGGGACACATCCCTCCTGACAACATGTCCAAAGTATGTATGTAAGACGCAGTCTTGCCGTCCTTGCCTCTAAGGAACATTCTGGCTGCACTTCTTCCAAGACAGATTTGTTCGTTCTTTTGGCAGTCCATGGTATATTCAATATTCTTTGCCAACGCCACAATTCAAAGGTGTCAACTCTTCTTCGGTCTTCCTTATGCACTGTCCAGCTTTCACATGCATATGATGTGATTGAAAATACCATGGCTTGGGTCAGGTGCACCTTAGTCTTCAGGGTGACATCTTTGCTCTTCAACACTTTGAAGAGGTCCTTTGTAGCAGATTTACCCAATGCAACGCGTCTTTTGATTTCTTGACTGCTGCTTCCATGGCTGTTGATTGTGGAGCCAAGTAAAATGAAATCCTTGACAACTTCAATCTTTTCTCCGTTTATCTTGATGTTGCTCATTGGTTCAGTTGTGAGGATTTTTGTTTTCTTTATGTTGAGGTGCAATCCATACTGAAGGCTGTGGTCTTTGATCTTCATTAGTAAGTGCTTCTTTTTCAAGTCCTCTTCACTTTCAGCAAGCAAGGTTGTGTCATCTGCATAATGCAGGTTGTTAATGAGTCTTCCTCCAATCCTGATGCCGCGTTCTTCTTCATATAGTCCAGCTTCTCGTATTATTTGTTCAGCATACAGATTAAATAGGTATGGTGAAAGAATACAACCCTGACGCACACCTTTCCTGACTTTAAAACAATCAGTATCCCCTTGTTCTGTCTGAACAACTGCCTCTTGATCTATGTAAAGGTTCCTCATGAGCACAATTAAGTGTTCTTCGCAGTGTTATCCATAATTTGTGATGATCCACACAGTCGAATGCCTTTGCATAGTCAATAAAACACAGGTAAACATCCTTCTGGTATTCTCTGCTTTCAGCCAGGATCCATCTGACATCAGCAATGATATCCCTGGTTCCACATCCTCTTCTGAAACCAGCCTGAATTTCTGGCAGTTCCCTGTTGATATACTGCTGCAGCCATTTTTGAATGATCTTCAGCAAATGTTGCTTGCATGTGATAGTAATGATATTGTTCTATAATTTCCACATTCAGTTGGATCATCTTTCTTGGGAATAGGCATAAATATGGAGAGCTGTCTTCCATATTTCTTGGCATAGACGAGTGAGGACCTCCAGCACTGCATCCGTTTGTTGAAACATCTCAATTGATATTCCATCAATTCCTGGAGCTTTGTTTTTCACCAATGCCTTCAGAGCAGCTTGGACTTCTTCCTTCAGTACCATCGGTTCCTGATCATATGCCACCTCTTGAAATGGTTGAACATCTACTAATCCTTTTTGGTATAATGACTCTGTATATTCGTTCCATCTTCTTTTGGTGCTCCCTGCGTTGTTTAATATTTTCCCCATGGAATCCTTCACTATTGCAACTCGAGGCTTGAATTTTTTCTTCAGTACTTTCAGCTTGAGAAATGCTGAGTGTGTTCTTCCCTTTTGGTTTTCCAAAAAGTTTGGTCTTGATGTGGAACAGAAGTACAGTTGGACCGCTGTGGGTCTGGGTCTATGCTCTGTATTTATTTAGGGTACATTTATTGGAAACCCAATGGGGCAGTTCTACTCTGTCCTATAGGTCACTGAGTCAGAATTGACTCAACAGCAGTGGGTTCATTAGATAGGACAGCTTATGGTGACAATTTTAAAAAAAGACTTTGCAGGGCAGGAATTTCACCTTTCATAGTGTTGTGTTAGAGTGTGTGTGAACTTTATTCCCTTAGCAAGTCTTGCTTTGTTTCCTGTGTATTTGGGGGCTCCCAGAGAGGGAGGACCCTTGGTGTGGATGATGGTTGGTTTTCTTCAAATAGCTCTCCAGTTCTCACACTAAGCACTTCCTCCCCACAGTGAAGAGAAATCTGGGCTACCCCAAACAAAACAGTGGAAAAGGTGAGCGATTGTATTCTTGAGTTCAGCAAAAGTGGAAGAAATGTGACATTTTATCTGAATGAACCCCTCAGGAGTGACCCTGGTTTTCCTTGTGTTCTTTTCCCTTTTTTGGTGTGAGGCACTGCTCTTCCAGCACTTAAAATAGAAGTTCTATCTATGCTTTATGTCCCTGTTGCTGGAGATGTCGTTGATGTTTAACAAATACTTGTTGATGTGTGCTATTAGCCATTAATTCTTCTTTTAAAGTGCTCATTCTAATAGGCCTAATAAATTATTGGCTAGCGCAGAATTCTGAATACAGACAATAAGCTAGTCTTAAGTGACTGAATTAGGAGAACAAACGTGGAGAGTGTTATGAAGCTGGAGGTGGTAGAATGATGTGAAATGTAAGGTCCGTAAACACTCAGACTAAATAAAGAACAATGCTGCGCCGCAATAATAGCCTCAAAATAGCTCCTGTAAGGACCAAACATAGAATGTTAAAGATCAGAAAATTTCCATGGGATACACTAAGAATTTGTTTGTGTTAGAGTTATGTGTTGGAAGTTAAGCTATAGTTACATCATTTAATGGGGCAGTGGTGGTTCAGTGGTAGAATCTTGTCTTCTATGCTGGAGACCTGGGTTCAAATCCCAGCCAGTGCACCTCATGTGCAGCCACCACCCATCTGCCAGTGAAGGCTTACATGTTACTGTGATGCTAAACAGGTTTCCGTGGCGCTTCCAGACTAAGACAGACTGGGAAGAAAAGCCTGGTGAGCTACCTCTGAAAATCAGCCAGTGAAAACCCTACGGATCACAACAGTCCCTTACACAACTGATCATGGGGGTGATACAAGTCTAGGCATGGTTTCATTCCATTATGCATGGAGTTGCCAAGAGTTGGGGGCCAACTAGATGGCAGGTAACAATAACAATGTAATCTGATAATCAACTCTATTCAATATAGAGTCCCCCCCGCCACAAACAAAACAAAACAAAACAAAAAAACGCCAACTTTCAAAAGTTGTTTTAGGATTCCATTTAGGAGGGTGCGGAAGCAAAACAGTCAAATTTTAAAAAGCCGTCTAAGGAGATCATAGTGTGGGATGGTGTGATACTGATAATGTTGGAATTTATGATTTAGACTTGGAGCATTGCACCTACACCATTCCACATTATCACAGTCAACAACTTAATCAACAAGCATTTAGTGAGTACCGTGTGCTAAACTTATAGCTACTCATAGTGACACTATATAGGAAATACGGTCACTATGAGTCAGAATCGATTCGAGAGCAGTGAGTTTGGTTTGGCTTTTTGGTATGGGCTAGACACTATGCCTGGGGATGCAAAGATGAACTAGCTGTGCAGCGCCCCTGAGGCTTCACAGCCTAGTGGAACAAATGGTTGCAGTGAGAGTGAGCTACACGTGACTGGGGACTCGTCACAAGATGCACAACGAGGCTGCCAAGGGGATGAAGGAAGAGGAGGCCTTGTGTGGTTGGAGATGCACTGTAACAGCCTTCGCTGGTTTTGTGATGGCATCCTGGCCTCTAGAGTCAAACCGCTTGTGCCTGCAGACACAGCCGGGAGCTCGCAAGTCCTGAACTGACAGATGCAGCCACCCTAGGCCAATTTCTAGTCATTACGCGCTGCTTCCTCGAGTGAGAAAGGTTACCGACCCTGCTGGAATGGAGAACTTCTTACATTTGTTAGATATTAAAATATTTGTGCAGTGGGAGAGTTTTATTGGCTCTGCAAACTTTCACTTTTCCCTCTGATATAAACAAGATATGCTCAGCAATTGCCCGTGACTCCGTTCACAGATCAAGGCCTTCACTTCGTGAACTATTCAAGTAGGAAAACAAGGACTCTAGTTTGCAAGGAGTCCTTTGAAATTCCAGAAATTCAATAAGAAAAAGACTACTTTTGTGAATATTTTCCATGTAGGAAGATTTCTTGGTAAACTGGGACAGCTGGGTTGCTTTTCTGAGTCCTGCCCTGCTCTTCTGATGGGTTTTCACCAGCTGCCTAATTTTCTGCTTCTAAACTCTTATCTGTAAAATAGAGAGGTGGAATGATGACAGGATTAGTTGCTCAGGCTGGTCTACCAGAGACCCGGGCTGGAGAACTGGCATGCCCAGCTCTGTGGTCAAGCTTCTGAACTTTCCATACCTCAGTTTCTTCATATGATAGGATGATAACAGTGCCTACCTCGCCATGCACTCATGAGGATTACATTGAGATAATCCACACAAAGGGCTTGGCTCACAGAAAGCACTCGGGAAATGTTAGCTGCCATTCCCACTACTGTAACTACCATTCCCATCATCAAAGACACTTACGAAATGCTGATATGTACACGGCCCTGTGCCAGGCACTGCCCAGCAGACTTTTGAGATACCTACTTGAGAGAAAATTCAGGGTAGCTGTTATGAGTTGAATTGTGTTCCCCTAAAGTATGTGTTGAATTCCCGGCCCTTGTACATATGAATCTAATCCTGTTTGGAAATAGGTTTTCTTGGTTATGTTAATTAAATCATATCTGAGTAGGGTGGGTTCTAAATCTAATCTCTTCTGAGTTACAAAAGAGCAAATTAGACACAGAGACACTCACATGTGGTAGAAGACAGATGCCATGTGAGAATCGTCTACAAGTCAAGTAACCAAAGAATGCCTGAGACTACCTACAAGGAATTGATATAGCCAAGACCCTGGTTTGGACTTCTAGCCTCTAAAGCTAGGAGAGAATAAATTTCTGTTCTTTAAAGCCACTCACTTGTGGTACTTCTGTTACAGTAGCACTAAGAAACTAAGATCAAACCAGTTTCCACCAAGTCAGTTCTGACTCATGGTGACTGTACGTGTGTCAGAGTAGAGTTGTGCTCCATAGGGTTTTCAATGGCTGCTTTTTAGGAAGTAGGTCACCAGTCCTCTCTTCTGAGGTACCTCTGAGTAGACTCAAACCTCCAACCTTTTGGTTGGCAGCAGAGCGCATTAAACATTTACACCGCCCAGGGACTCGAGGAGACTAAGACAAATTGGCTCAATATATTTTCGTGTGTCATTCATTCAATGAATATTTATAGCGTGCTCACTATGTGCCAGGAGTCCTGGTGGCGCTGTGGTTAAGAGTTCACCTGCTAACCAAGAGGTCAGCAGTTGGAATCCACCATTCGTTCCTCAGAAACCCTAGGGAGCAGTTCTGCTCTGTCCTATAGGGTTGCTATGAGTTGAAATGGACTGGACGGCAACATATTTGGCTTTTTGGTACTACGTACCAGGCCCTGGGCTGGGAAACAATGACAAACAGAACAAACAAAAAGATTGCAGCTTTCTTGAGCTTACTTTCTAATGTTCCATCCTAATTTCATTATTTTAGGCTCCTTTTAAATGCCCCAAATCTCGCTGTAATTTACTTGGAGAGATTCAATCATGACTCAGCCCTTTAACACTCTGGATAGGAAGGTGAGTTTCGATTGTACCAAAGAAACATCTGAGAGAATCTTTTTTATTTATTTTTTTTCCCCAGCAAAGTTAAAGTGATAGTTGAATAGTAAGAAGTAATGAATCCCTGTGCTGGCACTTTAAAGTAGAATTTTCAAGAAAATACACATAGTTGACGTCAGTTGAGGGAGAAAGGTCAGATACTGACTTGATACAGCCAACGTATTACTCATGCTCAGAAGGATTCTGTGCTTAGTTTAATGATCTGCTGTCTTACCCTTGAAATTCTTAATAATTTTTGAGCAAGGGACCCTTTAATTTCACACTCCTGCAAATTATGTAGCCAGTCCTGATTACTTTAAATCCAACTCTGTGCAGGGTGTCATTAAGCCTATTTCTCCCTTACAGATGAAGAACATTCTTCCACAAAGCCAAGGGAGAAGGCTGGCAGGTTCCTTCTGTAGCTTCACACTAGGGAAGAGGTTGTTCTTTGAGGGGCAGCACCAGTTTCCCATCGTTCCATCCTCAAGCTTTGCACATCATGTTCCCTCTTCCCCCACTCCCACCAGCGCATCCTACAGGTCATGGGGCTGATAATGAGAAGCTTTTCCTAGCCTCTCAAGACTGGGTTAGGCACCACCTCTTGGAGATCCTAACACTTAACCACACTGTGTTTCACGTACCTCTTTGTCTGCATCTCCCACCCAGACCACTGTTGAGGACAGCAACCACACTTTATTACTAATGAATCCACGGTGGTTAGCACAGAGTAGATGTTGAAGGAAATAAAATCTTTAAAGTTAGCCACAATAATGGTGATGATGATTCAGTGTATTAGTAATAGAAGAAACCTTATCAAGTCACATGCCAAGGACTTTGTTGTTATGTTGTTAGGTGCTGTTGAGTCCGCTCTGACTCATAGCAACCCTATGCACAACAAAACTAAACACTGACAGGTCCTGCACCATCCTCACAATTGTTGCTATACTTGAGCCCATTGTTGCAGCCACTGTGTCAGTCCACCTCGTTGAGGGACTTCCTCTTTTCTGCTGATCCTCTACTCTACCAAGCATGATGTCCTTCTCTAGGGACTGATCACTCCTGATAACATGCCCAAAGTATGTGAGACATAGTCTCGCCATCCTTGCTTCTAAGGAGCATTTTGGTTGTACTTCTTCCAAGACAGATTTGTTTGTTCTTTTGGCAGTCCGTGGTACATTCAATATTCTTCGCCAACACCACAATTCAAAGGTGTCAATTCTTCTTCCATTTTCCTTATTCGTTGTCCAGCTTTCACATGCATGAGGCGCCTGAAAACACCGTGGCTTGGGTCAGGTGCACCTTAGTCCTCAAGGTGACATCTTTGCTTTTCAACATTTTGAAAAGGTCTTTTGCAGCAGGTTTGCCCAATGCAATGCGTCCTGTGACTTCTTCACTTCTGCTTCCATGGGTGTTTATTGTGGATCCATGTAAAATGAAGTCCTTGACAACCTCAATCTTCTCTCTGTTTATCAGATGTTGCTTATACGTCCAGTTGTGAGGATCTTTGTTTTCTTTATGTTGAGGTGCAATCCATACTGAAGGCTGTGGTCTTTGATCTTGATCTTCATTAGTAAGTTCTTCAAGTCCTCTTCACTTTCAGCAAGCAAGGTTGTGTCACATGCATAACGCAGGTTGTTAATGAGTCTTCCTCCAATCCTGATGCCCCATTCTTCTTCATATAGTCCAGCTTCTTGGATTATTTCCTCAGCATACATATTGGATAAGTATGGTGAAAGGATACAACCCTGATGCACACCTTTCCTGACTTTTAATCATGCAGTATCCCCTTGTTCTGTTTGAATCACTGCCTCTTGATCCATGTACGGATTCCTCATGAGCACATTTAAGTGTTCCAGAATTCCGATTCTCCACAATGTTATCCATAATTTGTTATGATCCACACAGTCAAATGCCTTAGTGTAGTCAATAAAACACAGATAAACATATTCCTGGTATTCTCTGCTTTCAGCCAGGAACCAATCCAACATCAGCAATGATATTCCTGGTTCCATGTCCTCTTCTAAATCCAGCTTAAATTTCTGACGGTTCCCTGTCGATATACTGCTGCAGCCGCTTTTGAATAATCTTCAGCAAAATTTTTCTTGCATGTGATTAAAGTGCTCAATAATTTCTACATTCGATTGGATCACCTTTCTTGGGAACAAGCAAAAATATGGATCTCTTTCAGTCGGTTGGTCAGGTAGCTGTCCTTCAAATTTCTTGGCATAGACATATGAGCACTTCCAGTGCTGCATTCATTTGCTGAAATAACTCAATTGGTATTTCGTCAATTCTTGCAGCCTTGTTTTTCACCAGTGCCTTCAGTGCAGCTTGGACTTCTTCCTTCAGTACCATTGGTTCCTGATCGTATGTTACCTCCTGAAATGGTTAAACATCGACCAATTCTTTTTGGTATAGCGACTCTGTGTACTCCTTCCATCTTCTTTTGATGCTTCCTGCATCATTTAATATTTGCCCCATAAAATCCTTCAGTACTGTAACTCGAGGTGTGAATTTTTTCTTTAGTGCCTTCAGCCTGAGAAATGCTGAGCATGTTCTTCCCTTTTGGTTTTCTGTCTCCAGCTCTTTGCACATGTCATCATACTTTACTTTGTCTTCTTAAGCTGCCCTTTGAAATCTTCTGTTCAGCTCTTTTACTTCATCATTTTTTCCTTTTGCCTTAGCTACTCGATGTTCAAGAGCAAGTTTCAGAGTCTCTTCTGAAATCCATTTTGGTCTTTTCTTTGTCTCCTGTCTTTTTAATGACCTCTTGCTTTCTTCATACATGATGTCCTTGATGTCATTCCACAACTCGTCTGATCTTCAGTCATTAGTGTTCAACATGTCAAATCTATTCTTGAGATGGTCTCTAAATTCAGGTCATACTTTGGCTCTGGTGGGCTTATTCTGATTTTCTTCAGTTTCAACTTGAACTTGCATATGAGTAATTGACGGTCTGATCCACAGTTGGCCCCTGACCTTGTTCTGACTGATGATATTGAGTTTTTCCATCATCTCTTTCCACAGATGTAGTTGATTTGATTCCTGTGTATTCCATCTGGCGGAATTCATTTATTTCGGTGAAAAAAGGTATTTGCAATGAAGAAGTTGTTGGTCTTGCAAAATTCAATCATGCGATCTCCAGCACTGTTTGTATCACCAAGGCCATATTTTCAAACTACCAATCCTTCTTCGTTTTCCAACTTCCGCAATCCAATCACCAGTAATTATCAGTGCATTCTGATTGCATGTTCGATCAATTTCAGGCTGCAGAAGTTGGTAAAAATCTTCAATTTCTTTACCTTTGGCCTTAGTGGTTGGTGCGTAAATTTGAATAATAGTCATAGTAACTGGTTTTCCTTGTAGGCTTGTGGATATTATCCTATCACTGACAGGGTTGTACTTCCAGATAGATATTGAAATTTTCTTTTTGACGATAAATGCAAAGCCATTACTCTTCAAGTTGTCGCTCCCGGCATAGTAGACCATTATGATTGTCCAATTCAAAGTGACCTATGCCCGTCCATTTCAGCTCACTAATGCCTAGGCTATCGATGGTTATGCATTCTGTTTCATTTTTGAAGATTTCCAATTTTCCTAAATTCATACTTTGTACATTCTATCTTCTGATTATTAATGGATATTTGCAGCTGTTTCTTCTCATTTTGAGTCACACCACATGAGCAAATGAATGTCCTGAAAGCTTGACACCATACACGTCATTAAGGTCAACTCTACTTTGAGGGGCAGCTCTTCCCCAGTTGTATCTTGAGTGCCTTCCAACCTGAGGGGCTCATCTTCCGGCACTGTATCAATGTTCCGCTGCTACTTATATGGTTTTCACTGGCTAATTCTATTCAGAAGTAGACCACCACGTGCGTCTTCCTAGTCTGTCTTAGTCTAGATGCTCAGCTGAAACCTGTCTGCTATGGGTGACCCTGCTGGTATTTGAATACTGGTGGCATAGCTTCCAGTATCACAGCAACACACAAGCCCCCACAGTATGACAAGCTGACAGATGGGTGGGGGTCCAAAGACCTTAGTAATGTATAAAACATATTGAGGGAAAAAAAAGCAATCTAAATTGTGAAGACAAATACCAGTTTATGTATGTGATATGGGTATTCAAAAAACCAAACCTGTTGCCATTGAGTTGATTCTGACTCATAGTGACTCTACAGGACGGAGTAGAACTGCCCCACGGGGTCTCCAAGGAGCAGCTGGTGGATCCAGACTGCTGACCTTTTGGTTAGTAGCTGAGCTCTTAACCACTGTGCCACCAGGGCTCCAATGATATGGGTATTAAATATCCATTAATAATAAAAATAAAATGTGGCCCTGCCATTTCAGGGTCTTTGCTTTTAGCCCCTTCTAGAATACAAAGGGAACTTTTGAGCTTCGCATGGTTTCTAATGTTACCTGAAAACCACTGATACTAGAGAACAGCTTTGTATCATATCATGCAACAGGACAGTCCATAAGAATTTTCTCAGGGAACATCCATAACCTCAGTGGGAACAGTGATCTCTCTGGTTTTCAACTTTGAATACTAATTCATTTAGCGTTCAGAATAATCCTGTCAGGTGGCTACTGTTACTATTTTTTTGTTGTTAGGTGCCATCCAGTTGGTTCCAACTCATAGTGACCCTATGTACGTCAAAGACTGTTATTACCACTCCCTTTTTATAGTTGAGGAAAATAAGCAGAACTTGCATAAGGACACACAATGTTACAGAGCTGGGATTTGAACCCAGGCCTCCATGTCTTAACCTCCACATGGGTGCTTAATCTAGTTTGAGACCACACGTGTAGCCAGATTGTGCTGCTGGTCCACCACCTCCAACAATAAGTAGGCTTTTTCCTGTTCACAGAGGCTTTTTCACTTTGCCCAAACCATGCTGAGATCTTTACAGAAAGATGCCTTTGAAATGCAGAGGTTGACAGCTTTATTTGTGAATCCACACTGTGGTTTTTGGCTAGAGTCGGCTGGGCACCAGCTATGTGGTTATCTGTGAGCACCTTTTAAAATGGTGTAATACACTGTTATTGTTGGATAATTGCATGCCTTTAATTTGTGGTATTATAAACAGCAGTAATCTGGCTCAGGAGTAGCCAGAAAAAGTTACTTGATATCCATTAAGTCAAGTTTTTATTTGTATTCACCTTTGTAGAGATAAAAATTACTATGGTTAGGAAAATGCATCATATTAAGCTACTCTAATGGGTGTCTCCTGATTGGATGGGTAAAAAAAAGTTGCCTCCTGAAGAAGTAGACGGTTCTGCTTCTTTCCCTAATAGGTGAATATACTTTTTTAGAATATGAATTTTAAAGAGGAAAAAACAGCCATACTTTTTTCAGTTCCTGGACATGGAATAGTGATTTTTTTTTTTAAGACTTCCTTAAACCACAGTTACCTGTTTACCTTACTCAGAAATTCTGATAGTTCGAGATAAAGCAAAACATTAAATCATGTACAATAATTACTTATCTAGTAAATATGAAGTCCCCATAATAGTAACCAGGAGTCCCTGGGTACTGTGAACGTCTTATACATTCATCTGCTAACCAAAAGAATGGAGGTTTGAGTCCACCCAGAGGTGCCTCAAAAGAAAATCCTGGCAATCTACTTCCAAAAAATCAACCATTGAAAACCCAGTACTACTGGGACACACAGGAGGCCATAAATCAACTGGAGGGCAACCGGTTTGGTCTTGATTTTCTACAGTCACCACGCTGAAAATCAGGGTATTCATCTTCAGCTATTGCTTTTAGTCAGTGTTCTGTGCTTTAGTTGATTCATTATCTATTTACAGAGAAAGAACGAATTATTTAGATAGCATCTTCCATCAAAAGACATTTCAGTGGTTTGAAAACTGGAGCCTAAATTAACTGTTAAGTCATTGGAGGGGAATCATTCTTCTTGTTTAGCCTACTGGGATAGCATTTAGATTTCCTTGTAGGTTTGTATCTAACCTGACAGAATCTAAAGATCCAGATGAGGCATGTATTAGGGTCTTCCTGGGGCCCCTGACAGAGCTACGTGCAGGGAGGAGAGCTTAAGCCATTAGTTTGTGATTAATGTTTGCAGAAAGTAGTAATATTTCTACCATTTTATGGATGGAGCAACTGAGGCACTGAGAGGTTAAGTGGCTTGCCCTCGGTAACAAAGCTGTTCAGTAGGTCCAGGAAGACCCAGATCTCAGGCGAGCTGACCATGATTTTGCACCTAATTCTCACCAATTCTAAATTTTGCAAATTACAATTCCTGCATTTGCCCACAGGCAGATTACCAGACTGAAGGTTGGAACAAAAAAAAAAAAAAAATGAGAAGATGTTGACAGTCACTTTCTAGGGGAAGGACGCTCCGAAGGTTTGTTTTGAATCACAGAGCTGCCGTGGGTGGGAACACGTCCGGCGGACCCGACCCTCGTGGCCACCGCGGGCTTTCTGCGGATCCCTGCCGGCTTCCGTCCATGAGGATTCAATCAGCCCCGACCGCGGGCGGTGGGGGCGGGGCCGGCCGACTGTAAATCTGGGAGAGCTGCAAGTATTCGGGGTCTTGAACTTTATCAGGTTTGAATGTGTGATTGTGAAAGTAAAGAGCAGAGAAATGACAGCACTCAGTAAATCAAACCCAGAGAAGATCAGGACTGTCAAAGACAAGAGAAAAACAGGCTCCGGGCACAAACCCTGCCTAAAACCCACAGGCATGGGAATACTTTTATGTTTCCTTCAGACTTTGCCTCTGAAAAACAAATCTCTTGCCCTGTCATTTTATCTACAGACCAGTATTCTTCGTTATGGCCCATGGATTTCTTTTTTTAAGTTTTTGTTATTGAGGCTTAGATCTTGCTTTAGAAGACCGGCTGTATAAGAAAAAAACAAAATTCGTTGAGAATAAACTGGAATGGTTTAGATTTTTCCTTATCAATAATGTGCTCTGTAGTTTCTGAGATCGTTCTTTTATTACTGCCTTAAAAAAAAAAGATTATTACAGTAAAATAAATCTCCTGCATATATAGCAAAACCAGATTGAATACTAAAAAGCAGGAGAGAAGTATAAAGTTAGACAGCCAGATCAGTTTATTATTATTATTTTAATATCTAATAATACCACTCCTCAAGGCTGCCCTCCTGATGTTAATTCACTCCTATCTACTGCCAGAAGAAGTCCCCAGGGTGGGCTGCTCCAGAGGACTGGGATTCTTGGAGCAGAAGAGAAGCCTCAAGATGACTATCTTTGCTTGTAGAGGACACTGGAGGCTGCTGCTGGCATTTGTAAGGGGAACAACAAGGAATGTTTCCTCTTCAAAGGAACCAGGAGTAAGTAAAGGGACTGTTTGTCTCAAGCTCCCCACACCCCCGTCTTCCCTGTTACAATGTAATAAATAAGGTCCTCACTGCTAAGTAGAAAAGGCCTGAAACCTCTGGTGAACAGTAGGTCCCAAAGTTGAATGGGTGCTCACAGAAGTTCTTTCCTGGGAACTAATTGAGCTCCAGGGGATAGTTGGGCCACACAACTATTGAAATTGAAATTTGGATTAGTATATGTGAGTCTATTACAATATAGATATTAGTATTACCAGTTTTATAGTGCTTACTATGTGTCATATACTAGTGGCACTTCATATATACAAAATTTTTTAATCCTCACAGCAGTCCTGTAAGGAAGGTACCATTATTGTCTCCATCTTATAGATGGGAAAAGTGAGGCTCAGAGAGGTTAGGTACCTTGCCCAGGTTACAGAGCTAGTAAGCAGGAGGGAGTGGGGGGAGGGGTCAGGATTCAAACCCAGACAGGCTAGTCTGGAGTCTCCACTTCTAGAGATTCCCTCAGTCTGCAAGCTAGACCGACAGCCTTCTTTTCAAACTTGAAGCCTATAGGACAACAGGAACTTGGATACTTTTCTAGAGAAAGAACAAGGGCTCAGCCATTTTGTCCATCTAGGAGGCTATCTGTGGGATAGCTTAGCTGGCATGACAGAGGTGCCAACCTTCTAGACTGTTAACACCTCAACACTAGGAGCTAACCCTTCTATTTCTTCTTCATGCATCACAAACTCAGTGCATGTTAGCAAGTGGAGGGCTATACGATGTCTCCCTTTGGTCTTAATTCTCTGCATATTTGCAACATAGCTGAACAGAGAGGTCATATTTCTGGGTGGCGGATGCAGTAATTCTTAATTTCATGGACACTTTTTTTCCTTCGTTGATTTGAGGAAGGGGCATTAGTAAGGTAGTGGCTCTCCAAAAGCCTATCACCTCCTTCTTTCTTCTCCTCCTTAGCAACGCCCCCCATCAGGAAAAAACAAACAACAAGAACAGGAAGGTCTCTTGAGTTTAGACAGCTCTGGGGTGGTGGGTATCTGGATCTGAGCCCTAGAACTGGCATTACCTGCACACCCTGGGATACCAGCAGAATCCAGGGAGAGCCAAGGTCCTACCTGTCTAATGAGGTGGACATTCTGTCTCTCTTTCATTGTCTTGGAAACATAAATGATTCCTTCCCCTTGGATGCTCTGATTTTTCCCGTTCCCAGAGACTGGGCGAGTGGCAAGACAGAAGACATGGGAAGAAAACCCATGGCAGGAAAGCTCTGCCTCCCCAGCTTCTTACCCCACCCTATTCCAGGCTAATCCCAGTCTGGAGGATGTGGAAATGTTCCATCCTGTAGGTGCCTGGTCTGGAACAGTGTCCCTCTCTTTCTCTCACACTCTCCCCTATTCACCCCTACTTAAGGGGGTCAGGAAGACTGACAGGGAGGGAGGACAAAAACCGCAGCATCTGACTCCCCGAGCCCATTTTAGAGTCCTGGATCAAGGAACTGGATATTCCCTTCTGCACCTTTGGTGAAAGGGAAGGGAATCACCCCCAGGGCAGGGCTGAGGCCCAGTTGGCAGCCCTAGGCTTTATATAGCGATGCCAGTAGTAATTAATAATGATAATAAATACCATACTTGGTAACCAAACAGTCTTGAGGGTGACTGAACCATTGGACCTCTGCCTCCCATCCGTCTGTGGTCCACACCCTCACCATGGGCCTCAGCCTCATCCTGCTGCCCAGTTCCATCCACCATGTTCTGACTAGGGTTCAAAATGGGATCTGCTCAAGATGACCAGAGCTGTGGTGCACACACTGCACCTTAGCAGAATCGCAGAAATCAGGGGTGGGAAGGTGAAGGGGTTTTGATTCTATTATTTAGTATCAGAAAACAATCAAAATGAGACGGTAATCTGGGCTCCGCCGAGCTGTTTAGTTTTTGTGGGGCACGCAGGGGTCATTTGGGAACCCCAGCTCCTCCCAGGGCCTGGCACTCTCAGGCCCAGCAGCCTGGGTACCTCCACATCCCCCGGGCGAGCAATGGCCACAGGTCCCGCCAGGCCCATTCCAGATCTGGGGCTGCTGAAGTTGGGATCTCAGGGTGTCAGGGCGCAGCCAGGCTGCGGGGAGGGAGGCAGGCGCCTGTGTGGAATTTCTTTATCGGGACTGGAAAGCCGCAAGTTTCTCCTTCGCTTCTTTAAACGATCAAGGAAAGACACCTTTCGATCTTTTGTCAGACATCTTGGCCCTTAATAGCTAAATTTATTTGGTTTAAAGCGGCCATGGGAGAAGCAGGGAGGGAAAATCTTTCGTCGGTCATTGGGTGGCCTAGATAACAAGCTTTAAAAAAGAGAGAGAAGAAGAAAGTAAAAAGGTTAATGGATGAGGGGAGGGCTAGAAGGCGCCCAGCGTGGGGCTTTTACAGCGACCCTCCCCCGGCCACCCCCTTATCGCGGCCCTAACTTACCGGCGGCGTATGAAGTACATTAAGTCACGTAAACAGCGCGCGGAGAGGAATGCCACCGCGGTGACCTTTCGTGCGCCGCCGTAGCAAGCCCACCTCCGCGCCGCGCTGGCGGCCGCCGGCGGCGCGCGGGGTCGGGCCGAGGCTGCGCGGGGCTAGGAGGCCGCGGCCGGGCCGGGTCCTGCCGCCGCCGCCGCGCTGCCAACTCGCCCGGGGCGCAGTCGTGGGCTCTGCGGTGGGAAGAGGGGCGCGGAGCCGGACAGGGGCTTGGGGCGACCTCTCGGCCCCGCAGCTTTCGCGCTTCCGCCGCCACCACCTGACGTCTCTAAACAGTATTTTTGATTTTTTAGAGAATTAAAAAAACAAGAAAGAAAATGACCGGCCGAACTCTGGGCCTGCGTGGGGCTGACGGCCGCTGAGTGGCGGACTCCCCGCCCCGACGGTGCTAGTGGGCCCGGCCGGTGGCCGGGGGCACCGAGGTGACCCATGTCCTGCGGCAAATGCGTTCCCTGGACAGGAGGAAATATGGTATAACCGAGAAGGCCCCGTTAATCTAAGTTTTAAAAAACCTAAAGTAAAAATATGTTTTAAGTAAAAAATGGTATTTTTTTGTCCGAAACGTCGTTGGAGCAGCCAGCTTTGAGAAGTGGCAGTATAATTGGCAGGGATAACGGCGTATGGGGACGCGGGACCTTGCGCCGGGTCGCGCTACCCCTCCGGAAGCAGCACAAGGCGGGGTCCCGACCACCCCTTCTAGTCTGGCAGCAGAGCCCCGGCTGCCTGCCCAATTGGCTGCCGGGTTCCCGCTGAATTCGAAACGCGAACTGTGCGTTGGCACGGCCCAAATAAATCAGCCCTGGGGACAGGCCGCGCTCAGGAGCCAGTCCTCCTCGAGTGTGAGGGGGACGACGCAGGGAGGGACGGCTCGCTCACTAGGGACCTCCCTTGGGTCTAAATGTTCCCGGGAGAAAGGGCTTCGTTCAAGATCAGCAAATTCCAATAGAGGAGACTGGCGGGGAGGAGGGAGGAGCGGAAAAAGACCCACCAAGAGAACGAGAGCTTCCAAGAACCCGCCTGTCCACCTGGGCATTTCGGGGGGCTTTCCCCAACTCTTGGGTTTCCGTAGTTTGGGGCGCTTCCCTTCTCTCTGCACCCCCATTTTCTGCCCCCCCTTTCGGGCTAGCTGGGGGGCGCCGAGGAAGCGCACGGGGCCTGGGGCGGATGACGGGGGTATATTCGAAAACTTGCCCCTTCTCCCAGTGCTTTCCCCAGCGCCAAAGTGGACACGTTTAGAAAACAGCAAATTGGAGGGGCAGCGGCAGGATTTACTCTCTGAGTCAGCTCTTTGGCTTAAACAGTTTTATTTTAAATTAATTGAGAAGAAAAACATTTCACTTTCCATTGCCTGGTTTGCTTGGAAAACCATACTAAAGAGAATGAAATTCGTGACTCTGCAAAGGAGCAAACAACGATCTTTTTTTCTTTTTGTTTTAGGCAATGTTAAAAAAAAAAGAAGAAGAAGAAGAAGAAGATTTAGAGTATGGCGGAGAAAATGCCGGGTCCCTTCACGAGCCCTGAGAGCCCGAAAATTGTCAAATCGGTCAATGTCCGCCCCAGCCGCGCCAGGGCCAACGCGCCCTCCCAACGCTGCTGCAGACCTGCGGGAAGCAAGACCCTGGGAGCTCGTTAGCTCTGGCCAAAGGAATCCACACGGACACCTCCGGTACTTGTAAATATAAAGAAACGTACACCACAGTGCTCAGGCTCGTGTCGGGGCTCAGGATCTTCGGGGCATAGGCTTGGAGGCTGACTTACCCGCTAACTTAATAAAATCATTTATTTGCTAACTCTTCACTGGAAATCACCCCACTGAGATCTGAAATTTTTAAAAATCACTTTTAATAGCAAACCTGAGAAGCATTATTTCAAAACATTTGCACTCAAAGGAAATCAAACGTTCACAATATTTTGATTTACAACTGAACTTCTGCAAAATCCACTGCACTAAGAAATTTGGTCGGAACTCACGAAAGAACCAAATGGAAGGCATTTGAAGCCTTGGTCGGAGTAGAGCGGACAGCAGACGCCGGGCTATCTGTTCTGGTAGTTGCATTCGATCGAACTTTGGTTAAAATTTTAAGCCCTTGGATCCTGCTCCAGTCGCCAGTCTGCGTTCCAGAGTTTTCTACCTTCAACCTTTCCGAAATGCTGCCACGCTGAACCTGGGAGCCGCCGCGGTGATTGGGGGAGGCAAGAAGGAATGTAATAAAAGTGACTAAATTGGACAAGAACGGTTTATGGACCTTCTCAGTAGCAATTTAAAATTCAGAAGTGTTTAGCAGCAATTTACAACGAACAATGAAAAAAGATGAATTATCGCCAACTTCCTCGATTCCGCGCCCCCTCCCCCAGGCTTCTAGGCTCTGTTACCTTCCTCCCCCTTCTCCCTCCCCCCCAGGTCCCACAGGTCCGCAATGCACAGTTAAATTGGGAGAAGTGTACACTTGGGAGATCTCACAGACTCTGGAAACCATACTTTACAATGCACCTACCTACCCCGGCTCCTTTCCCGGCCCCAACTGGAAAAACACAAAAACAAAACAAAACCGAAAAAACAGAGCTCAAGGGCTTTCAGGAAGACTGGCCTTTAGAAAATCAGACTTCGATTTACCTGAGGGAAAGAAAAACGTAAAAATTCATTCCCACAAAACAACTCCTAATTAAATTCTCTCTCGGCAGCCTCTTGGGGACACGTCTGTCGGAAGAAATCCTTTCTGTGAACGAAAGGGAACGAGACATATATCACGGCTCCTGCGGACGAGCCTGCGGTCGCGCGAGTCGTTGCTGACAGATCGGCTCTGATAACCCCGCGACGTTCATTTCCAGTCTCTTTGCCCGCTAAGGACCGTATCAGTTTGTACACAGTTGTGATAACCATTTGGAGGGAGCGAAGAAGGGGTGTGTTTGTAGGGAGGGGAGGGGAGCGGTGATTTTGCTCTGGATCCAGAGAAGGTGATCCCCCCCCCCCACTCCCTTCCAAGACTTATCTGCGACTTACCTGAAGTTCTCCAGGGAAATCTCAGAGCAAACTGTACATAACAACGCGGAAGGGGTCCCCAGGCACGCCGGGCGTGGAAGCGCTTTAAGTACATTACCACTGACTAACCTTTAAGTACACGACCACCTCGAAGTAAAAGTTCCCAAAGGTTAGCTAGGGAGAGGAACTTCCCGAAACTCAGAAATTTAGTATATTTTTTAAGTGCAGGGGAGAGCTAGGAATTGGGGCACCATTTCATCTTTCCCGGATCATAGGAGCTGCGACCCTCAACAGCCAACACGGCCCCAGGGTCCCAGGAAAGGATCGGGCAGAGTTTAATGTCGGTCACAAATAACTTCAGAGCAAAGAGCTCAGTTAACCCGGGGGGAGGAGCGCGGAGGGCCAGGGGGGTAAAGCACTTTTCCCCCTAGTTTTTTTTTTTTTTTCTGGGGGCGCAACGACCCAGGGGTGACATGCCTCTCCCCTCGCGGCCGCGGCGCGGGTCTGTGCACAGCCAATTCCTCACGTGCCGCGGCTTCCCCCCCTCCACCTCGTGAGTGTGTGCGTAACTAGGGGCGCTGGTGGGGGGGGAGCGCCGCAGCGGGCAGGATGGGGGTGGGTCGCCCGCCAGCCGGGTCAGGCCTTGTGCCGCCTCGGCCCCTCCCCCGGCGTCCTCCGGCCCTGCGCCCCCTGGGTGGATTTGCCCCCACTCCCGGGACTGCGCTCCCGGCTCGGCCCACGCCCGCAGGCTGCGCGGCGCTCATTGTCTGCCCGGGGCCGCGCGCTCCCCTCCCCCCGCCGTCCACTCCCCACCCTCTTTTTTCTCCTCCCCTCGCTCCCTCCTCCTCCTCGTCTTCACCTCCAGCTCCCAGCAGCTCGCAGAGCGCAGTTCCGACCCACAGCCTGGCACCCTTCGGCGAGCGCTGTTTGTTTAGGGCTCGATGAGTCCAATCAGGAGCGCAGGCTGCAGTTTTCCGGCAGAGCAGTAAGAGGCGCCTCCTCTCTCCTTTTTATTCACCAGCCGCGCTGCGCAGACCCCGGACTCGAGCTCGCCCGCCGGCGCCCTCGGCCTCTCTCCCCGCTCAGGATCACCCTTTGCCGCGGCTGTTGTCCATGCGCAGCGCCCACCAGAGGTTCGGATTCTTCTTTCCTTCCTCACTCTTCCCGCCTTGCTCCCCGCCACCCCACGCCTTGCGGGCCGCTAGGCTTCGGGCTCTCCAGCGCTCTCCGGGCCGCAGTTGGCTCCGAGGCTTTCTCCTTCCTATCCTCCCGGTGGTCTGTAGCGGCTCCCAGGTTCCCGGGACACCGCGGACCAACTTCTGGTGTCTTTTCCTCTCCCCGAAGCGCTTATCTGCGCGCAGCCTTATCTCCGAGTTATCTCGGCGCGAAGGGGCGGGAGCCGGTAGCCGGGCGGGCAGAGAAACTTATTTCTTGCTATCTAGTCCGGGTCTGTGTGTGGGCATTAATTTTAGTGTGGTTATCTTCAGTGAGCCGAAGAGATTTGGAAAAGCAGCCCCAAGGAGGCCAGCCCGACTGCATTTCGCTTCCCACTCCCCACCCCTTTAGAGGCTCCTGTCATTCTTCCTGCTTTCCCCTTTGGGGTGGCCTCGGCTCCGGGGCGGTCTCACAGCCCGCCTGGCGGTTCCCTCTCCTCTGCACTCCACTCCACCCCGTCTGATTCTGAGACGTTCTGCTCTTTCCACGGCCGGGGATGACTACCGTGTGGGCTGTGCGGTGGGCCCGGCGGGGCGTGAGCGCGCGCGCTGGTGGCCACAGACGCCGGCTGTGTCCACGGTGTGCCGCTCCCCGGGGAAGCGATTTGGGCGTGAGACTCTACCACCGCGGACTCCGGCACTGCCTCTGCCCGGAAGGTCCGGGACTGCCCGTCTCCGCCCCGGCGCCCCACCTTCCCAGGGTTGCACTGCATTTCTTTCTGGGTGTCCCGTTCGGTCTCGTCAACGCAGTCAGGGAAGCGCTGGAACGGCTACCGTGGGAGAACGCGGCAGTTTCGCTTTGGGGGGCAGGTTGCCTTTCTTGCGCTCATGATTTTTAGCCGGGAACTCTCACACTGAGGTATTCCAGGCAAAGGGAATCCGTAGTGAGGCGGGATGAGGCCGCGCGGACACACACTGCTATTTAAAGTGTCCTCTTGCGTGTCATCGGCCAAGAGGGAGTTACTTGGGGTGAAAGGAAAACCTCGGGGAGCCTCTGTCACCCCTAGAATCTGGCGCGCGGAGTAAGGATGCTGCGGACGGGCGGGAGTGGAGAGCCAGGGGACCGAAGCGGTGCGGGTGCGGGAGGTTGGCTATGCCGAGCCTTCAGGATCCTGTGGCGGCTGCGCAGGCTCCATTCTCTACTCCCTCCCCCAACCCCTGCGTCCTGGGCCGAATCCGGATCGTCGTGAAGCCTCATTACCTAGAAAACGAAGTCGGGGTGAGGTGCTTTAGGGCCTGTGCTTTTGGTAACCCCTCTTTATTTCTGTTCCCCCCTCCACCTCGCCTCAGGAGCTAGGAGTCAGCTGGGAGCGGCGCCAGACCGTGGATGGCCTTGACTGACCGCGGCTGGAGCCTGCCGAAGCGCTTCGGGGCCGCGGCTGCAGACGCCGGTGACTCCGGGGCCTTTCCAGCACGGGAGCCCTCCACGCCGCCTTCTCCCATCTCTTCTACGTCCTCCTGCTGCTCCCGGGGCGGGGAGCGCGGCCCCGGCGGCGCCGGCAACTGCAGGACGCCGCAGCTCGACACGGAGGCGGCGGCAGGCCCCCCGGCCCGATCGCTGCTGCTCAGCCCCTACGCCTCACATCCCTTCGGGGCTCCCCACGGACCTTCGGCGCCCGGGGTCGCTGGCCCCGGGAGCGCCCTGTCCAGCTGGGAAGACCTGCTGCTCTTCACTGACCTGGACCAGGCCGCGACCGCCAGCAAGCTGCTGTGGTCCAGCCGCGGCGCCAAGCTGAGCCCCTTTGCACCCGAGCAGCCCGAGGAGATGTACCAGACCCTCGCTGCCCTCTCCAGCCAGGGCCCGGGCGCTTACGACGGCGCGCCCGGCGGCTTTGTGCACTCGGCAGCCGCGGCGGCCGCAGCGGCAGCCGCGGCAAGCTCCCCGGTCTACGTGCCCACCACCCGTGTGGGGTCCATGCTCCCCGGCCTGCCGTACCTGCAGGGGGCGGGTAGCGGGCCTGCCAACCACGCGGGCGGCGCGAGCGCGCACCCCGGCTGGCCCCAGGCCTCGGCCGACAGCCCTCCATACGGCAGCGGTGGCGGCGCAGCGGGCGGCGGGGCAGCTGGGCCCGGCAGCGCCAGCTCGGCCGCCGCGCACGTCTCGGCGCGCTTCCCCTACTCACCCAGCCCGCCCATGGCCAACGGCGCGGCGCGGGAGCCGGGGGGCTACGCGGCCGCCGGCGGCGCGGGCGGTGCGGGTGGCGTGAGCGGCGGCGGCGGCGGGAGCCTGGCGGCCATGGGCGCCCGCGAGCACCAGTACAGCTCGCTGTCGGCAGCGCGGCCGCTGAACGGGACGTACCACCATCACCACCACCACCATCCGAGCCCCTACTCACCCTACGTGGGTCCACCGCTGACGCCCGCCTGGCCTGCAGGACCCTTCGAGACCCCGGTGCTGCACAGCCGCGCCGGAGCCCCGCTGCCCATGCCGCGGGGCCCCAGCGCAGGTAAGGGTCGCGTCGCAGTGTGAGGGTGGGGTCCAAGGCGTTGGGGCTGCAGGGTGGGTGAGGTAGCTACTTACTTCAGAACGGTTTTCAGGGCTTTCCTTTCTGGTTGCGGGAAGGGTTTTGTAGGCCTGAGGCAAGGCGACCGGGGACTAGTAGCTTTCATAGGGCGATAGGGTGATGGGGTGCGTCTATTTTACGAACGAACTCTCGGTTCCTTTCCAAGCTTACCTTAGTGACTTGGAGAAGGAAGCTCCGGGAACTCGAGGAATGGTAAATGGGCCGACAGTTGGGAAAAAATGAGGCAGAAAGGGAACTGACAGGGCCTGAGCCCTCTCAACCCTTGTCTGAAGCCCTAGTTTGGGTGTCAGTGGATGACTCCCCTTGGGGGAGCAGCTTAGGGGAGTGCTGGGCACTTGATTCACCCTCTCCCCAAATACACCCACGTGCACATGCAGCCTCACCCAATTTAGCTCTCAAAAGGTGAGGAGTTGTGTGTTTTCCCTGAGAAGGATATTTGAAGAAAGGACTTAGGAACAGAAGAGATGAGAGGGCTCCTGGATGGGCCAGCCTCATACAGATAGAACTTCATCCCAAGGGAAAGCTGGTGGATAGAGCCCGGGCCTGATGCCAGGCAGGACCAGGAACCTGGGGCTGCCTGTGCCTACCTGCCCCTCCTGTGCAGGCCAGGCTGGAACCCAGGGATCCTGGAGCTCGGGACATTTTTTCAACCACGGAGTTTTGTTCACAAATTTTTCAGCTTCCAATTCCACTTGTGCTCTCATTCACAAGGCAGGGGGAGGAGGCATTTGGAGTACACTGGGAAAACACAACCTTCAAAATACCTGGAAATACATCATTTTGTAAAGTGTTTTGTTTTGCTCAAGCAGGAAAGTGTGTGAGCTGTTTCTAGCCTGACAAAAAGGGCAGATTGGCTTCTTTTCACAGTCACAGCATTCTGTGAGTCCTCGGTGCTTTTACGGGTCTCTGGATTTGTATTTCACCTGTTTGATCTTCTCAGGGAAAACAAAACTTTTTCTCTTTGTTTGAGGGAGGTGTGAGGAGCCCCTGTAGCCAGAGAGATGACAAGGAAGAGGGAGGCGTATTAGCCCAACTTTTCTCAGTGCTCCCTTTGGAACCCTGATTAGTTAGGGTAAAGTGGGGCATTGCTAAGCCTGGGTTCAAAAGACATACTGGAAAACCCTAGTGACCTGAAAGTAAGGAAACTGAAGAGCCATCGGCTAGTAACATTGGAAGGGGGCCAACAGGCTTCTTCATAACTAGCCCTTCCTTTCTTCCTCCAAGGACTTTAAGACTTTGCTCTCTCTTTTTCCTTCCCCAGCAATCTGTGTCTGGAGTGGCAGTGGGGTACCCTGTTAAGATTTACCCTATTGGGTTGAGACCTGAGAGAGCAGAGGGCTATCAGCCCTTCCTGCTGCATAGGGACCCACGTCTGGCTTCTAGGAGCATAGAGGCAAGGAGATGAGGGATCTTCAAAGAACCGGAAACGGGTAGTGTGTATGAGGCTTCTTTTATTAGTCAGGGAGTCTAGCAGGGAATCTGATGGGTGTGTGTTGGGTGGGGAGCAGATGCAGTTTGAGCAGGACCCTGAAGCTCAGCCTGTTTCTTGACATACCTTAGATTGATCTCTATAATTCCTTTCCCCTAGTCTTCCAGCATTTCACATGATTGAGAAAGAGGGTAATCCAAAAGACAGAATCAGAGTCTGCTGATGTATAAAGTCACTGGTGCTGTATGAAAAGTCTTTTTAGAGACAATATGGTGCAGTGGCAAGCAAGTTTTAAGTTTCTTTTTCTTTTAAACATAGCCTGTCTGTTCACTAATTTGCTCACTTTGTGGCCAGGACACTGCAAAATTAGAAAAATGTTCTGTAGACCAAGAGTATATTTTAATAGAAAGGGAGGGGTTTGGGAGCGCTCAGCTTTTGCATAAAGGGTCTATTAAGAAAACAGGAAGCTACAAGGGCCAAACCAGTCTTCTTTTTGGAGGGGAGTGAATTACCCGAACTTTGTCATCCCAGGTGCTCTGTCATGTACTAAGAGAGACCTTGGTTCCCCATCTCCCCTCCCCCCAGCTTCCTAGCTAGATTCTCTGTTTCTCCACTTTGATTTTTTTTTTTTTTAAATAGCCGTTTTTGGAGGCAGTCTCTAATTGATTTGAGCAAATACCAGGGCTAAAACATGAGCACTGGGCTTTCTCAACCTGCACAGTGCAGAGGCCTCTGGGTGACCCACCCCATACACCTTTCCCTGACCCTGGTGGTGGGGGGTGTCCTGGGTGAACTCAGTCCTCGGGCCAGCACCCTCCTAAGATCATCCTACTCTGGGTCCTGGGACAACACACAGGCTATGCCCTTTCCCAAGTCCATCACTCCCTCAGGGCACCCAAAAAAGCCATGTTAGGAGACAGATGATGTTGAATAAGGAAAAATTGGTGAACAGGGTCCAGCACAATCAGATTTTGTAATTTTTCTTAAAAAAAAAAAAAACAGGGTCCCCCCCCCCCCACACTCCTCATTTTAGTCAGATAAAGGATTGTAGCTGCCGGGTGAAGGGTGAAGGAGAGGCAGAAGGGGAATGGGAGCAATAAATTTTTACATAATTAAAAATAAGCAAACACCCTAGATTTTGTGACTCAAAAAAAATTAAATTTTGTCTTGGGCTTTTCAGATGACTTAATAGTTCTACTTGGGGAGTCCATACTGTCTTCTCCTGGGAGTCTTTATTGTTTCCAGCACCGGGCAAGGAGGCCAGGCACAGGGCTGAGTTTTCCAGGGAATTCCCCCCTATATGGAGAGGGGCTCTGATAGGTAACATTTTAAAGTCAACAACAAAGACAAATACCTTGTTTAACTTCAGTGTCCTTGAAGTCCTGAGCATTTTACTGATTGCCCTAGTCAATAGTGGCTTTTAGGGTGGAGAAGAATAAATCTTTGTGATGTGTTGTACGTTGCAGTGTCCCCATGACAACTTTGACTCTCATTGTGCAGGATGCTAGTTCCTAGGAAGGGAAAATAGTACTAATGGAATTAAAGAGTCTTTATGCCAAAGTCACATTTCAATATTTTTACAACAAAAGGTTAATAGTCGACGAGTAGACACAAGCTTTAAATGGCAGGGAAACTGGATGGAATAGAAAGGCTCACTAGCACCCGAAATCCTCAAATAAAACTTCTTCCAAGTGTGATGTTTATTTACTTTAAAAAGAGATTCAGAAATGCTTCTTAAAGAATGCCAGTTTGAAGTATTTAAACCATATAAAATATAACGAACCCAAATAGTAGGAGACGTTTATTAAAAAAAAAAAAAAACCTACATTCACTTATTTCACCTATTTCATTTTAGATAGTGTTTATTTGCCCATACTTAAGTTGGTTGAGGGGAAGTAATGAATGTTACAGCCATTTCTTAAGATTTTTTTTCAAGGCAGGTTAAGATTAGTTGTGATTTACAAAAACTAACCAAATAATAATAAAATGACATTTTAAATAGATTGCATAAACTGAAATTTTAGTGTAAGAAAATAGAAAACAATTTTATGTATTACTGGGAAGGTCTTACTCATTTTCTCAATCTTTAAAGTATCAACCGTATGTACAAATTTTGCAGATAGAAGAAATTAGTCATGAGCATAAAACGTAACATTAGTCTGTGTCCTTAATATGTTAGTACTCACCCCCCTCCCCAGTCCTGAGTTATATTCTAATCAATTGACATAAGTGCCCAAGTACACGATTTCCAATTTCACGTGTTTTTTTAATTGGGTAAAAGGCTTGTAAGGAAGAGTTGCGGATTCGGATATAGAAAATGCTTTAAAAAATTACCTGAGATAAAAGTAAATAAAGTAGCCGCACTGTGTACCCGGGTGTTTGTGGGGTGGAGAGAGAAAGAGTGGTCAGTGTTAATGTTGTATGGCTCGTTTGCGTTTGGCAAGTGGCATATTGTAATTATGATGGATTTCAGTTTTGAAAAGCTTGAAGCAACCGGAGACAAGGGGCCGGGGGGTCCAAACCGACCTCCCCACAGAGAGGAGGCAGATGATTTCGGGCTCTGCCTCCTGAACTGTCCCGATTTTCTGGGGTCTCTACTGCGCTCACCCAAGGTGTGCAGAAATATTGGGGAAATAAATGATCAACCAATCAATGGCAAGGAACTGAAACGTTTGAAAAGGCAGGTGGGGGAGCCAGGGCACCCAGTCTCCACGATCCAGAGGGGGGCTTCGGGGGAGGGGGGCATCAGGGGTGACGGACGCTCTGCCTGAGGAGGGGCAGGCGTGGCGCGCCTGACCCGGGCCTCTCTCCGCTCTCGCGCAGACCTGCTGGAGGACCTGCCCGAGAGTCGCGAGTGCGTGAACTGCGGCTCCATCCAGACGCCGCTGTGGCGGCGGGACGGCACCGGGCACTACCTGTGCAACGCCTGCGGCCTCTACAGCAAGATGAACGGCCTCAGCCGGCCCCTGATCAAGCCACCGAAACGTGCGGTGAGTGAGACCGCCGCCTCGCCCTTCCCTCCGGCCGGGCCCCGGGCAGCGCTCCTCCCCGCGGGGCCGCAGCTCGGCGCCGGGTGCTTCCCACCGGGCCCCTGACCTCGCCGCCGCCGGCGGCCTGGGCGGTGCTGGTTGTGCGGTGCGCGCCCGGGGCCCTGGCGGTTTCAGCCCGGCCAGAGGGACTCGGCTGCGCGCTCCTGGGCCTTTCCCGGCCCGCCCGCGGGCGTCTCAGTGTAGGCCACTGCGACACCAGACTTCGGGGAGGCGAAGGCTGCCCCTTTTCTGTATGTTTACCTATACGGAATGATGTCGTTTAGTGAAAAGGGAGGTGTAGGGTACTATTTTTTTTGTTGTTGTTAAAGGACGAAAATAATCCATATTTACGTATCGTACTTTTTACTGAAATAATTCTACAAGGATACACAAGAAATTGGCAATGGTGGTAAGCTGGGGAGAAAAACTGAGTTCCGAGAGAGATCAGGTGAAGGAAGGAAACATTTTTCTCTGTGTATTCTTCAATCTGGTTTGGTTTTGTATTCTTGAAAAAGGTGTGTGTGTGTGTGTGTGTGTGTGTGTGCATAAACAAGCCATGTTCGTTTACAACAGTTCCCTTCAAATAGAATAAAACAGCAAAAAAACTCCGACCTCTGCTCTGCCCCCTACAAAACTTCATTCTGGGCTCTTCTACTCTGTCCTTTAATACCTTTCCTCCTCGATTGAGCACCACATTCTGTACGTCTTTTGGGTTGCTCTGGAGTCTGGTGAAAATTTATTTAATCACTATGATTTGAAATCTGACTGTTGAGAGAACTGCAGAGAACTTGAGAAATGCCTAGTCTGTGTGTTCTTCTCAAGACTAGAATTTTCACCAATTGGAGCACATTTTACCATGTTTAGAACAGGGAATTCTGATTTTCTTCATGCATTAATCTCATATTGTCATTATGTGTGTTTATTAGCAGGAGTGGGTATTTGCTGCTGTAGTGATTAGAGAAAATAAATTAAATGGTTCATAAATCCCACTATAAAGGTAACATTTGTTGAACAAGTACTCATACTTTGATACCTTTTAAGAAAAATATTTTACAGTTAGATGCCGGATGTCTTAAGTATCCAAGTAATTTATTTAATTGTTATACTCTAATTAGCAGGAACAAATGCTACTCTTGTTGTTTGTGTTAAATAGATTAGAGGGAAATTGCATCACGATGTAAGTCTGACACCTTAAAAAGAAGCAATTAGTTTTATGGTTGTTTTGTTTTTAATGCATTTAAAATAAAGTGGCTGAGGTTAATTTAATGAGCGGCTGTGCAGTTAAACATATTACAACCTCCCACAGCTTAAAATTTTCTTCCAAGGGCATCCTTAACTTCAGTGTGTGACTCCTCGTGGTTTTCGTTTTCTCTTACTTGCATCTGGCATTGTATTTAAAAAGAAAAAGTAGCCCATGGAAAATATTACAAGAAAGTTCCTTATTTAATAAAACTTATTATTTTGGGGGACAGGGGAGGAGAAAGGCAAATGGAGCTGAGTACTAGGTGAGCTCTGAAAGGTAACATTTTCTCAAGATTGGGTGAACAGTTGGTAGAAAAATAGCCATTTAGATACAAGTTGCATTCTAAATTTGATCTAGTAACATTCATATTAGATAACACCATTTGTTTTGTGCCTTTATGGGTAAAAAATAACTGTTGCTAGAAAGAAAACAGTTTTTCACATCTCTGAATCAATTAATTTTCCTTCTGTGTGGCAGGTGTCCCGGCAGTGACCAAGGTCAGCCAGTATGCTTTGTAAATGGGTTTATAAATGATACCAATTGAAGGGTGTGTCACTATCAATTAGTTCTCCTTGTAGGCTTTTTATTTATGGTTTTGATGGATCTAGCATAGTTCTCAGAAACAGAAGGTTGAACCCAAGTTTGTTTAGCCAGCAGTACAGAACCAATCACTATGAATTTGAACTCATAATACGTTGCAAAATGAGAGATTTATGGTGTGGCTTGAATTCCTTGTCACTGATGAGTACAACTAAGATCACTTGTAACAAGGAACTTTTATAACCCGTTCACCTTCATTTCACATGTTTATGAGGACGGGCTTCACTTATGATCTGCAGTTGACAGTCATAAAATTCTTTGTTATAATGGCAAATTCTGATAACAGATTTGGTTCACATTGACTCCAAATTCCACTGGAAACTGTCATAAATGACCTGTTTATAAAATAAAGCTTTCTGTCCCCTAGCTTACTGATTTCACATTTATGAAGAGAAAGGAGTGCTCTCTGAGAAAATTATTTTCTTTTATCCAAAAAGAGGAAAAAAATAAGAGAAAAAGAAGCCCCACGTGTAAGGTTTTGTTAATGTTTGTTCTCATCATTTTAGCAAAGCAGTTCCCCAGATAATATCCCTGTTAGCCAAGCTCAGTCGTTTCCACTGAAGTCTGATTCTGTCTTAGCACTTGCTTCTCAGAAACGATGGGTGGAGTGTTAAAAGGTTTACTCGTGTCTCTTTGTTTTTATAACTTGTCTGGAAAGAGTAGTGCTAAAGCAGTACAACAGGATGTGAATTGTAAATGCAAAATTCAATTTTATCTTTTAAATGCGTGGGCAAAGGATTTTGAAATCTCCGTCCTCTCATCTGTGAATATTCATGCTCAATGTATATTTTTTGTTGTCCATTCTTCACTACTTCTCTAATTAATCAGCATAGCTAAATTTCCAATTTTTTTATTTGTACATTTCAATTTCCTTTGGTCCCTGAATTTTTCCTCAGTCTTTTTGCTGAAGTCATGATGCATTTTTTATAGTTGCTAATCTAGGTAATTTAAAGACAAATCTTATATTTTGCCATTTGAGGGAGGAAATTATACTAGTTCAAATTCTCATTCTTTATAATGCACACATAATAATTTAGGGGAAATAAATTCCCCCTAAGGTTCTTATGCATAAAGGGAAGGTGGAAATGGAAGTCACAGTCATACAGTTGGCCGTTCCTGGTAATGCCATTTAACCCTTTGTACAAACAAAAATTGTGTATAATACCTACGGGGTAAATATTGATGTCACTGTATAGAAGACTATGTCAGCATCAAAACATTGTTAAATTTACTTTCTCGTAAAAAAAAAAAATTCTGGCAGGCAATTATGACAATTATGGATTGTATTAAAATATGTTTCTTTACGAAGTATTAAACATATTTTTCAAGATCCATTTCCATTAACATACATAAACCCTAAAAACCCAAACCCATTGCCATCGAGTTGATTTCCAACTCATAGTGACCCTATAGGGCAGAGTAGCACTGTCCCATAGGATTTCCAAGGAGGGCTGGTGGATTTGAACTACTGACTTTTTGCTTAGCAGCTAAGCTCATAATCACTGTGCCACCAGGGATCCTCCATTACATAGATCCTTCAAAATTTCTTGAGAAATAGACCTGGTTAGTTTTCAGGGTGAGCTATGGGGACTGCCTAAAGCCACTTAGCGTATCCGTGGGTGGTTTGTGACTCTTGTATGTCAGACCTATGACCACAGGGCTGCCTGCTTGGAAGTGGGGTAGGGGGGAAAACTCTCCTGCTGGCCCAGTATTGTATAGTTATTTCTGGTGTGTTTTGGAATATAATTCTGTTTGGGCAACCTTTAGAAAAATAAACCTGATTACCCTTAAAGTAATAGCAGTAACTAGGAAACTCCTCTAAATTCTTGGAGAAGAAACCATCAGTGAGACTTTCCATATCATGATGCTAGTGAAAACTTGAAGTGGAGTTATTAGCCAACATTATATGATTGCTTATCAGTTATTTCTTCTAGAATTTATGCTAATTTGCTGGAGCAAATCAAATGTTTGGGTTTGGGATTGAGCACATTATGTAAACCTGAAGTTTCTTGACTCGGGAAGGTCAACGTAATTATACTTTAAATTTTTTTCTCAAGGAGCATATCATTTATAATAAACCCAGGTACATGCTTGTTGATTACAGCATCGTAATACAATGAAGTATGTAGCATATACATAAAAATCGTTTGTATCTTCGGACTTACTTTCTTGTGCTGTCTTCTAGCCTGCATCACGGCGGCTTGGATTGTCCTGTGCCAATTGTCACACCACAACCACCACCTTGTGGCGCAGAAACGCTGAAGGTGAACCCGTGTGCAATGCTTGTGGACTCTACATGAAACTCCATGGGGTGCGCCATTTATTCTCCTCATGTGTATATATGCATTTGGTGTCTTGTTGTACAAGGTGGTTTTAGTTTAAAAACAAAAGGGAAAAACTTGAATTTTTGAAAGTCAAATATACATTTGAAGTATGCTCTCATTAAATCTAAGATGCTATTAATTACAATATAAACTATTATGAATTAGTAAGAAACAACAACCAAAAATGCTGTGTCACACATATACATCCCAATTTTAGAAATGTTAAAATGTGAAAAACATGCATTTGAAAATTGATAACCTATGATACCAGTCCCTGTCCTGCTTTTTTTTTTGAGGGGGGGGGCATGCTCAGAGAACATGTGAGAAACCAACTAGAAGTGCACAATAACTATTTTATATTTTCAACTTTAAAAACACTTGGAATGCAATCAAATATATTGGTACAAAGGAGTAATATGTTTAAGAGTTATAGCTAGAAAGGCTCTATACTTCATTTTAAAGGATCACACAAAATATAAACACATCAGTCTTACAGAGAAAAGTAAGCTTGTATCTGTAGGAGGAAGAGAACAAATGATCTCTTTGAAATAAAAATATTTATTCAGTGGTTTTCCTCTACAATTGAAATGATTTAAAACAATAAACATTAAATTGAAGCAGTAAATTCTCCCTGACAAATTAGCCCATTTCCTCTGAAGGAATCTGTATGGTTGATGGGGGAAAGTATAGGCACTTAATCTATTGAATGTATATAAAAAATTAGATTGAGATTAATGCCAAGTTGTTTTTTTTTTTTAATGAGGTGTCTTAGTATTAGTGTTGAGTGTTTTAGTTAGACTTTTCTTCAATATAGTATTTATTAAACTTATGGCTTATATGAAAAAAAAAAAAACTTTTAGGTGCCTCGGCCGCTTGCTATGAAAAAAGAGGGAATTCAAACGAGGAAACGAAAACCAAAGAACATAAATAAGTCAAAGACTTGCTCTGGTAAATATAATAAAATGCTACTTGATTGTATTTTTCAACTTTAATGGTAAGTATATGTATATTTATAAGGTTAATTTTGACCGTTGCAGGTAATAGCAATAATTCAGTTCCTATGACTCCAACTTCCACCTCCTCCAACTCAGACGACTGCAGCAAAAACGCTTCTCCTGCTACACAACCGACAGCCTCAGGGGTAAGTGTCACAAGTAGGGCCAGAGTGGTCACAGTGACAGTGAGCTCTCTCTGAGCGAGTGGCTTGCTCTCTGGTGTATTATCTCAGATTTTATCTTATCTGGTAGTACAATAATCTAAACCAACATTCAGTTTCGTTAGCTGATACCTAAGTACAGTTTTTAGAGGAAATTACTTTTAAATGTAAACAAAATGACAAATTTAAGTACTTTACAAACCTCTTAATTAAGATGTATATCTTTTTTTATGGTTAAATTAACCTAAGTAAAAGCCTGAATTTGAGTATTAAAGATCTTAAATGGTTTTATTTCTAGGTATTTATCTGAGTTGTTACCTTGTATTTCTGACATAGGTCAGAAAAACTACTAGGCCAACAGTTTCCTATATCCCAGGGCCCGTGGCATTTAAAACTGCTCCAGCTGTTTTTCCTTTTTATTAATCATCTATCCGAGGCAAAGCTCATCCAAAGGTGATCACTGGTTTCTTTTCACCCAGCTGTCCCCATTCCGGGAGATCTGGACTTTTCTAGAGGACCTTAGTTGTACCTGGGTTTGTTACATTCCAGCAACAGAGCCACAAACCCGGAGAGGTTTGTGCCGTTGAGCACCGGCAGATGCCAGGGGTCTTTGAAGATCACAGGGCTAGTTTCTATGCAGCTATTGCTGAGACTAGGTTTTCCTGAAGTAAAAACAAACAAACAAAAAACCCGTATTTGCCTGGAATGCTCTTTAAAAAATATCTCAGGTAGAACCAGGAGAGGACCTTGGGCAGCCGACTTCAGATAGTGCCTGGTGATTCTTTGGATTATGCTGAGACTAGTTTAGGACTAAACACCAGCATGTAAATTCCTGCTTGCTTAGTGATTGTTTTCTACGTTTAGCTTTGCTCTCGAATTATTTGAGGTACTTAAAACAAAACAAAACAAAAAAAACAACTGGATTCCTACCCTCCACCCTAGCCCCAACCCTAGATTTCCTTAGTCTCTGGGTGTGGGGCTTGGAAATTTTTAAACCTGTGCCCCAGGTGAAATTTAAACCGCTGCCCTGAAGCTGTCTGTGAGCCAGGGTTTGGGAACCATAGTCCTGGTATTTTATTGGTTTAAACAAAAGAAAAAAATTTAAATATTTAAAACAAAATTTAAAAACTGTTGCTTAAAATTATATTTGTTACCTTTCTCTTCTCTTCTGAATTTTTGGGGGCCTTTTCACTGATGAAACCAGAAGTTTCAGCGTTTCACAAAGGATCAGTTGTCTCGATTTGTTACAGACACATGTTAAAGAATGTTTCTGGCCTTTTATAAAAATGGACTCTGGTGTACGATGTTTTTTATAGGCAGGTTAGGTGTAACTTTTTTGTTTAAGGACCTCAAGTAATAAATAGAACATATTGCATGTTCGGAAGCCTTGGTGGCGTAGTGATTAAGTGCTGCGGCTGCTAACCAAAGAATCAACAGTTCAAATCCAGCAGCCACTCCCTGGAAACTCTGGGGCAGTTCTACTCTGTGCAATAGGGTTGCTGTGAGTAGGAATCGACTCGACGGCGCTGGGTTTAGTTTTTATTGCATGGTCAGAGATGGAAAAATCCAGCATTTAAAGATAACCTTTATTATATCCTAAGTCCTCAGAAGCAATTATCTAAAGGAGGCAAAACAATGTTTCGGTTTTCCAAAGCCCTGAGGAGCAGTCTGCTTTTTGCCCTTGAGTGTCTCTCCTAGCTGAAATGACATTGCTGCCAGACCCTGGTCACAGGTACAGGCCAGCTTATTCAAGGCGAAAGTATAATTTGAATGACAAATGGCACAGAAAGAGATATTTGCCAAACAATGGACTTCGGGGACTTGGGAGCTTTTAGTGGATGGAGTCGGTTTTTCTTCTGTGGTTTTGTGATGTAGATTTTCCAGATGGGATCAGTTGCCCTTCTGGGGAATAAATTCCAGCTGTGGGAAGGTCTATACCCTGGCCTGGTTGGAGGGGCTTCGGGAGTTCTCTGAGCTTTCCAGCGCTCCCCACTGCCCTGGGATCCCTCCAGGGGTGGAGTGCAGGTGTGTGTGAGGGTCCTTGTCATAAATCCAGCCCATGTTTCTAAAATGCATGCAGGTGCGTATTCCAAGGGGCCACCAGGGACAGAATGTGCTGGACGTGGCGGAGCTCTCTGTGGGCAGTGTTCTTCAGAGGAAATCTCAGTTCCTTACTAGAGGCCAGGAGGCAAAGAAACAAAGATTTTAGAGATCTGGGGAGTTTCAGAGTAGTCTCACACAAGGTCTTTTGCTGCAACACACTATCCTGGGCAGCCTGCACGGGAACCGGGCAGCCAGAGGTGGTGTGAGCTCAGCGCCCGGAGAGGAGGCAGGGTTGACTGGAGTGTCCCAGGGTAGGGGTGGAGCTTGCCTACTGGCCTTCCCTCTGTCTCCTGTCCTCAACATGACTCCTCCAGGCAGACGGCAGGCACCTAGACTTGAGGGTTTTCTCCCACTGGTGAACCTGTCAGGAGTGTTTACAGCAGCCCCTACCTGGCAAGGTGGTTGTGCAGAACCAGGCCTGCTCAGCAGAAGCAAATCTGCCGGCTGCCTTTAGAAACTGTCCCCCTCAGGATCATTGTAGTAGCTTCTATGAGGCCGAGCCACTTCTACAGGTCGTTGCCAGGTGTGCAGTGTGCCCCTGCGGCGTCCCTTCGCACTGGGCATTGCCTTCTGCTGGGTGGACTCTGAGCCCCTCTGTGTGGCGCTCCACAGCAGAGCAACCACAGAGAACACTGTGGAGGAGTTATCTGCGGCGGCTGGCAGGAGCAGTTTTAAAAGACTGCTGTGTGGACAGGTATTTTATTTTCCCATTTTGTTTCTGGTGTATCATATTGGAGGGTGGCTGGCTTTGTGGCCGTCTGCCTAGAGGATTTGGTGAAATATTGGAGGTGAAGGAAATATTACCGCCACATGGCTAGGTTGTATTCGGTGTTTAGGAAGCGAACATATCACACAGCATCTTAAAATAAATGACTGTTGATCCCCACTGCCACCTGTAATGTGGCAGAATGAGTAATGCAGGGTTATCCTAGTTTTATAGGAGCAACTGAGCTACAAAAACAAAGCACACTCTAAGCCATACTCATAGTGGAAGATAGGGCCTGAGGGGTCACACATTCTTCCACTTAGAGATGCAAGTGAAAACATAACAGCTCATCTGCTTTTCCTTAATAGTGATTGCGAGTTACAGAGGTCCATATCAAACTTAGTGTTCATTTTAATTTCACCCCTGAGAGGTCAGTTGTAGGAGATCACCACCAGGCATTATCAGCCAGCTGCTTTTGAATCCTAGTACGGGAAGGGAGAAGTGTTCTGGACGGGAGCTTAGTTTAGTATCTGGAGGGAGGCTGTCCTATTGTGTGTTGCTGAGTGAGCCTTCCTGGTGAAACAGTGGTTAAGAGCTCTGGCTGCTAACCAAAAGGTTGGCAGTTCGAATCCACCATCTGCTCCTTGGAAATCCTACTGGGGCTAGTTTTACTCTGTACTATGAGTCTGAATCGACTGGACAGCAAGGGTTTTTTTTTTTTTTTTTTTTGGAGTGAGGCTCCAGGGTTCCCCTCCCCAGCAGGAATGAGATGTGGGCAGGATTCCCTGTGCAAGCAGGCATTCTTCCAGGGTGAGTGTAGAAACTTGGACTTTGAAGTTTCGTTGACTTACTTGCATGTCTTAGCTTTAATTACTTGTTACTAATTTGTGTTTTAGCTAGACTTCCATCTAGGGAACAGGAGTCCTTCCTTCTGATAGTTTTCAGGTCAATGACCTGATATCTCATGACTCAGTTTCCCTTTGTCGTAGGCTGTGCAAGTGAGGTAGAGGGAGGGCAGTTGGCTTCCTGTCTGGGATCAGGGAGACTCACTGCCATGACGCCTGGCTTGGTCTTTATTTGGGATTCTTTGTGTTTACTAAGAAATATGGTAAACTTAGTTTTTGATTAGACAGTTGACTAATTTCCCTGACTTTTGAACTTAAAGATAAATTTCTTGAAAATAGACATTCCTTCTGGATAATTTTTTTTTTCTTGTACATGTACATGTAGATTTACTGAAGAACGCGTATGTAGTTGACCTAGGTAAAATATCAGAAGACTTTTTTTTTGGCATTTACTCTTATAGAATTGTAAGAATATTAAAATCTTTTTCATTGAATTCTGTTTATTTGCTGAGTTATATTTTATAGGTTCTTTTGCTTTTGTTGTTTAGGAGGTAAACATGGTAACATGTTGTATTTCAGCAATTCTCAAATAAGATTTAGTAAGTATTCCAGAAAGGGTCCCATCCCATCTGATTTAAACCAAAGATTTGTAAAAGTGCAGGGTACTTTATAACTTTATAGCACAGCTCCCAAACAAGTATTTCCTCTAATTTCCTTTGGGATACCAAGCCAAACCAAACCCATTGCCGTTGAGTCAATCCCAACTCATAGCGACCCTACAGGACAGAGTAGACCTGCCCCGTAGGGTTTCCAAGTGGCTGGTGGATTTGAGCTGCTGACCTTTTGGTTAGCAGCCGAGCCATTAACCACTGTGCCACCAGGGCTCCAATAGGGGAGGATTGATTTTGGGAAGAAATTAGTAGTAAGAATTACTGTCTGAGAATAAGGAGTCACAATGTAGTTTGCTAGCCTAAAAATAGCTTGTATAAATAATTATTAAAAAAAAATTAAACTGGCTTAAGTTGATATTAAATCTGCAAAAATCATAATGTTGAAGTCATCATTAAACATATAATATTGAAATTAATGGAGAAGTAGTATGTCTTACTAGCCCTTGCCTTACTGGTCTTCGTTTCAGTTAAGAAGCATTGCTTGAACATCTGCAGTATGGAAGATCTTGTTTACAGTTGAGTAAAACATGGTCCCCGACCTCAAATTGCTTATACTGGGATGGTGGGAACGGGGTAGAAGGGCTGATACAGACACAGACCTCACTACTGGTCAGATTTGTAGGTGCTTTGAATGAACTACAAAATATGTACTGTAGGAGGGAGTGATGAATTCTGATTGCGGAGTTGGAAATGGCTTCACAGAGAAGAAGAAATTTGAAATAGTTGAATCAAGATTTTTTTGCAGGAGAAAAATTGGGATATAAGCATCCCGGAAAGAAGGAAGAGCATGGATACCTATGGCACTTGGGAAAGTAGTTTTAGGAGTTCAGTGTGGCTGGAGCGTAGGGTATAAGAAGCCAAAGGTAGGAGATAAGGCTGGAAAAACAGGTGGGAAGTAGATAGTACTGTTTAATGAAAATATTTCAAATCAGTTATCAACTCATCCTTAAGCAGTGCCCAAACTACATTCGTTTCTAAGTGGGGAGACTTTATTTAACCCTCACTTCAGTGACATGTGTTTTCTGTCAGCATGTTAGGGTCCATCAATGGAGCCCATCAATTAAAACATTCTTAATTGGGAGTATTTCGATAATTGATGTAAATAAACGCGTGCTCCTGCTTGTGTGTTTTAAAGGGGTTTCCACCTCACAATTAGGAGCAACACTTCTTCAGAGCTGTTTACATGCACATGCACTGACCTCTTGTGCTTTCAACATGGGGAGCACTTCAGATTCTCTGTCTCCCCAGATCTCAGAGCAAGATGGTTAGGGGTAGCTGCCTGGTTACTTTCCTAATGGAAACACTGTGGTGGTTCCTTGTTTGAGCCACACCCTTCCTGCAAGGAGAGGTAGACATACTTAGACTAAAACTAAGACAGACCTAAATTCTGCCCATTACTGGTGACTCTGTCGCTGGATGGGCTTTACCCAGTCTTTGGTCAGCTTCTCCATATTAAATAGTTCTCATTATTCCTGTTGCATTTTTCTCCTGGGGTGCTATGTGCCTGACTAGACCTATTTCCCCTAGTCATTACCACTCTGTGGTAATAACTTTATTCAACAACCTTATCAGAAGAGATATTTCTCCTGAGCTGCCTGGTGCTCAATCTTGTGCTAGAAGTGGTTTGAAAGAGTTAAAGCGCATTCCTAAGTACGTTTGGAGCCCTGGCGGAGTGGAGTTTAAGAGCTTGGCTGCTAATCAAAAAGGTTGGCAGTTCAAATCCACCAGCCGCTCCTTGGAAATCCTATGGGGCAGTTCTATTTTGACCTATGGCGTTGTTATGAGTTGGAATTGACCGGACAGCAACAGGTTTGGTTTTGGGTTTAAGTGCATGTGAACATCAGGGAGTGATTTCAGTAGAGACTGACACTGTTAGAATATTTGAGTGTGCTTTACAAGGCCTTCTGGAGAAAGCTTAGGCAGCTTACAGGCTAAGACTGAAAATTGTTTTTATAGATTTTATCTATTGATATTTGCATCCTTTGGTGAAAACTGGGGAGAAAAATCAGTCACACAGCTTACTAGATATTGCTCAGTTGATGGGGGAATGTTTTATTAGCAGATTTACGTTCCACTATCTTTTTCTCCAAGTAATTGAATCCCTTTGGATTTACCGTGGCATTATGGTTGCTCACAAAATAAGTTTCTTTTAAACAGCCAAAGGGTGCATTTGTGAAGCACTTGGTTCGTGCTTACTGTACTAGTTGCATACAATTTTAGCTGCTTTCTCAGAGAAACTTGACTTTGAGTAGGAGTTCGGATTCAAAAGGCTCCTGGGACTACGGCAGAAAATTACTGCTTAACTCCCACTCCAATATTCCACAGGAGCCTTTGGCGGGCTTTAGGACTAAACATTAGTCTTGCATCTTATCGTAGTGGTCATGCCTTGGGGATGTTTTCTCTCGTTCCCATACTTTCTTATTTATAAGGTAGTGGCTGTTGGAAGGCAGGAAACTAGCTTTTATCAAATGTCTTTTATGTGCCAAGTGTTTTGTGTACACTTTCTTTTTATTCCTAACTATTACTCCCCAAATTAGGTGTTTTTATGCCTATTTTCTATTTGGGAGGTAAGGATCAAGCCCAAGGTCATGTATTGCATTAACTGGCAGAAGTTAGATTTAGATCCCGATCTGGCTGGTACATATTCTAGGTTAGTATGTGATGGTAGTTCATCTCTTTGAAATCTTTGAAGAGATGAAATAATGTTTTTAAAAAGAAATTTGACTGCCTTTGTTTAGTAATTTCAGCATCAAATACCATCCCACTAAAACAGGTAGGGAAATAGTGCAGAGAAGTGCTTTGCTTCTAGTGATCAGTATATAAGGCACATGATGCAAGTTATCTGGTCGGTATTATACTTAGCAATAACATGTATTATAACCCGTTGCCATCAAGTCAATTCCAACTCATAGCGACCCTATGGGACAACAGAGTAGAGCTGCCCATAGCTCTTCCAAGGAGTGGCTGGTAGATAGATTCAAACCCCTGACCTTTTGGTTAGCGGTTGTGGCTCTTAACACCTGCCCCCACCCCCGCCCCGGGCTCCAACATCTGTTATGGTTGAGTAATATTAAGTAAAAAAAAATAATACTAGGTAGTAAAAATTACTGTTGTTGATGAGCCTCATGTGATTATAAAAAGTTCTCTTAAAAATATTAAATACAAGATTGCAGTATTGAAATTTTTCTAGGAGTGTGATTTAGATCCACACACAGTAAGTACTAAGCTATTTGGAATTTGAACTTTATTTCACTTGTTAGAACGTTCAAATTGCTTTCAACTGACTTTCAGGAAATAATTTTAAAAAAGTGTTTTTAATAAGCAGGTGACTTTTTTTTTTTTCAGAGCTTATAGTCCAAAACATGCTTTTTTTAAATAGAGAAAAAAAAGAGAGAGAGCTAAAAAAATCATTAATCTCCCACAAGGGTCTGTAAGAGTGCTGCGGTTAGGTATTATTATTGCCTCATTTATAAACCAGACCCGGAGTGACTCCATAAGTTCACAAAGCAAGCCCGTGTTGAAGCCGGGGCTGGAACCGATGTCTCCTGCTCTGAGCCCAGGGCTGTTACCATACCCAGGGAGTCCACCAATCATCACAGTTATTAATATCCCACTTGCCACATGCTACAAGCCATGAATATAAATATTTTGTTGGCATTTTATCTTCAGGCTCCCTGTGTGCCAGGCTCCTTTTCTTTCTTCTCTCACAGCGCCTTCTAATAACTTATGTTCCTGTCTGACCGCATTGGCCTTCGCCGTGAAAGTCACACGTCACCCTGGCAGGGAACACTGAAGCATGTGGAGTTTGCATACTTGCATACTTTCATTTCGATCTCAAGGCTTTTTTCTGGACTCTTTCATTCTTTTGTTTGTGCGGTGTATGTGTGTGTGTCTGAGTGTGCCCACTTGTGAGCACACAGGGAGAAAGAGAAAAAAAGAAGGGGGGAGGGAAAAGAGCTGGGAGAAAAATGGTACGGAGTAGTTAGGAAATACATTATATACATTAACATCCAATGGCTTTGTATATTAGGAAACAGTAAAACTATATTGCTCTTTAAATAAACCATAATATATATATATATCCACCCAATTTATCACAACCGTGGTTTATTTAATAAGTGACTTATTATCACAATCTGAAGGCCAGAATACTAGGTAAAGAAGAAGTCCAGGCAGGAATAATTTGCTTCCCACATGGCCTCAGGTTAAGAGTATTAATTTCAGAACAAAACTTTTCTTTGTAGGTTACAGTGCTTTTGTTTTGTTTTGCCTTTTTTTTTTCCTGCCTCTGTAGGGTTGCTATGAGTCACAGTTGACTCGACGGCAATGGTTTTTTTTTTTTTTTTTTGGTGGATATACAAAATTGTCACAAAACATGAAATAATGTTACGGGAAAACATGGCCAAACTTAAGAACTCTGGCTTAGAATGAATGCTTTAAAATGTTATTGTTAAATGACTCTTCGAAGAAAATGAATTTCTTTACTGGAACAAAAAGTAATTTTTTATACATTTCATGGGTGTCTGCCAAAAGAGTTACTAGCAATATGAAGATCTAATGGATGAGAATTAAATACAATCTGTTAGTGCTGTTCATGTTTCAACCTACCTGTTAATTTTCTTTGAATCTTAATCATAGTAATTTTAAAACAAAGCCTCTCCAAAAACTAGTATTGGCAACATGATAATTCATAATTAAGCTGATACCTACTATGTCAGGCCTTCTAGGCCCAGGACCCAGAATTGTGAGACTGAGCACAGGGGCTTACTTTATTGACCTCAGATTTTAAGAAAGATTTAAACAAGTAAACTACAAGATAGTGATTTCAGTGACCTGTTGGAGTCTTGTGAGTAAACAGAACTCCAAGTCAATATCTGACCATGTTTATCTGATGGCTTCCCTGATGGTTTTCACCAGAGCTGGGGCACACACTCCAGAATCAGGTTTTTACTCTGCTAAGCACAAACACCTCTAATTTGAAGCCATTGTTCATTTAGGTGCTTGATTTTTGAGGAAGCCAGAGTATAGTCTGAAGTTTATTCTGGGGCTTCACAGACTAGCAGCTGGAAGGAAACAGATTGAGGCAGCCAGGGCACTAGCTCCGACTGTCTGCGACTACACGAGCTGCTGAAGTTTTCTAAAGCCTCTGTTTTCCTCCCCCTACTAAGGGGGAAAAGTAGTTCCTACCATCTGGTCCTCAGGAGTATTGCGCAGAATACGTGGGAGATGTCCACAGACCTCTTTGAAGCTCAAGAAGAATAGTGCTACTTAGAACATAACCTTGGAAATGCAGAGCGATACTCTTTATTTGCAAGGTGTTTTTCATTGCGAGTCGTCGGAAATAAATCCATACTTTCCTTTTGGGGAAATTTAGAGCTTTAGAGCAGTTGTTGTTAACAACGTAACCATATTTTAAAGATTTTTATTTCCCTGATAGTAACAGTTTTCATCCCTTAAGATATTTAGTGCTTTCATAATGCTTCCTTCGGTTTAAATGCATCGTTAATTCCCATTGGTTCTCTGACCATGGTGCGCTTTCTGGAATTGAGGTAGATTAAGATGCTCACCCAAACCCCCTAAAAAGCCAGTTTTATTTTAAAAGTTAAGGTCCTAATCCACCAGGTTTTAAATCTTGCTTCAGGATCTTTACTACTTAGTTTGAAGACTGGAATAGAGTAGTCCATTTTGATTCAAGTTAAGTTTTTTCTTCGGTAGGCTAATTGACTTCAGGTTGTGGGACAGCCCACTTCCCCTGCAGTTTACATTTGAACATGGATATGTTCCTGAAAACCCCAGAGTAATTATATACTTTGAGTGGTGCCTTTCTTCGTCGCAGCATGCCTGTTGCCGGAATGGGCACAGATGTGTCAAACAATTTGCTCCACTGTTCAGAATAGGTTGTGTGTACAGTTCTTCCCTCCGTGAAGACGGCAGCAACCCTCAGTGTGACTCTAACCTGGCTGACTGGGGCCAAGGGGGCAGCCAGAGAGCTTGCACTAAGGAGTTTGTTGTGCTGAATTACAAAAAAAAAAAAAAAAAAAAAAAAATGCAGATTAGGTTATTAGCTGAGGAGAGAAGCTACGCTCTAGTGCCTTATTGAGCTGTTAGGGGACAACGAAGAGGGTTTTGATGTGTCGGACAATTTTCACGCACCCAGATGGAGACAGAATTCGTGTGTTTGTGTATCTTTCATGTATTACCTCCTAGTTGCTTTTTTGTCTGATTTCTATGTTACCGAATATAGGATCCATCCAAACTGAAATGAGCACATGCGCATAGCTTTTACAGTTATGTGTAGTTTTATCAGTTAAGATTTATAAGGCAGTGCTTCCCCTTTGTTGGAATTTATTTGTATTTTTAATTTTTCTTTGGGGAAAGGCGGCCATAAAGCACCACAGGAGTCTAGCCTAGAGGTTACAAAAGCAGGGAAGAGTACTTTGGCAATGAGGAACGGCTGGCTTCCCTTCACAAAAGAAAGAGTCCTCACCACAGACTGACTTAGATGTGTAGGAAGGACAGATCGTAGGTCCTGGAAGCCTGAATTCAGGCTGAAGAGGCCTCATGATCATTATCAAAGTCTGACACCCTGGGAGTGATCACAGCTCACCCTTCACCTGGCCTGGGTGCAGTGTTTCCTCTCTTCAGGGAGAGGCAGCGAGAAGGATTGTAGCACCGGGGACCAAGTACACCCGTGTAGGCTCAGTTTTGGTTTTCTTCCTCAGTAGTGAAATTCATGTTTATGATTCACAGAGAACCTCCTTTATTCTTCTGAAAATGCTGTGTTCTTTAACAGTTTCCTTTTCTCTAAAGGGTTTGTCTTGTCAGAGCTGTTATGTGGGCATCCCCTTCAGAGGCTGTCTCTATTGCTGCTGAATATGGGATACGTGCAGGAAAGGAAAAGAGAACATACGTTGTTCTTATAGTGAGCTCACTATGGGCCAGGCACTCTGCTGAGTATTTGACTCCCCCAGCTAATCAAAACAGAAATCCTTGACTTTTCATAACCAGTTGCCATGGAGTCCCTTTTAACTCATGATGACCCCATGTGTACCGGAGTACAACTGTGCTCCCTAGAGTTTTCAGTGGCTGATTTTTCATAAGTAGATTGCCAGGCCTTTCTTCCAAGGTGGACTCAAACCTCCAGCCTTTCAGTTAGCAGCCAAGCACGTTAACTGTTCACACCACCCAGAGACTCCGCTTTTCACAAAGACAGTATGTATGTCCAAAATGAGTGAAAGTTTTTTCTCACAGGAAAAAAATCCTGGTGATCTAAAGATTAACTATGCCCGCTCCATAGAAAAAAAACCAAACCTGTTGCCTTCGAGTTGATTCCGACTCGTAGCGACCTTATGAGTCTGCTCCATAGGCTAGGAATATTTTCCATGTCCCCATCTGCAGCAACCCAGGTTCTCCCTGAAGTCATTTATTCCTTTAGGAGGAGTTTCCCCGCCCAGCTGCTCTGCCTGTCTCCCACCTAACCTGGCTGGCTTTCAGTGCTAAGCCTGGGCAGGGTCTGGTGCTGATAACACATTCTTTCTACAGGAAGTGCCTCCATTTTCAGTTGTCTGTGGGTGGGTGGAGGGCAGATAAGCTGTGAATGGAAACACAGAGCAGATTTCTACTCCACCCTCATACTGCACTTTGATCAGAGAAAGACTGGGACCCCCTGCCTGGTCTAGAGGCCTGGGAGGAAGGATGGTAAGCCTTGGGCATTCTGAAGCTAAGCTCTTCTCTACTTTGCTCAGGAACATTTAAGTTGGTTTAAGTCTGGTGGAATGCCTAGTTTTATTACGTTGATATAGGTCTGTGATCTTGGCAGGATTTAGCGAGATATGGGAAAACATGTTAACCGATTCAAATTTATACTTGTGGAGTTTGTGTGTGTGCATGTGTGCATGGGTGTCTATACTGGGTCCAGGGCCTTAATAATTTTCTCAAATAGTTTTTTCCCAGAATTGCACTGATTCTCAATAGGTAGCTCTGGATTATAACCAATGAAGAAAGGGAATGAAGATGAAGAGTAAAATGACGAGCCAAGTTTCTTAGGCAGGTTGTGATCATTCTAGACTTTTTTTTTATTGTGCTTTAAGTGAAAGTGTACAAATCAAGTTGGACTCTCGTACAAAAATTTATAAACACCTTGCTATATACTCCTAATTGCTCTCTCCCTAATAAGACAGCACACTCCTTCCCTCTACTCTTTTCATGTCCATTCAGCCAGCTTCTGTTCCCCTTTACCCTCTCATTTCCCCTTCAGACAGGAGATGCCAACATAGTCTCATGTGTTTACTTGATCCAAGCAACTCATTCTTCCCAGTATCATTTTCTATCCCATAGTCCAGTCCAATCCCTGTCTAAAGAGTTGGCTTTGGGAATGGTTCCTGTCTTGGGCTCACAGAAGCTCTGGGGACCATGACCTCTGGGGTCCTTCTAGTCTCAGACCATTAAGTCTGGTCTTTTTACGAGAATTTGGGGTCTGCATCCCACTGCTCTCCTGCTCCCTCAGGAGTTCTCTGTTGTGTTCCCTGTCAGGGCAGTCATTGGTTGTAGCCAGGCACTATCTAGTTCTTCTGGTCTCAGGCTAATGTAGTCTCTGCTTTATGTGGCCCTTTCTGCTTCTTGGGCTTATAATTACCTTGTGTCCTTGGTGTTCTTCATTCTCCTTTGCTCCAGGTGGGTTGAGACCAATTGATGCATCTTAGATCGCTGCTTAAGACCCCAGACACCACTAAGGTGGGATGCAGAGTGTTTTCTTAATAGGTTTTTTTTATGGCAATTGACTTAGCTGTCCCCTGAAACCATGGTCCCCAAACCCCCGCCTCTGCTACGCTGGCCTTTGAAGTGTTCAGTTTATTCAGGAAACTTCTTTGCTTTTGGTTTAGTCCAGTTGTGCTGACCTCTTCTGAATTGTGTGTTGTCTTTCCCTTCACCTAAAGTAGTTCTTATCCACTATCTAATTAGTGAGAACCCTCTCCCTCTCTCCCTCCCTCCCCCCTGTCGTAAGCATCAAAGAATATTCTTTTCTGTGTTTAAACTATTTCTCAAGTTCTTGTAATAGTGGTCTTATACAGTATTTGTCCTTTTGCAACTGACTAATTTCACTCAGCATAATGCCTTCCAGATTCCTCCATGTTATGAAATGTTTCATGGATTAGACCAGTTTTGAGAGCAAGTGACACTGATTCACACATTCCATGTTTTAACTTTGTGGAACAGTGCTTCACATGTGCGTGGGTGACCAGGCTTCAGCAGCTGTGCCAAGTGACCTGGAGACACTTACAGTGGTGCACTGGTGGCTCTTCAGAACCCACTTCTGTCAGTTAGGGCCTCTGCTCTGGTTCCTCCCCATTTTTCACTCTGCTTTGTGACCCTGCCGAGGCTGCCTGCTCTCAAGCTTGTGCTTCTCTGGTGCTCTTGTCTTCTGTTGTTATTTGGCCCCGGACTCTTAGTGACCCCATGTGTTCTTCCCTTCCACAAAGTGAGATTGTGCTTTGCCATTCAAGTAAAATAGTCAAAGGAAGGTATCAATGGCTGATAGCCTTGGCCCTCTCATGTGGTTCCCTGTCCGCCATCCCCTCCTCGGTGTCCTCACAGCACTAATGTGTGTGCTCAGATAACTTGGAATTATCACAGCATTACAATTTGTATCCTACTGTTTTTCACTTATATAAGAATTTGTCTTGCTGCGTGGTCTTGCTATTTTTACTAATTGCATAATAGTTCGTTTAGTGGATGTACCCTGCTTTTCCAAACCGTTCTGAGATTATTAGACACATTCATGGTTTCCACTGTTACAAGTAATCCTGCAATGGATATCTTTCTTTGTGGTGCCTTTTCCCTTCCTTTGAATTATCTCCTTATGAGACATTTTCAGAAGTAAAATTATAGGGTGAAGTAGGGTATAAACTTCTTGATGGCTGTTGACATTACTTTTAGGTGTGTAACAGAGTATAGTCCAGTGGCCAGAGCTGAGGCCTGCTGTGATAACAAATTTTTTTCTTTGCAGGCTTTCTTGTTTAAATATTATATGTACGTCCCCATTTAAAAATAAGGCTATCAAGTCTTGGGCGTAAGTACTTCTCCCATTTTTGCTAACAGACTCGAAGAAGTTGCTTTTGATTTCAGATGAGCGCATGTTTTGGGGTTTGTCTGCCCTTTGACAGTAGGATTCTTGCCTGGCCATACATGTCAACATTTTTGTTTGAAAAAAGAAGACAGTGACAATTTCTAGGGATAGTTTTTGTGATGATTATCCCTGTTGCCATCGAGTTGATTCCAAGTCAGAGCGACCCTCTAGGACCAAGTAGAAGGTTGGCAGTTCGAATCCACCAGCTGCTTCTTGGAAACCCTATGGGGTAGTTCTATTCCAAGGAGCAGCTGGTGGATTCAAACTGCTGACCTTTTGGTCAGCAGCCAAGCTCTTAACCAGTGCGCCACCAGGGCTCTGATTATTGCCCAGGAGTAAGAATAATATACAGTGTGTTAAGATTTCTTTAATGTGGCTCCTTTGAAAAAATGTCAATGAGCCTTTGTATACTGTATTCAAACATGAATTGAGGTTTACTTATTATTTTTTTCAATGAGCCTTTTGAATGGCTGCAAAGCACCTTGCTTTCTCTTTGTGGAGAGCTGTCAGCCAATGAACAGGATGTTCAAGGAGATTGTCCTCACTTAGCTCTAGAGGAGTTCCCACTGCTTCTGCCCTTGCCCAGTGATGCTGGTAACTTACTGGGGCTGAAGGATAGAATTAGTGAGACTAAATTAAGTCCAAGTTCCTTAATCTTAACAACAACAATAAAATACTAATAATAGCTTATACTTATATGTGGTTAAGTGCTACGGCTGCTAACCAAAAGGTTGGCAGTTCGAATCCACCAGCCGCTTCTTGGAAACCCTATGGGGTAGTTCTATTCTGTCCTGTATATCGGGTCGCTTTCAGTCAGAATTGGCTCGATAGCAACAAGTTTGGTTTTAGTTTCAGACTTATGAAGTCTTTGCTACTGCAAGACACTGTTCTAAAAGCTTTACATATGTTAACTAATTTAATTCTTTAAACAGCCTTATGACATAGGTACTTTTTGTTTCCGTTTTATAGGCGAAGATACTGAGGCACAGAAAGGTTTATGTCAGCTCTTCTAGTTTTCATCTTCTACCTTATCTCTTTCATGTCCTTGCTTCTTCTTTCCATTGGGTTTTCTGTTGAACAGGCTAGGGTAATTATTCCTGTTACCCTCACCATTCCTGCATGCTCCACTTTTGAAGACCCCTTCCTCATCAGTAATAATTGCCCACTATTGAATGTTTGACATGGGAGAGTACGGTCCTAACACTTTTTCAAACATTACCTCATTTAATTGTCACAACGACCCCTTGAGGTAGGTAATACCCACTTACAGATAAGGAGGCTCAGCGAGCTACCAGGATCTTGCATAAATGGCCAGGCTCGCCTGCCTTAGACCCTCCCCAGGAATCCCCTTCCCTGTGGGATTCTTAGGCTGACCTCTTATGTCCATGGCACTCTGTTTGCTTGACAGGATTACTGGAGCTATTTCAAAATTTTCACAAGAATCTATTTAAAATTTTCAACATTTCAATGACTTTGTGAAATTTGTATTTTTATGCACCGAAAGCCCTTAGTTTAAGTCTTTAAGTTTGCATTATTAAAAAAGAGTTAGGATGTGGGGTGTACTGTTGCTGGATTTTCACAAACTCACATTTTTGCTAGGAAGGGAAAGGGCAGGTTACCTGTGGAAGGGCTAGATTTGGTTTGTCTAGCTGGGAGGACATTTGGGTCCGTAGACAAAGTCACATGACAGGACCTGGTTGGGGATTACTCCTCTGAGGCCCCGCTGTCCAGCTTCATGCAGCTATTGTGAGGATGAGAGAGAGCCACACCTTGTCCGGGAAAAGCCACACTGACTTTTTTCTCTTGGCTCCATGCACCACTGGATGGGAGCACCTTCCCTTCTGTTCAGCCTGTGTCTGATCTTGGGTATTTCTCTGAAGTTCTTGTCATGTAACCTTAACTCGGCCAGCCAGATGGATGTTTTAAGGATCTAATGGGATCATGTCTGTAAAAAAGAAATGCTTTGAAAAGTCCAAGATGTCCCACCTGTGTTAAGTAACCAGGTAGCTTGGAATTTATGAATTGGAACCTGAAAGCTTGAGAGAAGTAACTTCTGAGCCTTTAGAAGGAAAAAGCCATGATTAAAAAGTATGTGATTATGACTAGATCCTTAAAAAGTCTCTCGAATGCAACTGATTTCTCAAACTGTAGTCTAAACATGATTTTAGTTATTTTGGTTTGACTCTACCAAACTGTATGATGTTTTCTATTTGGCCTTTTCTTATTTGGATGGAAGGAATGAATTAAACGGGGGAAAGGTAAACGTTTACTTGCCATGATCATGACAAATGTAGGTGTTTAAAATTTTCTTCATACTGTGGTCTGGTTCAAATATGGCCTGTTTTTGGAAAGAATTAAGGTAAATGAGGTAGACATTAAAACCAGAGTATCCGTGGGTTAATTTTCCATGAAGTCAGTGCTCAAAAATTTCATTTATCAGGCAGTGTTGGACTCTAGCATTTCTCTTTAGACTCTGACATAACTGCCAAGTCTTCTGGCCATGCTGTGTGTGTGTGCATGTGTATGTGTGTGCATGTAATGGGAGTATGTGTGCAAGGATGTGTGTATGTGCGAGTATATGTGTATGTGCAGAAGTGTTCATGTATGCACGTACGTGTGTGCACTAAGTGCTCTGCAGTTTTTCTTTTGAAGTGATTAGATTGAGTGTGCATCATTATGGCCTATTTACGTACCCAGTGTCATCTTTTGGCACTTTTCACCAAGAAGATTTCTTCCAGTTCCCCTTTCTACCTTGTTCATCTTGCCGAGTAGCTACTGCCATGACTTCTAAAGCGGACAGGATAATGTTTCTGAGTTTAAATTACCAGCGTTAGGCTGATAGCACGTTACCACATAGTACGACTCCCCCACTTCCCGGGGCGGTGCCTAGAGAAGCCAGCTTTATCGGGTTTTTTTGCCCCCACCGACTCGAATGCCTGTTGGATGTGGCTCTCGACCCTGCTGGATTTAAAATCTCGTTTGTGCCCATGTGTTTAACTAGCAGGATCGTGGATAGCAAATTTATCAATAACTCTCTCACCCCTTCTCTCCTCCTCTCTGCCCCTCTCGTCCTGCCAGGCAGGTGCCTCCTCAGTGATGTCTGGCCCAGGAGAGAGCACGAACCCCGAGAACAGCGAACTCAAATACTCAGCTCAAGACGGGCTGTACATAGGAGTCAGTCTGGCCTCCCCGGCGGAAGTGACGTCATCTGTGAGACAGGATTCTTGGTGCGCTCTGGCTCTGGCCTGAGCCCGCAGCCACAGGAAGCTGGGAGAGTCCACCATGGCCCTCATGTGACTTTTGTATTATTTTATGAAGCAGTCCAAACAGTGGCAAGTACGCTGACAGAACATTCCTCTGACGCGTTATTTCTGTGCCTTTATTTTGAAAGAGATGCATTTCCAAAGAGGCTTGCTCCGCCTTACCATCGGGTCCCTCGTGAGAGAAGATGGGGTTCTTCCGGGGGAAAGGTCAGCGGAGCCCAAGAGCACACCGTTCTCTTCCCCTTGCCAGGACCCTGGTGCTGCACTCCCAGCCAGCCTGCCTCTGGGCTCACGCGGGGATTTAGTGTCCATTGCGACACTTCCGGAAACCGGGACTGGGACCGGGGCCTTTCCTGCTAAGGAATATTGAGAAAGATTTTTAGAAAAGGTTTTATGTGTGTTGTCCCAAATCATGTGCTTCTGGTCGATTTTGGTTATTCGCGAATTTCTTCATACCTTGTCCAGATCCAAATTTCACATGCGTTCGTGGAGAAGATCATTTGAGCGTTTCGGCACATCTCTGGAGGCTGAGTTGGTTCATGAGGTCTCTTGTCAAAAATATTACTCAGTTGGCAAGACTGCATTATAACGTTAACATACACTGTGACTGAAGTTTTTCAAAGTTCATATTGTGTGGCTGATCTGAAGTCGGTCAGAATTTGTAAACAGGGTAGCAAACAAGATATTTTTCTTCCATGTATACAATCATTTTTTTAAAAGTGCAATTTGCGTTGCAGCAATCCAGTGTTAAATCATTTGCATAAGATTTAACAACATTTTTTATAATGAATGTAAACATTTTAACTTAATGGTACTTAAATAATTTAAAAGAAAAATGTTAACTTAGACATTCTTATGCTTCTTCTACAACTACATCCCATTTCTATGTTTCCAATTGCTAAAGAAAAATATTTCAAGAACAAATCTTCTCTCAGGAAAATTGCCTTTCTCCATTTGTTAAGAATTTTTATACAAGAACACCAGTATATCCCCTTTATTTTACTGTGGAATATGTGCTGGAAAAATTGCAACAAAACTTTACTACCTAACAGATAACATTTGTAAATACTCTATGAGATACCTAGGCATCTTTAAACACTATGGTGAAGTCTGTATAGTGTGACTAACCCACAGGCAGGTTGGTTTACATGATTTTTTTTTTTTAATGGGATGTCATATGGAAACCTATTTCACCAGAGTTTTAAAAATAAAAAGGGTATTGTTTTGTCTCTGTACGGTGAGTTTCTTCCCTTTTAGTTTCATTTTATTGTATATAACTATGTGGCTATAGACATTAACATAAAACAAGCCCATGTGATGTTTGCAAATTGTCTGGAGACTTTCCTTTCAAAGAATTGTCCTTTTTGAGCATTTTATACATTTGGCTTATTTGCAGTTGGCACATGGAGTTAGGTATCACTTTCAGTTTGCATTGGGGATCATTTTTATAAGTGCAAAAAAAAAAAAAAAAGACCTGTTTTATTACATGAAATTATCTGAGATGATAAGCATTCTGTTCAGGATCAACCATTAATAACATTTTGGAAAGTCCAAGGTTTCTTCCCTTGGGAAGGAAATCTGCTCTGTGGCTCAGAAGCAGGATAACTTCCTTTCTATTCCCTCCCTTTTGCAATGGCCATGAAGTCTCATTTAAAACTCACCTAGGTTGAAGACCTTGCACTCACCAGAAGGTATTTAAAAGTTATTTGAACAGGCTGTTTTTTTCTTCATCGGGTGGATTTCAGGAAGTCGGGGCTGTTTCACAACATAAAATGATGGCATTTTAATTTTGGCTTCCTGGGAATGTGACATGTTTTACTTATTTCATGGATTTACTCCAGCCATTCTATGGGATCCAGCCCGAATCTTTCAAGAGAAAGGAAGCCTTCCTCAGTGATATTCGGAAATAATGGGTGGTGTTGGTAGCCTGGTGCTTGTGTGTCTGGGGAAGACACTGATGTTCACACACATGCAGGTATCATGGTGGAGGAGAATAATGGTTAAGAGTGCTGGGCTTGGGGTCAGACCACTTGGCTTCAAGTCCCAGCTCTGTCATGGGCTAGCATAGCTCTGACTTTCGTTAAGTTACCCCACTCTCATCTTCTTAATTTGTAAAATGAGGCATAGGGTTATGTGAGATATTTCATGTAAAGTGTCTAGCATGGTCCCTGACACATAGTAAGCATTCAATAAGTGTTAAGTTGAATTTGAGAAAGAGTGGCTGCCATAACATGGGTGTTTTGAATAATGCCTTACTTTCTGTGGAGTATCAGACATTGATCTTTTTTTTTTTTTTTTTTATCAGACATTGATCTATAGGCATCTGATGTTCTTTGGTCGCCTGCACTTCTTGAGCAATGCTGGGGAGAGTGAAATGAGGGCCTGTCCCTGACCCATGAGTGGCAGAGATGGAGGGAGAATGTCTGGGAGCTACCAGTCTAAGTTGAACTGATGGCTGTTTTGAAGAAGGGGGCTGACTGACAGCAGGAGAAAATTATTCTCCCTGATGTATTTTTTTCTCCCCGCTCTTATGGTTCTCATTACTTTGCATGCTTTCTGGTGGGTTGGGAGTTGTTAGAGTTAATATGCTTTGATTGGGAAATGAATTTGTCTTATTGGGGCTTCCAAATGATCTTTTTCCTTGGAAATGATTTCACATACTTCTTGCAATCCTAAGATGTAATTAGGTTTGCTGCCTGCCCCTCCCCCATTTTTATTTATTTATTTTTTTAGAACAAAGTGGAAAGAATTCTAGCTTTCATGAAATAAATTACAAGGAGCAGAAGGTGGGCAGGAGGCTTCTTGTAACCCATCCTAATACAAGGACCTCCACTAATCTGGTCTTTTTAAATGATGGCTTTCTTACCTATGCTTATATAAAGCAGAAATATTATTTTTTTCCCCAAGTACACGATCTCAACACCCCTCTTCTAAATGTGACATACAAAAAACAAGTCATTCATTTCTCAATAGGGAATGCATTTAAATATAGGTGCACCTCAGTTTAAAGAATCCTTAGGCCCATTACCATGGGTTGTAGGATTGTATGTCCCCCATCACCCATGGCTGATTTTAGGCCATCTCATATATAGGCTCTCTCTGGGGTCTCTCTCCAGGGTCACTTAATGTTGTTTCCCGGTGCCTATGGGAGGGTCAGAAAAGCAGAGGCAGCCATTCATTTCCCCCTGAAAATAAATTAACTTTTTGTTCATGGGAAATGTTCTCTCTAGTCCTTAGAAATTTGATGTAATTTCAGATCACAGATAAATGAACTGCTGGGAGGGCAATACAGCCAGTCTTTGGTGGCCATACCAGATTCCACACTGCTTTCACTGTGGTACAATGTGGCTGCTTCTGTGTGCTGGCTGAGTTCTCTCTATACCAGTATTGCCCATGGGCCTGTGGATCCCCAAGGATCTGAGAAAGGAAAAATGGGTGTGTGTGTGGAGGGGGTGATGGGTGGGTGGAGGGGCAGAGATCAAGTATTTATTTGGAATAAGGTAGCTCTGGCTAATCCAAATGTGTTTTGTTTCTTGGTTGAAATTCTATTAATTCAGATTGGTGACACCAGTTATCTCCTATTGGTTGGAAGCCCTAATTGGCAGTCAGATAGTAGTTTTATTATTTTGAGTGGGAGAAACTTCAACATGAACACATTTTTGAGATCAAATATTTCAAGACAGGGTCTGTGGGTTAGAATTTGGTTTCTACAGCTCTGGCCATGTGAAGTCTTGGGATGGATTTTGTGCTGCTGAGCTTTCAACAGCTGGATTCAAAGCAGGTTCTTTTGCTTATGATCTCTGTGGGGGGGAGGGGGCAGTAGATATCTGTAGGCTGGGCTGAATGAGTCCCTCAGTGGTATAAACGGTTAACATGCTTGGCAACTAACCAAAAGGTTGGAGGTTCAAATCTACCCACAGGCACCTTGGAAGAAAGACTGGTGATCTACTTCTGAAAAGTTAGCTACTGAAAACCCTATGGAGCCAAATTCTACTTTGACACATATGGGGTCTCCATGAGTCGGCATTGACTCAGTGGGGCGATGGAAAGGAGTTGTTCTTTGCCTGGGGATTCTGTGGTGTCTTCAGTTGCTTCAGCTCTAAGATATAGGTAGACTGAAAGCCTAAATAAGTTCATAGGGACTTTGGGTAAATAATGGTTGATAGTTCCAAATAGCTTTTAAAGGAAACTTAGGATGTTACAGGTGTGTCAAACCTTTGAAGCTCACGTCAGAGAAAGCATCAGTGTTTCCCACTGAGCCTTCTACAATGTCCCCAAAATCTGTACCAGAGAACTAGTGTGACAGCTGGCACCTCACTGTTGTCATCCTTGCTTGGTAGCTGGCCCAGAGAAGTGGCTGTTAGACAGTTGCTGTCACTGTTTTAGCTGAAGGGTTACTCGTTTTGCATAGTGGCTTTTTTTAAGAACATTTTAAAAATGACTAACCCACTGCTGTCGATTCAATTCTGACTCTTACAGACCCTATAGGGCAAGGTAGAACCTCCCCATAAGCTTTTCAAGGCTGTAAATCCTTACGGAAGCAAATTGCCACATCCTTCTCCTTTGGAGTGGCTGTGGGTTTGAACTACCAACCTTTTGGTTAGCAGCTGAGTGCTTTAACCACTGCGCCATCAGGGCTCCCTTAATATTAAAGAATGTATACACACACAAATATTGTATATGTATTCTCTATAGAATTACACGAATATGGAGAAGTACATGAATGGGTACAAAACCAAAAAACCCAAACCAAACCCAGTGCCGCTGAGTCGATTCCAACTCATAGCGACCCTATACTACAGAGTAGAACTGCCCCATAGAGTTTCCAAGGAGCGCCTGGCGGATTCGAACTGCTGACCCTTTGGTTAGCAGCTGTGGCACTTAACCACTATGTACCAGGGTGCAAAGTAGGAGGCTAAGGTGGGGTCCAGCCAGGAAGGCACGGCTGGGAAGCGTTATACTGACAGGACAAGAGAAGAGAATTGTGCAAAAAAGGAAAAAGATGGGGGGGGGAGCGACTGTGCAGAAAAGCACGTTTATAATGACATTTGTGGATTTACATAAAATCGTGTCTGTGAGTATTTGTATCGAGAAATTAAAAAGATTTTAAAATGAGGATAAGTTAAATAGTTTCTGGTATGATTCTAAACAAACAAAAAGATTAAAGAATGTTAAATTGGTAGAAGGGCTTATATTTCAGTTATCAGTGGTCCCCTCTGGTAAAATTATCATCTAAATAGTCTATAGCCTTTGGGCAAGTCATCTTGTCTCTCTGGACTTCAGTCTTCCCGTCTATAAAATGGAGAAATCAGGTGGCATAGTCTTGAAGGTCCTTTCCATCTGCATTTGCTTCTCACATTCCCAGGGGCTGATTATATACAATAAGGTGATGGTGGGCCTATGCCCTGGTCTGGGTTCCCAGAGCTTGAGGGCCCTCCAAGGACCCCTGCATGACCAGGGAAAGCTGATGGATTAGAATCTCCTTGTAGCTCTCTTTCTGTTTGCTCACTGCCTCAGGTTCTGGCCTCTGGAGGCCAAACCCTCCTGTAGCTTTGGGCCACGGAGGGTGAGAGTCCTGCTCATATTCATGAACACGGGGACTTGGTAAGAGGTGCCCCCGCCCCTAATGCTAGACTTGCTTGGTCTCTGGCCCATGATATAAAATTTATACAGTGATAGGAACCCAGACCGGAAAATGGAAAAGTCTGCTGCAGAGCAGTCGACAGAACAAGGAAAAAACAGTTTTGCTTTGCTTGGCCCATGGCTTCAGTATCTTGTAGTTGATTTTTCTCTTTTTTTATTATTTCTTGGAAATAACCAGCTTTTCATTATTGTTTGCCTTCTTGTGTCTTGTCTTTAGCTATTACACTTTTCCTCCCTGTCTCCTTACTCCCTGGGCTTTACATTTATTTTTGTGAATTCTATCCCCCTGGCATGCTAAGGGAGCCCTGGTGGGGCAGTGGTTAAGAGCTCGGCTGCTAACCAAAAAGTCGTCAGTTCAAATCTACCAGTTGCTCCTTGGAAACCCTATGGGACAGAATCAACTCAATGCAATGGGTTTGGTTTTTGTTTTTTGAACATGCTAAGTCTGACCTGAAATAATAAAGCAAATACTTATATAGTGCTTGTGGGCTACTTTCTATATGAAGTGTTTCATATACATTGATTTACCTAATCCTCATCCCAAATCTATTCTCCTTTTACAGATTTGGCTACCAAGGCACAGAGAGGTGAAGTAACGTGCCCAAGGTGACACAATGGCAGAGCTGGAATTTGAGCCCAGGCAGTCTGGCCCTAGATCACATGCTCTTAAATCGCTGCACTATATTGTCTTTTCAACCTGATTCAAAGGTGAAGAAATTAAAAGAACACAGAAGGGAAGCTAGAACTCTGAGATCTGAGGCTGTGCCCTTTCTCTTTCCCCTAGTGTCTCAGAGATACACAATTGTGATTCGCAACACAGATAAGTCTAGATTGAAGAAACCTTAGTAAACCTCGTAAGCTGCTTCTGTGAAATGTAAACGATATCAGCTTCTAGTTCTGTGCTTCTTTAGAACTCACAAGATAACACCTACTTATAAGCTGGAAGCGTGAGTTTGGTGGTGAAGTGCTGGCCAGGGGCACAGTCACTGAGCAATTTATTCCTTTCCTGTAACTTCAAGGAAGGCTTTTTACACTCCGTTGTGGTTAGTTGCTGTCGAGTCTCAACTCGATTCTGACCCATAGCGACCCCAGGTGACAGAGTAGAACTGCCCCCAGAGGGTTTTCTTGGCTATAATCTTTATGGAATCAGGTTGCCAGGTCTTTCTCCCGAGAATCTGCTGGGTAGGTTCTAACTGCCAAACAATTTGGTTAGCAGACCGAGTGCTTAACTGTGGACCACCATAGTTGTCTTGCTCTACCTAGCTCAAAAGATTAGGGTAAAGCATTTTAAAAAGTGCAAAAAGCTGATGAAACGATTAACAGTGGTTAAAACTGAACACCGCAGAGAACAAGGAATACTTACCTCATCATGGTATAAAATCCTTTCATTGTGCCAAAGAATAAATTTTTTTCAAGAAAACTTGTGCAAGGTTTTGGCAGTGGCATCTTAGCTTTATCTTTTTCAATAAGTGTTCATTACTGCTTACATCATTGTTGCTAGTATGGTTTTGATAAGTGTCCATTATCAGTGATGCTGTGTGTCAGGGCCCTGAAAACTTCCATGAGCATGAGAATCACACGCAGTGCTTGCTAAAATTGCCATGTCCCTAGCTCCTTTCCCAGAGCGTCTGATTCTGAAGGCTCTATATAAGGCTAAGGAATCTACATTTTTTTGGCCTTTGTGTTAATTAAAATTTCTCAAATACAAAATTTATAAATTGCAATATAGTAAAAAATAATTGTCCTCATCCCTCTCACCCATGCACTCAGTTCCCCTTCCCAGATGTTACTCTTGTTTCCTGTATACATTATATGCATTGATCATTGATGCACATACACACATCAGTATATATGCATATGTATACATATTCCATTTTTAAAATAAGCGGTAGTATATAATACACACTGGTTTTTTTCACTTAGTGTATGTGGTATTCAGTTAGTGCCCTACTGAAGGACATTTGTTTCAAATCTTTTGCTATTCAAGCAATGCTGCCATTAATATTCCGTGTCTGTCGTTTCACACGTATGTAAAGATATCTATAAGATAAATTTCTAGAAGTGGCATTGCCAAGTCAAGGGTTATCTCTGCTTTTAATTTTGATAGACATTGCCAAAATGCTCTCCACAGAGACTGTCCTATTTTGCGCTCCCACGAGCAATGTACCAGAGTGCCTGTTTTTCCTTAATCGAATGAGTCTGTAATCAAGCTTTCTGATCTCGGTTTATTTCATATCGCTGAGCTTTGTTTTTCATCCTTCTTATTGTGAACGAGGTTGGACATCTTTTCCTATGATTAAGATCATTTGTATTTTCCTTTTATGTGAACTCTTCATCCACCTTTATTTATATTCTTTGCCTATTTTACTATTGAGTTATTAATCTCATTGATTTGACAAGTTCTTTACATATTAAGGAAACTAGTTCTTTGTCTGAAATATACCTAAAAAATATTTATTACTGGGCTTTCTTTGGACTTTAAAAAAAATCGTGATGGTCTTTGTTTAAATTAATTCAATTTATCAGTCTTTTATGCTTTCTGAGTTTTGTATACTACGTAGAGAAGCCTTCCTCACTGTTAAGATTATTTTTAAAAATTTCGTGGTTTCTTCTAGTGCTTTTATGGCTTTATTTTAGAAGTTCACATTTTTTTAATCTAGAATTTGTATTGTTGTTGTTGTAACATATAGAGTATATGTTCAACCTTATGTATTTCCAAATGGCAACCTAGTTGTCCCAGCATCATTTACTGAATAATCCATTTTCCTGCCACTGATTCAAAATGAAAATACATATAAATTCTCATATGTATATGTATTCTGACATAAGTTCCTATGCGTCTAAATATATTTAACTTCGAATTTCATATATATTTGGGTCTGTTTCTGGATTTTCTATTCTGTATCAATCATCCGTTTATTTGTACTCCAATACCATATAAAAAAAAAAAACCATATAGCTTTGATTATTATACTTTGGCATATATTTTAATATTTAGAGACTTTTCATTGATCTTATGTTTAAAGGAATTTGATCACTATTTTTGTTTTCATTTTTCCATACAAACTTTAAAATCAGCTTATCTAGTTAAAAAAAAACCTTGTGGATATTTTTATTGGAATCCCGTTAAAATTTCAGATTAACTTAAAACAAACAAACAAACCCAGTGCCGTCGAGTCGATATGGACTCACAGCGACCATATAGGACAGAATAGAACTGCCCCAGAGTTTCCAAGGAGCACCTGGCAGATTCGAACTGCTGACCTTTTGGTTAGCAGCCATAGCACTTAACCACTACACTACCAGGGTTTCCTTAAATTAGCTTAGGGACAATTAATATCTTCATTTTGTTAAGTCTTCATGTCCAAGGTGAAATATGTCTTTTCATTTGTTTAAATTTATTTCTGTGTCCTTCATTTGAGTTTTAAACTTTTTCCTGATAGATCTTGCATGTATCTGGTTAACTTTATTCCTAGCTGTTTCATCCTTTTTCATGCCACCAGGGTTTCCCATACTAACTTGGTTGTTATGTACGTTAAGAGCGTATTAAGCTTGTTTCCCAGAACTGTCCTGAATTCTATGTCTTTTTCAGTCAATTCTATTGTGTTTTCTGGGGAATGTGAAGTTTCTATTTGCGACGTTGGTGGGTGGAGTGTTGGAGGGAGACACTGCTCTTGGTGTTGACTAAGGAGTTACAAACTCTTGTGATGTGCGTATTCACTTACATCATGGGTTGACGTAACTTTAGAGAGGAAAGGGACCTTGCTGTGGTCCAGCTGAGGAAACTGAGTCTTGGAGAGGTTAAGTGCTGGCTGGGCAGTATAGAACCAGTGTTTCCAAACTCTTGGCACAGTGACCTTGGCTCTGGGCTTGGCTGCGAGGTCACTGAATGAAATTTGAGGGCCAAACACTGTGAGCTAAAGCTCAGCCTTTGGCAGGAGCTGGTAACTTCTTACTACTCCGAGTATTGCTTCATTAATTGGTTTAGGAATTAACAAGATACCGAGACTTGGCCTAATATTGTTTTTTCAAAGATTGTGTACGTCTCCAAACACCAGGTCTGAGTTACCTCTGGGAAGCAGCACAGATGACCACTGGTCTCCAGTGAATCATCAAGACTTCATTTGCTGGAATAAACGAAAGCTTTGTGAGAGTAGGAAATCAGGACAACACCTACACTTGCTAAACCAAACAGCTTCTGTTTCTGAGCCCCTGGAGACCAGTTATCACCAAATGGAAGATACACTTGGCAAAGTTTCTGCAGGCTTCACAGCTTGTAAATAAGAGGTTGCATTCTGCATGCTCCTCTGTTGTTGAATCTGGCTCCAGTTGGCTGGGCAATGACCAGTAGCTGGGCTGAAGGGGAGGGAACCCGCAGGAATGACTCCATTTGGAACGAACTTTGTAATCCCACTATCCTTAATTCAGAGCACACTATATTTTGAGAACACGAAGCATCTTACTCATGAAGATCATGTTGGGGTTACTTGCTATGTATTACCTGTCACTTATAAAGCCGTACCAAATGCAAGTTGGTCTGTGTGGAATACATTAGAATAGATTACACAATAAATATCTCTAGCTCTTATCACCCCTTTTACTGTTTCTTATACTTTTAGTATTCTTTGGACTTTTACTTCCTTTTCGTGATTTTGCTTATTCTATTCTTCCATTTAATCTATAACAAAAAATTTTGTACTCTTTGATACCCCTAGATTCAGTGGTATCATTTCCAGCTGGGTCCTTTCAGGAGAAATTCCAGGAGGTGCCTCTTTATTCTTTACAGACAGGGGAGAGATGCTTTCATTTTGAAACTGACCACGAGGAGCCTTGGAGTGGTAGCTGCACCTTGGATCAGGGCATTGGAGGGAGCTGCCCCCTAGTTCAGCCTGCTTTCCTTGACCCCTTTGAAGCATTCGGAATTGTGGCCCACTCGATCTTTTTTGAAATGCTCTCTCCCTTTTCTCTCATGAGGTTTTAGATAAATCAAGAGTGTGATGAAGCGGAAAGACTGTGGCCTTTGAAGTCATGCAAATAATGGGCTTGAATCCTGGCGTAGCACACTTCAGCTCTGAGGCCTTGAACAAGTTACTTACGTAATCTCTCCAGGCTGCAGTGTTCTCACCCCGGAAAGGAGAGCAATACTACCGACCTCATATTCTAGTCACCCAGCCTCGAAGCCTTACTCAGCTTCAGCTTTGTGAGGGTAGGAGACACGTTTTATAATCCTGTGCAAAGTGCTAGCACAGTGCCTTTCATTAGATTGTTGTTGTTGTTAGTTCCTATCCAGTTGACTCTGACTCATGATGACCTTATATATAACAACAAAATGTTGCCTGGTCCTGCACCATATTCGTGATCATTGCTATGCTTGAATCCATTGTTGTAGCCATTGTGTATTTTGAATGTCTTCCAACTTAGAGGCTCATCTTCCAGCACTGTGTTGCACTGTGTACCATAGTGATCCATAAGATTTTTCAAGTTAATTAATTAATTTTTTTGTGAACCCGTAAAGTTTTTATTGGTTAATTTTCAGAAGTAGATTGCCAGGCCTTTCTTTCTAGTCTGTCTTAGTGTGGAAGCTCTGCTGAAACCAGTCTACCGTGAGTGACCCTGCTGGTATTTGAAATACTGGTGGCATAGATTTCAGCAACATGCAAGCCACCATAGCATGATAAACTGACAGGAGTTAGTTTCATGAGATAGGTACTCAATAATTTAATTGCTTTCTGCTTCCCATGAACAGCCTGACGTCATTCATTCTCCACAAACTTGGCCATTGATACTTAGCAACTGGGCCTTGGTCCCAGGTTAGAGGGATTAGTTGAAGTGGATGTTGTAGCTTGAAGGGGCCTGAGAAATCTCTGTTAGATCACTCAAGTTCAGAATTCTGTGTTGATAGCTTCTTGGGGACTCTCTTAGGGTTCTCACTGAAGAAGGTTTTGTAGAAGGGGGTGCAATCCCAAAGCCTAGGAGCTGCCTGCTCCCATCTAATCAGTTCTGGGTTCAGCACTGCCATGATCTAGCTTTATGACCTGGGGCAAGTCACTGGACTCTTCTGGGCCTCAGTTTACTTGTCCATAAAGTGGGAGCATCTAGATTTGATGTGTTCCAAGTTCCCATCCCACTTTTTAATACCATGTTTCTCTGCAACTGCTGTCTTGGTCCATGATTTGCAGAGATAGGTTAGGAATTTACGGCTGGTGGTTGCTTTACCTTTTCTGAAAAGGCGACAGGTTTTGAAACTTCATTAACTTTAAGAATTGATGGCATGTGTTTGTTGACCAGAAAAGTGATGCCTTTTTATCACTGTGATGTGATGATGTCATGTATCTCGTGGGTGCTCGATAAATGCTTTTTTTGGCCTAAAAAATATTTTTAAAAACTTCCCATTAAAAAGACATGTTCAGAGCAGAAGCCCCTGGGTAATGTAGCGATAGGAATGCCCACCCTCTACATTGCTTTCTTGTAGCATAGGGAACTATGTGCTGTATTGGGAAGAACCAAGGCTTTGGGGTCAGACAGAGCTGCACTTCAATCCTACTCTTTCCACTTATCCCACTGTGTGACCTTGGTCACAATATTTCATGATAGTTAACTGCCATGAGCCTCAGTTTGCTCATCTGTAAAATGAGGATAATGGGATAACTCATAGGTTTGTTGTGAAATTAAATGAAATACTCCGTGTGAAACGATGCTGGACACAGAGTAAATTTGAAATAAAAATGAGTTTGTTCTCTCTTCCCTTGGATTGTTTCCAAAGCCACAGAGCACTGCAGTGCCACTAGTGAGTTTGAGGCAAGAGTCTCATTTCAGAGATGTGAAGGAACTTATCTTTCTTTTATTTAAAACTGCACCAGAGTCTGGTCACCATTTGAGTGTGCCAGATATGAAAGGCGAGGGCTAGGCCACCTGGTGCTTTGCTTTACTTTAAAAACAGTCCGTGCTCTAGGAATCCGTTGTCCTTCCATTCTAGGAAGAAATGATGAATCATTACAGGAAATAGTGTCCCCCCGCCCCCTTCTTCTTCTCAAATACCTTAGCAATGAAAATAACTAAAAATACAACCCTCAGTTGAGAACAGTTTCTGGAGGTGACAGAGTGAAGACAGGTATACCAGGATTGGAGTCGACATCTCTATGGGTTTTAAATCCTAACTCTCTCTCTAAATTCTCAAAAGGCTTATATATTGAAAAATATATTTTTTAAATATAAAGTACTACTTCATATCAAATGATTTAGAATACCATCAAAAATAGAAATAATGATAAATAATTTCCTAAATAGATAACTAAAAAAGGACCGCTATGGGAAACCCTGGTGGCGTAATGGTTAAGAGCTACGGCTGCTAACCAAGAGATCGGCAGTTGGAATCCACCAGCCCCTCCTTGGAAACTCGATGGGGCAGTTCTCCTCTGTCCTATAGGGGTGCTATGAGTCAGAATTTGGATTTGGATTTGGTTTTGGTTTGGTTTATGGGCTGCCAAAGAAAAGCTCTTTTTTGACTGTAGAAGATAGCCCCCGAAGGAGACTGAGGCTGGCCCACACCCCCATTAAGCAGGGGCGAGCTCCAAGGCTCTGACCGTCTTTTCCACTGTATTATTTGTGCTGTACTGTAGCATTTAACCCGTGCTTTGTCTCCGTCTGCTTTCATTCAGGCTCCAAATTGCCATTAATTGGCTTGGCCGACATAGTCTGCCATTAGATTCTACCTTTTTCTTTCCTTTAATTGTGGCTAGAGGTCACTGTACTACATTCTAAATGTTATTTTAATTGACACTTCCCAGATATCTGCAGTTGGGACCTGGTGTCCTGCTTGCCCTTAGACTCAGGCTGGCTTTGAGTTGGTTACTAAAAATCAGCTAAGCCACCACAGCCACTTGTCTCAACTCCGTTTTAACTGAGTATCCCTGGGTGGTCCAATCCGTTAAGTGCTTGACTTTTCAGCAGAAAGTTGGTGGTTCGAACCCACCCAGGGCACCTTGGAAGAAAAGCCTGTAAATTGCTTCTGAAAGGTCACAGCCTTGAAAACCCTATGGAGTGCAGTTCTACCCTGCAACAAATGAGGTTGCTGTGAGTCAGAATCAACTCAACGACAACTGGTTTTCTTTTTTTGGTTGGACTTTAACTGAGGGCCAAGGGTTTTTTTTTTTAAGGGTTTTGGGCCCTTTGCTCTTTTTTACCAAAGTAGGAAGGCAAGCTCCATTGTCACCTCATTCTGGATCCTTCCCTGTAGTGGATGTTCCCTACCCCTTATGAGCGAGCAACTCCTTTAGAACCGAAAACCAGAACCAGTCGCCATCAAGTCCAGCCCATGTGTGTCAGAGTAGAACTGTGCTCCATTGAGTTTTCAATGGCTGATTTTTCAGAAGTAGATCACCAGGCCTTTCTAAGGTGCCTCTGGGTGGACTCGAACCTCCAACCTTGCTGTTAGAGAGAAAGAAAGAGTGTGAGCTACAGAAAGCTTGAGGAAGCTATTTCTGTGCAGCCTGCTCCCCATACCACCCCTCTTAGAGTCTAGCTGGATGAGAAGAGGCTGTAGTTTGTTGCCTGTCCATGCGCTAGTTAAACTGAGTAGAACTGGCTTCCTGCCTCCTAGCCAGGGCTGAGGCCTGGTTGGTAGGACCTCAGAAAGTATTCCTTCTGTTCTGCTCCTCTGATCTGACTCTCTCCCTTGGAAGGCTGAGGCTGACTGGAATCCTGTGGTAGAGGAGAGCTGTTCACAGATTCTGTCCTTGAAGGTTTGCTGCTCGCATTCCAGCAGATCAGGAAACAGGAAGCAAACCAAAGAAAGCAGCACAGAGGAAGAGACCTAAAGAGACAGAGCTGAGCAAAGTCATACTTTTGCATCTGATCTAGTTACTGGCTCATCCTCCTAACTTTGAGAATTAAATACTTTTATTTTAGTGAAATATACAAACAGAATAGCACATATATTGCATACGTACAGTTCAAAGAATAGTAATAATGCAAATAGTCTAAGAAATACAGCGTTACCAGTAATCTTTGAATCCCTTGTGGACCAGTCTTTAGTTACCTCTGTCTATTTAATCCACAGCCAAATGTCTGAATCTACCATACATTTACATTTAAATATGTCAAATTATCGCCTCTTTTGCACTCTCTGGAAAAGAATTAGTTTTAATGATCTGAGGGAGTCCCTGCCTGCCCAAAGCCTTTTCATCAGCCAATCCCACCTCCTCATCTCCAGCTGTCATTAAGGAATTCCCCAACTTTTGTTTAAAAAAAAATGAGTTGATAATCAATATACACCCATTGCCATCGAGTTGATTCAGACTCATAGCAACCCTATAAGACAGAGTGGAACTGCCCCATAGGGTTTCCAAGGAGCAGCTGTTGGGTTGAACTGCTGACCTTTCAGTTAGCAGCGGAATGCTTAACTACTGTGCCACCAGCCGAATGAAACCAAATCCGTTGCCACTGAGTTGATTCCAACTCATAGTGACCCTATAGGACAGAGTAGAACTGCCTCATAGGGCTTATTGTGCCACCAGGGCTCTGATAATCAACATGGGGGGATCTATTTCTATGAAAAACATTACTTAGCTACCCTGTTGTTGCTGTGACCCTTTGGGACAGAGTAGAACTGCCCCACAGGAAGACTGAAATCTTTACGGAAGCAGATATCCCGGTCTTTTCTCCCTGGAGGCACTGGTGGCTTCAAAACACCAACCTTTTGGTTAGCAGCTGAGCACTTAAGCGTTGCACCACCTATCCTTCCTAAATTCTGTGGATAGTAGAGCCAGGAATCTCTACAGACTTAAGGAAGTAGCAAATGCTACTTTTGTAACACAGATTAAGTACTCTATATGTTAAGGCCTTTTGTGGGGAGGGGTGGGTAGTTCGCAAGAGCAATGCAGGTATTGAGGCTTACAATAAAGAATTTTCCTTTTTCTTGTCTGGCCTTTTCCAGTGGGATGTTGTAGAATGGCGTGATGGTTAAGGTGTGTGTCAATTTGCCTGGGCCATAATTCTCAGTGGTTTTGCAGTTAATGTAATGATATAGTTTGGCAGTTACATAATGATGTAACCATCCTCCATGGTGTGATCTGATGTGATCAGCCAATCAGTTGTAAGGGGAGTTTCCTTGAGACGTGGCTTGCATCTAATATATGTATGTATATATGGATGTTCTGGCAAAGCCTGCTTGCTTGCTCCTAATTCTGCATCCAGCTTGTCATCATCTCACCTCTAGTTCTTGGGACTTGAGTCTGCTGCCTGCCACATTGCCTGCTGATCTTGGGATTCATTGGCCTTTGCAGTTTGTGAGCCAGCAGCCTGCCATCTTACCTGCTGATCTTGGATTGGTCAGCCTCTGCCGCCTGTGAGCCAGTGGCCTGCCATCTGACCTGCCAATCTTGGATTTGTCAGCTCCTGCAACTACATGAGTCAGGAGAAGCCTCCAGCCTGATGCCTGACCCAAGGACCTGGGACTTGCAGCCTCTACAACAACTGTGTGAGCTATTTCCTTGATATAAATCTTTCTCTGTATATATATATATATATATATATATATATATATATATGTATTTATATATACACATATATATACACACACTTCACTGGCTTTGCTTCTCTAGAGAACCCAGCCTAAGTCAAATAGTATCGTGTGTTGTGTATGAACGACCTTAGGAACCACGGGCTGGATGGTGGATGGTGCAGGTAGAGGCAGATTGGTACAGTCTTCAGACAGGCGCTGCTGAGAGGCCTTCCTGAGCTGTATTGAGTGTCTACCCACAGCTGAAGGTCAAGAAGCATCTAACCATTGCTCATCTCTGAAAAGCAGGCTGTGATGATGTCATCCACATCCATCATGGTGTGTATGTATCTGCCAATGCCATTGCTTTTTGGGTGGTACTGGACAGTGTTGCCAGGATTTTTAGGTACCCTCCACCCTCTTCCCACACCATCACCCACTGGACTAAACCTGGGCCAAATTTCAGCTTTTCTGATGCCTTTCTAGAAGGGCTTTGGGAGTGATGATGTGAGACCCAGAAGACCCCAGAGTCTCTATTCCTTGTGTTTTGTTTCAGAGTGACCCTCTTTCTTCCCAGTCTCACTTCCCAGAATTCCCAGGACCTTACACCACCAGCTGGAGATTTTTGGTTCTAGACCCAGGTGAACTTCTGGACCTGGGGCTTTTTGGGATCTTTTGGAATTTGGCAGTATCATTGATGGGCAGGGTCTGGGCAAGAAGAAGCCTCTCCCTTTTATTCTTCCTCATGAATACTTATGCCACTTTGTAGACAGCTAGTTCTGAGAGCCTCTAGAGGACCTTAGAGCCATTAATAGTGACGAGACCATGAAGTCACAAGTCAGCAGGCTGAGGCTAGGTTGGCTAAGAGAAGGTGATCCTGACCTGTGGACCTCAAATCTCTGAACTTGTGTGCAATTTTTTTATGTATGTAGGTATGTGCATTTTTCTGTTTTTCTGGAGATAGGTCTGTGATGGTTAAAATTGTGTGTCAACTTGGCTGGGCCATGATTCACAGTGTTTTGGCAGTTGTATAATGTTGTGATCACTTCCCTCTTGAAATTTGGTATGTGATCACCCCCATGATGGAATCTGCTGAGTGGTACTGGTGGGGGTGGGGCCTGTGGTGGCTCACTACCCCCTCAGCCTCCATCTCTCTGCCTTCTGCTGCCTATTTCCTTCCTGCTCACCTTGCCAAGGTTTTTGGCTTGTTCTGGATCCAGCAGCTGCCTCTTGGCTAACCTCTGGTTCTTGGGACTTGAACTAGCAGCTTACCTGTCCATCTTGGGATTTGCCAATTTTCACAGCCTGAGAACAAGAATCCTGCTCCCCGACCTGCCATTCTTGGGTTTTCCAGCCCCTGGAGCTCAGTGAATCAGGAGAAACCTGTGGTCTTGCCTACCCGACCTTAGGATTCTTCAACCTTCACAGCCTGTGAGCGGGAGCCCTGCTCTCCGACCTGCTGATTGTGGGTTCACCAGCTTCTGCGGCTCTGTGAATTCGGAAAGGCCTCTATCCTGATCCAACCCCTACAATCACGTGAGCTGTTTCCTTGATACAAATCTCTCTCTATTTTTATATATATTTATGCACTTTACTGGTTCTGCTTCTCTAGAGAACCCAGCCTAAGACAAGGTCTGTTGCTTTTATTAGATTCTCAGGCACTTGAGACCTAAAGTAGACTAAGAACCAGGGTCCTGTCTGATTACTGGTTTGTAATACAATGAGAAAAATAAAGAGATATAAATAAGTTTTTCATAATTATAAAACTGTAAGAATACCCCTTATTCTGGGATTGTGTCCATTCTATTCTTTTGGTGTTGAACTATTCTTTTTTCTGTAGGATTATGATGATAGTGAATGGTAATGGAAAAAAAAAATTTTTTTTCTCTCAACAAAATCAAAAGTTAGTGGTGCTCCCAATTATATATATATATTTTTTCTGGTCAGTGCAATCCCCAAATCTAAAAACCACAATCTAGAGGTTGCCCTTATATTTGTACACAGTGTAGGAGTATGCCATTATCTGTCTCTCCTCCATCTCCTCATGGTACATGACAGCCGTCTTTCATTGTGTGCAGACTATCTTAAAGAAAGTGATGTAAACGGCAATTTTCCTGGCTCCAAGAAAACATAATTGTGACTTTAGGCAAATCACCTAATCTTCCTGTGCCTCAATTTTCTTATTAAAATGAGGGAGTTGGGTATGAAAAGATGCTCATGATCATTAGCTGTTAGAGAGATGCAAATCAAAACTATAATGAGATACCATCTCACCCCGGCTAAAATGGCACTGATAAAAAAGCTGATAACGACAAATGTTGGTGAGGATATGGGGAAATTGGAAATCTTATCCATTGCTTGTAGAACTGTACAATGGTACAGCCACTGTGGAAAATGGTATGGCACTGTCTCAGAAAACTAGAACTAGAACTACCCTGTGATCCAGAAACGCTGCTCCTAGGTATATACCCTAGATAAAAAAAAAACCAAACCCACTGCTGTCGAGTCGATTCCAACTCATAGTGACCCTATAGGATGGAATAGAACTGCCCCATAGAGTTTCCAAGGAGTGCCTGGCGGATTTGAACTGCTGACCTCTCGGTTAGCAGCTGTAGCACTTAACCACTATGCCAAAAGGGTTTCCGGTATATACCCTAAAAAAAAAAAAACCCTAGACACCTAAAAATAATTACATGAATACACATACGCACACCTATGTTCATTGCTGCTTTATTCACAATAGCCAATACATGGAAAGAACTGAAGTGCCCATCAACAGATAAGCAAAATGTGGTATATACATTGCAACTGACTACTATGCAAGCATAAAGAACAATGATGAGCCTGCAAAATGTATGCATGGATGGACCTGGAGAATATAATGCTAAGTGAAATAAGCATGTAAGGACAAATATTGTATGATCCCTCTTTTATAAGAAGACAAGAATAGGTATATACAGAGACATCAATGTTTGTTGATGGTTACTGGGGGTAGGGGAGTACACTTTAGAACGCAGAGACTTGTTATTTTTGATGGTGGGAAAAGTGGCACAGAGCGTGGGTGTAGTGAGTGCAGCACAACCACCAAAGTATGATGTCACTGAGACGCACTCGAGAGAAAAGATTGCCTGTACCAAAGAATCTGGTATATATGAAGATGGCAACAACTCCAAAAAAGACCATAAAATGAGTGTTTGAGCACATATGGATGGGTATAGGCATATAGGTATAGGGGTAGGTTCAGATGTATCTACAGATGAGAACAGATAAAAGTATATTCGGTACGCGTAAATACAAATATGTGGGTGCAGGCACATATATTCATTGAAGACACAAATTCGGATACTCCCCAGACATAACCTAACACCTTCCAAGATTGGTTTTCTGGGTTTGAAAGCTTATGACCATAGTCTCATGGGACAGCTCAGCCAATTGGCATAACATTGTTCACAAAATCATGCTCTGCATCCTAATGAAGTGAGTAGTGTCTGTGGTCTTAAAAGCTTGTGAGTAGCCATACAACTACTGGTCTCTACTTGTTAGGAGCCAAAGAGGAAGAAGGTAATCTACAGCTCTGAGAAGAAACAAGACTGGATGAGCCATGACCTCATCTACCCTGAGACCAGAAGAACTAGATGCCCCCCAGTTTCCACCACTGACTGTTCTGACTGGGAAGACAGTAGATAATCCCGGATAGAGTGGGAGAAAAATGTGGAGCAGAACTCAAACTAAAAAAAAAAAAAAGCCAGACAAACTGAACAGTATGGAACAGAGGACTCCCTGAGACTATCGCCCCGAGACACTCTTTAAACCTAGAACCAACCCTATCCCCGAGATCACCTTTTAGTGAAATAGCAGAGTGGTACAAAAAATAAAGGATTTTACTCGTAATATTGGTGCTCTACTTAAAAACCAACTGTATGATACCAATAGGTGAATAATTATCTAAAAGCAAAGATGAGATGATAAGGGGCAGGGAAACTAGAGTACTGGAAATGGAACAAAGAGCACAAAAACAATGTTGATACATTGTGATAAATGTAACTAATGTCACTGAACAATTTGTGTGGAAATTGTCAAATGGGAACCTAACTTGCTGTGTAAATGTTCATCAAAAACCCAATAAAATATTATTAAAAGAAAAAAATGAGGGAGTTGGACTAGGACTTCTGAAAGTTCTGTGCAAATCTAACATACGATTAAAGTAAACACACGTGAGGCTAGGCTGGAAGGCTGAAGTATAGGTCGTGGCCATGAGGGAGAAGATCAAGGGCAGAGGGAGAACGCTGTCTCTTGATTTTTCTCGAAAGCCAGCATGGAAGAAAAACTGTTGCCATGTATTTAAAATTCTGGGCTAGAGGATTCTATTAACTCATATGCTTATCTGGTTTTATGAGATGCTTTTAGTGAGATTAAATGTAAAGTTTTTGCAAAATGTATGGCTTTTGTCTAAAAGTGAATAATAGGCCTCTTATACAAAGATGGGTAAAGGAAAAACTGACAAAAATCAAATCTGTTGTTGCTGTCAGGTGCTGTTGAGTCGTTTCCAACTCCTCGCGACCCTGTGTACAACAGAATGAAACACTGCCCAGTCCTGCGCCACCCTCACAATTGTTACGCTTGAGCCCATTGTTGCAGCCACTGTGTCAATCCATCTCATTGAGGGTCTCCCTCTTTTTCGCTGATATCAGATATAGTAATATTAATAATAATAGCCACAAAAATAATAATTACTGTTGATGGAGCGCCGGCTCTGAACTGAACTTTGCATTCGTTGTCATTTAATCCTGCAAGGTGGGTTTGATCCTCCCAATTTTATAGATCCAACCACTGGGTGGGTAGCCAGTGAGTGGTAGAGCTGTGATTTGAACCTACGTCCACACAGTTGGAAAGCACCTACTCCTGTAACTGCACATTTAGCGCGGAGCCTGGGTTCCCCAACACCATAGTGTCACCGGGAGCTCGTTAGAGAATCTCAGGCCCCACGCCAGGCCTAATAAAGCAAAGTCTGGGTTTTAACCAGATTCTCGAGGCATTCATGTTCATATGGAAATTTGAGAAGCACTGGTTTAACTGTTTTTTTTTTTTTTAATTTGTCTCACATATTAAACCCAAACCCACTGCCGTTGAGTCAATTCCGACTCATAGCGACCCTATAGGACAGAGTAGAACTGCCCCGTAGAGTTTCCAAGGAGCGCCTGGCGGATTCGAACTGCCGGTCTCTTGGTTAACAGCCGTAGCACTTAACCACTAAGCCACCAGTGTTTCCTCCCACATGTTAATACAGGTCAAATATGTCTTGCTTTATGGCTGAAGAAAAAGAGGGCCACACTAAGGATGGGCTGAGGAATGTCTGGTCAGGGAACGTGGAGCCCTTGCTTTGTGACTTTCTGAACCTCTTACCTGCATCCTTCCTTGACATCTGAAAAGTGAGCTGCTGGACTTGAGCAGCCAGTAAGATAACCCAAAAAACTGAACCCACTGCCACTGAGTGGATTCCAGCTCAGAGCCACCCTGTAGGGCAGAGTAGAACAGCCCCATAGGGTTTCCACAGCTGTCATCTTTACAGAAGAAGATTGCTAGTGGGTTCGACCTGCTGACCTTTTGGTTAGCAGCAGAGCACTTTAACCACTGTGCCACCAGGGCTCCTTAGCCAGTAAGATAATGCCTATTAAATTCTTTTTTTTTGCCCATTTGGGTAAAAGGTGCTTTTGAAAGAGATGGTTTTGTCAAGTGTCATGATCTCATCATTTGGCAGCACCAGCAGGAGAGGACGCCAAAGGAAACCCAGCATTGACTGGTGAGTGACTCAGGTGCTTGCATGCTGGCAGTGAGCAACCCCAGGGTGGGACTTGGTAGGAGCGGACAGAGGGAATTGCTGAGTCTTGGGTGGGCGTGAGGAACCCCTTTATGGCTGGGCTGCTCATTAACCAATGGGCTGAGGCAAAGGCTGTGTGGTCTCCTGCCTGCCCTTGTGGCCCAGAGCCCCAGGAAATCCCTGTCTGCATGCCTCTGGTTTTCTGGGCTGTGTTTTCCCCTTTGTGCTTAAATGTTGTTGTTAGCTGCTGTGGGGTTGGTCCCCACTCATGGTGAGCCTATACACAAGGGAACAAAACACTGCCTACCCCGTCCCATGCCATCTCCACGATTGGTTGCAGATTGGACCGTTGTGATCCATAGGGTTTTCATTGGCTGATTTTAGGAAATAGATTGCCAGGACTTCTTTCCTAATCGGCCTTAGTCTGGGAACTCTTACTGAAACCTGCACGGTGACATTACAGATGGCCCTAATTAAGGTTGTGACCTGTGGTGGCCCTTCCAAGGGCTCTGCTAACACAGGGCAGCCCCGGACCTCAGCTTACTGAGTTTCCAGGCCTGGTCCCAAGCTGGGTCCTGGCTGTTGCGCCCAGGGCAGTTAACATGCCTTAAGCGCATCCTCTGCTCCCTGTCATGGGCTTTGTTTTTAGGTTTATTTAATGTATGTACACAGTTTTTAAACTTTTTATTTGTTATCTCATTTGATATTCATGACAGTGTCTGTTAAATGGGGGGGTGAATTATATTACTAGGGAAACAAAGTGGGTGCTGTCCATCCTCTGGACAAGTAAGAAAACAGAGAGTGAGTGAGTGAAGTTAACTTGGCCAAAGTCACACAATTATATGTGAGACTCTTGGGAATCTCTCTTGCCCATCCCAAGGTTTTTGGCTGCTTAAATACTAACAAGGTCGTGAAAATAGGTGGTGCTTTATTTGTTAGCCATTAAGGGAGAGAATAAACCCTGTGTGTATTTGCATTTATGAAATTCTTCAAAAATCAGCACTTTCACAGGAGATTTAGGATCAGGGAAGCAAACAATACGGCAAAGTGATTCTTTAGGAGGACACTTTTCATTTGCTGTGTTGTGCCACTGTTGCTGGGTACTTTAAAGAAGCCTTTTTAAGTTTTATAATGGTGCTAAGTTTTATAAAACAAAATACTGAGGAAAAGCAGACCAAGTGAAATGGTTAGGCTTGGTTAGGAATGCTAAGCTCAGGTCTCATTAGAACAATGAGGGAACCAGGCAAAACCAAGATGCCCTCAAGTGAGGCAGTGGCCTTTGCTAACGAGATGAGTCAGCATAAAAAAAAAAAAACCGTTGTCTTTGAATCAATTCAATCAATTCTGACTCATAGCGACGCTTTGAGGCAAATGGTCCAAGTGGCTGTTTAGTGTCTCTGGCTTTCACAATTTCCTTCTGGGCCCCCCAAGTGACCTAGTAATTTTCCCCCCCCGAGGTGCCTTATTCATTTGCAAGGGTGAGAAATCACTAATTAGCACCCTTCTAGTGTGTTAAAGCATTCTAGATTATTGGTGGGTGTTTGAAAAGGAAAACAACTTCCCCTCCCATCCTCTTCCCTTCTGAGATACTTGGATTAATATTGGAAGAGGTCTCCATTAATAGAATTATCATAGCCTTAAAGACTTTTTAAATGGAAAAGATGTGTGTAAAAAAGTTTGAAAACATTAAAAAAAAACCCAGAAAACCACCATCCTATATGATGACAAGTTTTAAATTCTGCATATTTTCTGGTCTTTGTCCACACACATATTTATTTGGCAAGCTCATTGTAACATACCATTTTGTATTGTGCTTTTTTGCAGCTGATAATACATCATAAACATCTCCCCAAGCTTATGTACTGTCTTCATAATGATCGTTGTGTTTACACAATATTCATCATGCTGACATCTACTAACCAATCTCTTTGATAGGCATTTTGATTGTTTCTAGGTTTTTTGCTTTTGTCTGTCTGTCTATCATGAAAGTATGCACAGCAAAACATACACCAATTCAACAATTTGTACATGGGTTTTTTGCTATTATTGATGTGGCCATGAACATTTTTGTGTATAGATACTTCATCTTCTTTGAAATTATTTCCTTAAGGAAATCCTAGCAGAGATAACTGGGCATTAGGGGAGGACCCCCAGTGCCGTCAAGCCAAGTGCTTTCTCAGTTCCTTTAAAATATCCCTCCTCTGTTGTTACTTAGTGCCTCTGCCTTCATTTCCACCATTCCCTTTCTCACTGTCTCTCCTCAGCCCAAAGCTGCCCCTTGACTATTCCTGAACATCTATCTCCCCATCCCCGGAAGGGTCTCATCTATTTACCCCTGGTTCCTTTCTGAGGATCTGCCCTCAAAGGGATGGACAGGGGGAGGGGAACAATGCACACGCTAATCTTATCGGCCTCTTGATCTGGTGTCTTATCTAAATATTATTTCTTGACTTGCTTACATCACAAGCCTTAAAGGCACAAACCATGCCTTTACATGTGCCATTGAGAACAGAGAGTGCTGCTGGCACTTGGCAGATGTGTAATGTTGTCATTGTAAGATGTTAATAATTGAAATATGTGAGTAGATGTTTGGGGGGAGGTAAAACCAATGCTTGTATGGCCTTTCCTAGGAAGACCATGAAGTAGAGCATCTATAAGAAGATGGTGATTCTGAACTTTCACCATGTTTTTAGAGAAGAGTTTGGGGCTTCTGCTACTGAAAGGTGCTGGCATTTGAGTGGATACTCGAATGGGTTGCAGTCCACTTGAGCAAAACTTCATGGAGCATTTCAGGTCCTGGCAAGTTAAATTCAGGGCCATTAATAAGACAGCGATAGTGATAGGCAAGTAGCTCTGGGATAATCCTTCAGTGACATTGGGCAAATGGGACTGGAACTCTGTGACAATTTCTATGTTTTAATATTTGTAGTTTAGGAATGGAGGGTGAACTTTAGAAATAATTTTTCAAGTATAAAAATGTCATGTTGGGTCAAGCCAATGGGTCCAGCCATTCTCTATGGTGTGAAAGGGTAAAGAATTTATCCTTTTTTACTTTATCCTAAGGTATTAGTGGTACATACCTAATCTTTCTTACAAACTTTAGCTAAGGTCTTCCATTATTTAAATAGAAATCACATCAAGTAGGATAGAAATCAAAATCCTGTCCAGTAAGGGCCTTTCATAAAAAAAAAAAAAAATTTCATAGCAGGTTTTAAAACAACTTGAGTAGGATGTTTCTACAAATGGATTCTTTCTAATGCAGAATCTGTTTTTAGATTTGAAATGTATTGATGATTATTAATTCACTACTATTTTTATGCAAGTTTTTGTGCAAGTTGGGTACAAGGGATACCTATTACTCTATTTACATATTGTTCGATAGTTTAACAAATCCTTTACTATGTGCTTTCTCTTTATTCTCATAACAACTTGTGAAATGGGTACAGGTCCTACCTCCATTTTACGGTGAGGACACTACAGCCAAAGAGGTTAAATGATTCTGGCTGTAAATGTTAAGTGAGAATTTAAATTCAACATCACATAAATGTAGCTCAATGTTGTATTGTCTCTCTCATATGGGATATGATGGTAATTTCTACCATTTTTTTTGTCTTTATGAGTAGTCTGTGATTTGCTCCCAAGGTGCCTTTCCATAGTCTTTCTCTCTTGTGGGGGTCATCCTTGTGTAGTTAAAACTCCAGAGAGCCTGTTGGACGTTGTATTGGTGAGATAGTCCACAAATAAGACCCAAAAGTGGCAACCTCGGATACTTCCATGAAGCATGAATCTGGGAGAGGGAGGGAAGGAAGGCCCAGCAAGCTAAAAGCAGCCATTAGACACCATGTGAGGCCCACCCGAGGCATTTAAACAGAAACCATCTGATATGTGGGCTGAAGGAGAGTTGGCCTTCTAAGTCTTTTTCGGAATGTTTACCTGCTCCAGAAGTGGAGAGAAGCTGCCGTGATGACGTTGCTGACTTGAATCTCCAGTCGATTTCAGCTCTCCTTGATACACGTTTTGATGCCGTTGCAGGAAAGAGAGAAAGTGCACATTTTTATAGACTGCCAATAAATAAACATAAATGTTTAAATTGCTTTTTAACTAAATTGCTTTTTGGTGTCTTTTGGAGCTCTGGGTACATCCACTGTTACTACTTTGTGACTTTGGGCAGGGGACTTCATCTCTCTGTTCCTCAGTGTTCTTATTTATAAAAAGGGGGTATTATTAGGGCTCTCCAGAGAAACAGAGTTAATAGGATGGATATATCTATACATCTGTTTATATGTATCATCTATCTATCTATCTATCTATCTATCTATCTATCTATCTATCTATCTATCTATCTATCTATCTATCTATCATCTGTCTATCATCCATCCATCGAGAGGTTTAGAAAGAGAGATTTATTTTAAGGAATTGGCTTACATGATTGTGGGGGTTGGTGAGTCTGAAACCCATAGGTCTAGCAGCCTTATTTTCAAAATTGGTTGACAAGGTAGTGGACTGGAAACTCCAGGAGAATATCTGTGTTACAGTTTTTAGGCAGAATTCCTTCTCTTGGAAACTTCAGTTTTTGCTCTGAAAGCCTTTGGCTGATTGGATGAGGTCCACCCAGATTATGATGAATAATCTGCTTTATTTAAAGCCAACAGATTGTAAATGTTATTCACATGTAAATACCTTCATAGCAACATCTAATGTTCGACCAATCAACTTGGCACTATAGTCTAGCCAAGTTGACGCATAAAATTAACCATCACAGGATAAAATATTAGTATCTACTACTGCATAGGGTTATACTGAGGATTGGTGAGTGCTTCAGTAACAGCCCTAATGCGGACTCCATAGGCTATTATTATTATTATCAAGGCTAACTTGTACTTGAATGTATTACAGATGCTAGGTTTGCTCTTCGACTGGTAAGGAATACATTTTTGAGTGGGGAGTAAGCTAAGAAGGGATGGGTGTTCGAAGTATGAGTCTTGGCTCCATGTCTGGCTGCCTACCACTAGCTGGCAGGGAGTAGTGTGGGCAAGTGGTCATCAGATAGAGCCAGGCCAATGTTATTCGAATGTTCTGTGAGCAGTGAGAGGCTCAGACTGATAAATTCATGTTGTGTCATCTCCTCTTTGTTTTTCTTCATTTCACTGACTTCTCAATCAGTTCTTTGTCCCTGGGAAGTGAAGGCCTGGGTCTGTATCCATCTTGTTAATATCACTTGTTTGAGATGTCAGCAAATCAGTGGCCAAGAGTCCTGTGTACCATGGTCAGAGGCTCATGACTCAGATCTTCTAGGATGTCTGGATTAAGGGGGAAGTGGAATCAGGGACTTTACCACTTTCATGGAAATGGACAAGGTTAGAAGTTTAAAAGTTTAATTTCTGAAAGTCACAAGGAGGTGGGAACAATAGGCTTTAATAAAAATGGGATGTCTGCTCTGAGATTGTTTCTTCAAGCTCTTGGTGCCACTTTTCATGAATGGCACCATCATCATGGACCGTGGTTAGCATAATAGCTGGAAAAGTGACTGACACAAGACACATGTGATTGCAAACTCAGTCTCAGAGAGGTGGTTTGAATTTCATTTATTCATTTACTCCTTCAACAAATAAGTATTGAGTATGTGTCAGAAATTGCAGTGATTGCTAGAAATCTACTTAAATGGATGCATTCTCCCCCAGAGAAGGCTTATTGTAAGACGTTTCTAATGTGTAACTTTTCAGGTAAATGCCTATGTTATCCTTTATATTGATTTTGTTAAGTCTTCTGGACCTGTTCAGCTTGCAGGTGTCAGACACAGCTTTTAAAGATATCTAAGACCATTAAACATCAAAGAGCATCAGCTGTCTCCAAGGTGGCAGCTTCAGTAGTTATTTAGGGCCCACAAAGTGAAGTATTGGTAACCTAAAGATACCAGATGGGTCCACCTAGATGCAACCACGGAGAGGCCAGAGATTTAATTTAGCATCCATCCATCCAACCATTCATCCATTCACCTATACATCCATCCATCCATCCAATCATCCATCCATCTACCTAGTCATACATCCATCCAACCACCCTGCCATCCACCTACTCATACATCCATCCAACCATCCTGCCATCTAAACATCCTGCCGTCCACCTACTCATACATCCATCCAACCACCCTGCCATCCACCTATTCATACACCCACCCAATGAACACTGAATATGCTCATGTATATTGGGAATTTTCATGCAAGAGGAATTATGTAGCATTTCCCAATTTAGTCTGACTATGGAACCCCAGGTATTGTGTGGAAGAAAGTTTTGGAAACATTAAAAAGTGGACAGGGCAATACTCTTGTATCCCTCTCAGTACCCCTTCTATAAAACCTTCACTCAGTAGCCTTTTCCTGGGATATTTTGGGAAGAGCGAGATTTTGGTAGGCAGTGGCTAGAACTTGCTATGTCCACAAGCTATTTTCAAATTCCATATTTCTCCAATGATTTAAGGAGCTGCGCTTTTAGTTTTATGAAAAGAATAGAGGAACAGCTACCCTGAACATGGCAGGCCTTCTTGCCTGCATTTTTCTAAACAAATTAAAAATTGCCACCTTCCTTTCATGCAGAGCCACCTGGCCTCTGGCTTCACACCTGGGGTGTTTCATCTCAGTCAAGGTCTAAGTATCTGATTGACTTGCCTTTCCACTCTCTGCCGCCCACTCTCAACTGGAATCCAGCGTGCTGTGAGCCTACGCGTTTGGGGAGAAGGCACAAATTGCCCTATCACCTGGGGGCTAGGCAGGCACGCCCCTGCGGTAGTTTTGTTAAGGCATCTCTTGGCTTGGGTTTAACATGCTGGTGATGCCTGGCGAAATCAGGCCCCAGTTTCTTGGGTTCCCAGCTTCCACAACATCCCCAAAGTCCCTTCTCTCATGCCACATAAAGTGCGCCATGGGGGAGGGGGTGTGGAAGAGTTATAGAAATTTCCTCTGTTGAAAACATTACTTCCTGATATGTTGCTTGCCTTGCTATCAGGTTTCTTAGCAGGAAGAACAGCTTCCCCTTCCCTCCCACCAACATTCCAAGGTTGGAGATGGCCATAGTATAGAGATAGAAGAATGGAAAACAAGATGAGAACAGCTTCAAGTCCCTTTCTGTCTGTCTAGAAGAAGTGAAGGAGTGGATCCTTTACAAACAAAACAGTTGTTTACCTCTGTTTGTAAAAATCACTTTAAAAAATATAAATGGCTTAGTTGTCCTATATGATGGCATGCTGAGTGGCACCTTAAATAGACACGTGGAGTCCCAGGTTTCCTCTTCATACACAAGCGCATGTATTATCGTCATACAATAACATACGTGAAAGTGTTTTAGAAAAATAAAAGTGGCATATATATATGAAAATGACTATTGTTGTCATTGTTCTCTTACTAGAAACATCTATGAAAGCTCTGTGATTATGGGGTACCAAGTCAGGCTCTTGTCAAAGGCTGGCTTTACCACTGCACAGAGTAAACAGGCGTGATGGAACTCAGCAAATCTCTCTTTTTGTGGCACTGCCTGAAGCTCCCATCTTTTGTCCTGCTTTATACCAACGGGTGGATAAGATAATAAGACGGGCTCCATTTCAGGACAGAACAGAGCTTGGAGATACTGGGGCAAAGGATAGGTACCTTTTGAAATAGGGAAGGAGAGAGGGGAAGCAGATGACCAGAGGACAGTGATATTCTGTGGCCCTGGATGTCTGAAAAGCAAGATGCCAAAACAAAGGAGAAGGAACAATAAAACTTTCATTTACTTTATGGTTGCTCCCCATTGTTCAATTTGAGTTAATCTGACAAAATCCTTGCCCTTTAGAAGCTGATGATCAATGATACAATAGAGAGAGAGGTAAACACATTGAAGGCAGACTATTAGCTAATACCTACGTTAAACAAGGAGTCTCTGGGTGGTGCAAAGGAGCCCCAGTGGCACAGTAGTTAAAGTGATTGGCTACTAACTGAAAGGTCGGAGGTTCGAAATCACCAGCGGCTCCGTGGGAGAAAGATGTGGCAGTCTGCTTCTGTAAAGATTTACAACCTTGGAAATCCTATGGCAGCAATTCAACTCTCTCCTATAGGGTTCCTATGAGTAGGAATTGACCTAATGGCGATGAGTTTTTTTTTGTTTTTTGGGGTGGCACAAACAGTTTATGTGCTTGTCTGCTAACCCAAATAACCCAAAGGTTGACTGTTGAGCCTACCTAGAGGCACCTTGGAGGAAAACCTGGTGATCTGCTTCTGAGAAATCAGCTGTTGAAAACCTGTGGAACCTAGTTCTACTCTGACAAACACGGGGTCTCCGTGAGTCACAGTTGACTCAACAGCAATTGCTTTTTTGCTAATTTGCTAAATAAACTATTTCTATTCTGTGTGAGGCGAATGCTAAATGCAGTCTAAAGGGTGTTGAGTGATGGGAATTCTGTGAAGTTCATTTTCAGATTTGGGTGGCTGAAAATTTCCCTGTCTACCCGGGAATCAGGAACTGCTTCGTGGAGGCAGCGGGCTTGTAGGAGCCCCCTGAATGGCAGCATGGAAGAAGTTCTAGATGAGGGGTAGGGAACTCCAGGCATAGGAGGAGGCTCAAGAGAGGCCTTGGCAGTTGGAATTGAAATTTGCAGCTTGATCGCTGGTATGTAAGGAAATCTTACGTAGATTACCAAGATGCTGTCCTGTGTTAATATGAGAGAATTTTAATGCACTACAAAAATGCCTAATGTATGTATGTGACTTTTGCTAAAATCAGCACAAATGACAGGTGCTTCAGTGCACTTAGAGCCTTACTGAAGGTCTCAAAAGGAGGTATGTGGCTTTGGAGCAGGCTTTCTGTGCAAGTGAAAATGTATTTGCTGAAGACGTATGGCATGGAGTTGGCCTGAGTTTGTCCTTGGAATACACACTGTCCGGTGCTGCTTTGTGCTGCGATTTTGGCAGAGGTTCTGGGTGCTTCTCAATATTTTGTTTGCTCTGTAGTTTCTGAAACCATACAATCTACACCCTGTGGGAGATGAGCTGCCATGTATTGACCAGTTTGCTTGATTAAGATAGTTTTTATTTCCCTGTTGGTCTTTGGAGAATTTTCATCTGGGATCACCTTGAAAAGAGTTATTACTTCAAAGTTCATTAATATGTTCACTATAAACTATGTTGAAGAGCCCTGGTGGTGCAGTGGTTAAAGTGATCGGCTACTAACAGAAAGGTCAGCTGTTCGAAATCACCAGCAGCTCTATGGGATAAAGATGTGGCAGTCTGCTCCTGTGAAGCTTTACAGCCTTGGAAACCCTATGGGGTTGCTATGAGTTAGAATTGACTTGATGGCAGTGGGTTTGGTTTTTTTGGGGGGGGGGGTAAGCTATGTGACTAAATTCTTCAACACATTTATTTAAAACAACCTAGAGTCTACAAATTTAGGGGTTTTGCCAGTTCCTGCCTGTGAGGAAGTTGTTTTCTATGAGTATAGAGAATGAGGTGGTGAAGAATGTTCGAATTCCCCGGGGCTCAGAGTTATATTTTACTCTGGCACTCAAATGGTTAAAATTTCAGACTAGCCTGTCATGCTTTTCATTAACTAATACTTGTTTATTGATGGCTGCCTGAGATCAAACAAAATACTTCAGGGTGAATGTACAAAAACCAATGAAGACTTAGCCCCTTACTTCAAGGATCTTATAATAACAAACCAGGCCATTGTTTAACACTTGTTGAACTCCTGCCATATATGCACTGTTGTCCCAAGTGCTGTGGGAAATACAAAAGAAATCTAAGTCCCTGTCCTCCAAGAATGTGTGGTCTGGTTGGGTATTAAGACCAGCGCGTAGAAAACAATGGGGCCTGTATCGATGAGAATGCCTTTGACTACAAGCAACAAAAACCCCAACTGAAACTGGCTTAAGCAAGTAACTGGCCACGTAGCTAGACATCAGAGGGAGAACTGCCTTTCAGTGCGTGGCTCCAGATCCATGGTTTTTTCGGTACTTTTTGGCTATCCCAAGGCTGCTCTGCCTTGGGTTGTAGGAGTAAGTCAGGGCTGCAGGCTCCTTCTTCAAGTCAGTGAAGGAGAGATCTCTCAGAAAAGCAAGGAAATTCCTTTCCCAGAAGCCCTCAGGATGCCTACCTTCACTTTTTTCTTTTATTGTGGTAAACACATATGCAACAGAACACTTGCTATTTCAACATTCTTCACCCTTATAGTCCCGTGACATTCATTACTTCCATTGTGTTGTTTAATCATCACCATTATTCATTTCCAGATTTTTCTATCACCCTTAACAGAAGCTCAGTACCCCCTAGTCGATGAGTTTCCCTTTTCTCCTCCCCCCTGTCTGCCCCTGGAAACCACTCATAAACCCTGGTCTCTATGTACTTGCCTATTCTAGATAATTCATAGGAGTGGGATCATATAATATTTGTCCTTTTGTGACTGACTTATTTCACTCAGAATACTGTTTTCAAGATTCATTCATGTTGTAGCATGTACCAGGACTCCATTTCTCTTTATGGCTGAGTATATTCCATTGTATCTATCTACCACATTTTATTTATGCATTCACCTGTTGATGGACATTTAGCCTGTTTTGACCTTTTGGTTACTGTGAGTAGTGCTGCATTGAACATTAGGGACAATGATCTGTTTGACTTCCTGATTTCAGTTCTTTTGGGTATATACCTAGGAGTGGAATTGCTGGATCATATGGTAATTCTGTGTTTAAATTTTTGGTCTCCCTTCACTTTTCATTGGCTTTAATTTGTTACATACTTATTCCTGAACCAACCAATTTGGCAAGGGCAGTGGGAGTACTCTGACTGGCTCAGATTTATCAAGACTTGCAACTGGAGCGCTATGGAGCCTTTCTATTCTGTCCTACAGGGTTGCTATGAGTCGGAATAGACTCAAGGGCAATCGGTTTTGGTAACCACTGGAGCTGGGGAAAAAGGTCAGCTTCCATTGAAGCATGTGACCACATGTAAACAGTAGATGCCACAAGGAAGATCTGGGTCCAATTAAAAAGGAGCCAAATGGATGCTGAGTTGACAAACAAGTATGTCCACTATGGGATCCAAACAAAATGTTAAGATATACTGGGAAGAATTTTGCTGTCCATAACCACAGCTTCCTTCTAAGGATGATGGATGTTGTTAGATGGATCCTTACTAGGTTTGTGTTTACCAGTTTTGGAATATGAGGTAGTGGGAGCTAAAGAACTCTATATTGAAGAAGAGTTTGAAGTTGAGGGGTTGGAGGAGGAAGATTCCAACAGAGAAAAAGAGGAACCAGAAGACCAGGCATTTCACAGGGTGGGGCAAAGACATGCCTGGTGTGTTGGAGGGGGAATGGCAGAGGAGAAGGTTGCAGGGAAATATCTAATAGATTTTTAAAGTTGCTGTGGGCAAGTGCGATTCAAACCCCCTCCCTATGAAACTTTATGAAAAGCTATGTAAAGTCTCTGGGTCTGTGGGGACAGCTCAGAGACCACTGGTGAGTCAGAGGACAATCATTTTGGAAATGGGGCAGGCAAAATGAAAAGGTTTATAAATAGTGACACCTCCACACCTGTTTAGGTGTTGGAGTTCAGAATGTCCTGCCATTATGGTCTTACTTTCCAGTTTGCCTTTTTGTCACCCTTTTGGGTCATTTTTTTCCCTTCCAAACAAGTTTCTACAGCACGGAGACCTAGGGAGATGGAGATAGTACCTTGCTTGTTCTCTCTTCTCCAGGGAAAGGCAGTGCCTACCTGGCTTTGGGGACATGTCCAGTAGAGGTCCGTTCATCAGCAGAGATGGGCTCTGATTCCTCTGAGCACCCAGTGGCTTCTGATGAGGGCTGTGATTTCTTCACAGCGGGTAAGGGGCTTGGAAGTTTCCTTGGGCTGGCCTAGATTGCATGAGCAGTATAACATACCTTTATGCAGAGAATTATCTTTCTCTTCTTGGTTTCACAGGGCCAGTGGCATTAAATGCCTTCTCTCATTTACTCTTTACAACAGTCTTACGTGGTAGGTTCTATTATTATCTCCATTTTACAGATGAGAGACTGAGGCTTGGAAACATCCAGGCCACAGAGCTAGGCAGGGTAAATCTTGACTTCATTCAGAGCCCATAGTTCTAACCAGCATACTGCAATGCCTCCTTTATTTCAGAGGGGTTTGCAGATGACCACCTGGCTCAGTGGAAACCCTGGTGGTGTAGTGGTTAAGAGCTATGGCTGCTAACCAAAAGGTCAGCAGTTCAAATCCACCAGGTGCTTCTTGGAAACCCTGTGGGACAGTTCTACTCTGTCCTATGGGCTTGCTACGGAATCGACTCAGCTGCAACAGGTTTGGTTTGGTTTTTATCTGGCTCAGTGGTGCAGGATGCAGACTTTGGGTCCAAGTTTCCTGACTCCCCAGTACAGGGATAGTGCCGTACGTAGTCTCTATAATACGCTGTAGGCCTCGGATCGCTCATTTGTAAAATAAGGGGGCGGGACTAAATAAGGTTCATTGCAGCTGTAACATTTGATCAATCTGTAATATGGGTGGGCCTTGTGTTAATAAATGAAATCCCAAGACCAAGGTGAAATGTCACTTCTTTTAACAGTTATGTTCTGTGTATTGAGTCCATCTAGTCAACGTTCAATACGTAACTGAATGCCTTCTAGGTGTCATGCGCTGTTGTAGGTGCTGAGAATACAGAGGTATCCAAGCAGACAAAACTCCCTGGTCCCTTCTGAGTTATTTGTTTTACTAAAAGAAATAAAGAGGAAAGTCCTTGGGGGCAAAAGAGGAAAGTCTTCCATTGTCAGCGTCCTTTCCCTCCCTGCCCTAACACACTGATGCCTCTTATTCTTGGGGGAGACACCTCGTTTGCCCTTATTTTACTTATTTTCTCCCGTCTTGTCAGAGAACCTGAGACAAGAGTGGGAGAACTCACCTGCCACGCTGCTTTTCTTAAACAAAATCCATGGTACCAAAATCAAATTTACAGGAGTACTGAGAGAAGGATGGGGGAGGGACTCACAGCTTCCCTTACCCGATGGGGCACCTTGCACAGCCTGGCATTTGGTTTATTGGACACGAATAAATGAATGGATTTGTGGCTTCCAGAAATTAAGCAGTGGCAAAACATATCCTGAGCCTGATAGGATGAGACGTTTCAGAAGTCACCTATTTTCTCCAGTTTGGAAATCAACTATCCAAAAGCTTGGTGTGCTATAGATCAAAGATCAAAATGAGTGATCTCTCATTATGTAGCTTTATTGTTTATAGTTCCTTCACTAACATCTCATTTATGTTTTGGGGTTGTATGATACAATCTAAATTTGCAAGCAACCTGTTCCCTCCATACTTTATGCAACACAATTCGATTTACTTTATGTAACATGTGTTAGCAGACTCGAAGAAGCCTTAAGGAGAATAGATACAGATTACTTTCTACTGTATTTCCTCCTGCTTGACACTCGGGCAGCTTTATGTTGGCAATAAAATCTCCCTCTTTTCTGAAATGGAGAATCTCTCAGGAACCAACAGGGCACGTGTGTTCTTGCATCTTTCTTTTGTGGAATTCAAATATTGACACATTCTCTTTTAAATATTTAAGATGCCTGGTAAAAAGCCAAAGAGTATTCCTCAAATTCCTTAAATCAATGATTAAAGATATTTTAATCTTGTCTTTCAAACAGCACCCTGAAAGTGTGGCCTGTAAGAATGGCTGCCAAGACTCAGGGGAGATATGAGTTGTAGAGTAACTAAAAAGACTTTTTTCAACAACAACCAAGTAAATTCTTTCTTGATGTTAATTCACAATAGAGCTATCAGTTTAGTCCCTTTCATGACTTAAGTTATATGACTTATAAAACTATCCTGATGTCAGCCCATGATTATCCTTGAATTTACCAAATTTATTACCTGATATAGGAATTCAGTACTGTGAAAGACTTAGGAAATCTCTGGCTTATCTCAGACCTCAGATGTAGAGGCGCAAAGGAATCAAATAACGTCCCTGAAATTTTCTGAGGTAGTAAGTGACCGAGCCAAGAATGGGACCAAGTTTTCCTGACCCAAACCAAAAACCAAACCTGTTGTGGTTGAATTGATAATGACTCATTTCATAGGACCAGTCCCAGTGATTTCCCTCCCACTAACCTAGCTCAGTTTCAACACTCCCTCTGAGTTTTTCCTCATGCCAGACAGGCTGAGGTTTACCTGCTGAGGTTGCGGCTGATCTCCCCGATGTCTGCCCAAGCATTGACTTCCCTAACTATGGACTAGTTAAGGAAAGGGGAACCTTCCCCACCCCCTGTACTGAGAGTTTATTTCCAAAGTATTTACCACAGTGATTTTCATCAATATTATGGGATTAACTTTTCATAGCATCTTCCATGTACTCCCCTATCCTGTTTGTATCTTTGAGTGGCAAGAATTATTGGTCCCATATTACTGGTGAGGACCTTGAGGTCTGGTATGTAATTTGCTTGAGGCCACGTAACTAGTAGATATAAGTAGGTAGTAGATAGAATCTCTCATGAGAGCTCAGGTCTTTTAATTCCTCTCCTTTACCCATTTGTTTATATTCAAACTTTTGTTACCGAGATGGCGAGTATGGTAGTTCTGTAGTTGTGAGCCGGGAATATAAATCTGTGATTTATGTTGAAAAAAATCTTAGATTATTTGATTCCTGCTAAGCAACTCTCTTTGGCCATTCACTGAACTTTCAAAAGTCCTCACTAAAATGACAGTTTGTGACTGGGTTCCTCAGGAAGCCCTGAAAGCAGTCCTGTTTGGAAGGTTCTCATTGGTCATGTCCTGTGTGGCCCAGACAGTTCCAGCGTCCATTGCAGTCCTGGCCCCAATGCACTTCAGCTCCACTTAAGGAAGAGTCTTGCCACGCTAGTGCTTCAATTCCCAGAAGGCATTAGTGTGGCAACACCCTAAATTGACACTGAGACACCTGCCTCAGATTTTCTCGTGTGCGTTTTCCAAATCCCCAAATCTGTGGGTTTCCAGAAGCTTCTCTTAAGAGCCCAGGGGCTTGTTCTAATGGTTACAAAGGGCTGGTTGAGCCAATTTCCTTAGGGCGTGACCTCTCCTTTGGGAGGATTCTGCACCCACAAATCATGGATGGAACAAGGAAGTATTTTTATTCCTGTGTCCCGCATACCCTTTCTTCTTTTGAGTAGTCTTCCAAGGGCTCCAGGATTACCCCCTCTTGCCTGCTCCTCACCTCAAGTGTAAACAAATCATAAATTCTGCAGTAAAGCAGTGCAAAGGTTTTAAAGGCTGTGTTTACAACCGGGCTTGATCTCGAAAAACTGAACTTTACTCAAGATAGAGAAAAGTCTGAGGGAGAAATAAAAGAAGGAGAGAGATCCTGCCTTGCATAAATCTCTCTTTTCACCTCGTCGTCTCCCAGTGGGAGAGGAACACATTCCTGTATTCAGGACCCTGCGCTCTCACCTATGGACATCTGCAATGCAAGCTAATAGCAGTTGGGTGTTTGTATGGGAGCACTGCCCACAAAACCCATTCCTCATGATGAATGACCAGTTAAGTGTCTCAGCGCTACAGGATGGCTTACGTGGATAGGAGCATGTATTCTGAGCTTCAAACAATTTTGTCCTTTCAATATTGTGTGATCCCACTTACATGAAATATCTAGAATAGGCAAGATAAGAGACCAAAGTTTGTTAGTGGTTACCAGGGGCAGAAGGGAAGTGGGGGAAAGAGGGACTTATTGCTTAGGGGACACTTAGCTTCAGTTAAGGATGATGGAAAAATTTGGGAATGGATAATGGTGAGGGCTGAACAACATGAATGTTATGTCACTGAATTGTACCTGTAAAAAAATGTTGAAATGGCAATTGCTTTGTATACATATTTAGCAAATAATTCAAAAGTAAAAATAAAAACAAAAACATTTTTATTCTTTCAAGAAGTCTGTCCACGGACTCAGGGGCCCTCTAGGACCCACTGTCGCTCCTGAGAGCCTGTACCCTGAGGGCTTGGGACTGTCACAGGGAACGGATCCTGCAACCACAAAGCAGAAATGCAGGTGAAGAGTAGCCATCAGAGGTGGCCCTTCTATCTGGTCCATTTTCTAAAGCCTCCAAAAGCCTGCTTTTCCCATTTCTACTCTTGGCAACATATCTTCACTGAGACACACAGGTAGAGGCTATTTACTGTCTTTGGAAAGAATGAAGGGCTGAACCTGGAAATCTGGGGTGGTGCAACCATTTGGCCTCCTTGGGGAGGCGCCATCAATTTTAAGAAATTAAGAAGGTTCCTCCTGACCATTTCAATCTCTATCTTGGCAAGAGGATCTGAAATAACATTTACCTTTCCCTTTGTTTTCAATTAGCAGCAAGCAACAATGCAAGCTAGGTCTAGTGACCTCCCCCCTACCCCAGACATCCCCCATGTTAATCCCAGCTGGCCCCATCCCAGCAATCACTCCAGCGCCCTGCTCCACCCAGGACTACACAGCTGTGATCAGTTATATGCCTGGTTTGGGCTCTATTTGCCTTTACTTCTCACGAGTGTTTGCCTTGTCTCCTGCTTTTGACTGCAGAAGTTTAGGATTGCAACAGTCTCAGAACAGACAGGATAACACCTAGTAGCACAGTGAAGGCACAGGGACTGACTTTATCTTATCACTGATTGAAAGCAGAGTCTAGAAATCTGGAAATCTCAGCTTGCAAGACAGGGATGGGCTGGCACAAGAGTCTGCAGTGTGCCAGGCACTGGGCTGTGGACAGTGGCCCAGCCAGTGGGTGGATTTGTCACTCTCCATCAGCTCCTGTCAGACTACCAGTAATAAGGATAATGATAATATTAATTTTATTCTTTGATCTGGACAATTGTCATTTTTCAATTCTATATGAAATTCTAAAGAAACTTTGCCGTTTTTATTACATTTGCCTTAAAGGTACACCTATAAAAACACACCTTTGAGACAAGTTCCCTAGTTCCCCCCTTCTAACCTTATAAACCCTGGTGGCACAGTGGTTCAGTTGCTAACCAAAAGGTCAGCAGTTTGAATCCACCAGGCGCTCCTTTGAAACCCTATGGGGCAGTTCTGCTTTGTCCTATGGGGCCACTGTGAGTCAGAATTGACTCGACAGCAGCAGGCTTGGTTTTGGGTTTTCTAGACATTCTGAACCCACCACTGGGTACATACATGTGTGTTACAAAGATGGGTCTCTGCCCTGGAGAGGCTCACAGCCAAGAAAACTGAGAAGGTCAATCTGGTCAATAAGGAAACCCTACCACAAGGCCAGCAAATGTCAGAAAAAGACATTTTATTTGAAATGTAGTAAATTTCAGGGTGTAATAAATAGAGGGGCTGTGACTGATGAATGCTTGTTCCTGAAGTGGAGGGAGGTAATTTTGCTGTGCACTTTCTGCCCAGCACAGGATGAATAAATAACATTCAGCAAGTCACAGACTTCTTTGTACAGTAGGTGTCTTGCTGAGCATCAGAATCATAAATGTGCCTGAGGCCCATTTTATACCTTTCTCTGTGTATGACAATCGTGATCCCTCATTGCAACAATTTTTGGATTGCTTTATTTTCTTTAATCACAGTCCGTGAAATGACAAACTCAGAAGGGGCGAAAGTTGAGCTTTTGATATTCAAAAAAATTCACGAACACAGAATGTAAACCCAAAGTAATAGTGTAATTTCCTTCAACTTACCCCATGTGGTCAGCTCCTAGGTAAATCTAGGTGTCTTCTGTAAATGACCTTGTCCAACCTTCATAACAACCTGGGGGATATGTGTGATTATCCCCATTTCACAGATGAGAAAACTGAGGCTCAGGAGGTAGCTAATGTTCCCTATATCACAAAGCTACTAGGTGCTGCAACCAGCATCTGTATCCTGGTCCCTCTGACAGCAAAGCCCATGCTCCTTCTGTTGCACAGTAATTAACACACAGCCTAGGGTTTGGAATGAGAGGGATCCAGTTGGAATTATGTTTCTGATATTTTTTCAATTTATTTATTTCATATAGTGACAAGGCAGAGGAAATCATAAATTCCTTTGTTCTCTTCATCTCCCATTCCCCCACCCCTTTCCCCCCCCCCAATTCTTCCCTTGGCCACCCCAAATCCTGCCTAGATCATTGTGGTAAGTATATACACAACAGTTTTTTAATTGTGGTAAGTACACATATAACGAAACATGGGCCATTTCAGCATTTTTTACATGTACAATTCAATAACATTAATTACATTTACCATGTTGTGCAAACATCACCCCTCTCCATTTCCAAATTTTCCATCACCTGAACAGAAGCTCAGAGTCCCCTAAGCAATGAGTCTCTCTCTTCCCCTCCCTCTTGCCCCTGGTAAGCACTAATAAACTTTGATCTCTGACCTCTGTCAGTTGGATCCCACTTTTAACGAAATAATTGTAAACTTGCAGAAGGCATAGGAACAGTACAAAGAAATCTCATATCCCTTCCACCCAGATGCTCAGTGGCTAATATTTTTATTTGTGTTCTCCCTGTTATCTTTCTCTCACTCCATATATATGTACTTTAATTATACATATGTAATTAATATATAGTCTTTTCCTAAACTATGTGAGAGCAAGGTATAATTGTGCTGCTCCTTCACCCCTAGTTATTCCCATGTGTGTATCCCCAATAACCGTCATAATACCATCCAAATTTGGAATTCACTTTCATACATTATCATTGCATACAAAGAGCCCATTTATATATAAATTCTCACCTGGCCCATTTGGAAGGGCAGCAGGGAAAGAAGGCAAAAAGTGGCAGTTATGTAGGTGTAAAGTTTATATTAGGTCAACCATGGTTACCTCAGACCTATTTTATTCTTGTTACTTTTTAGATGCTTGTGAGAGAGATGATGGAAGTCTATGATCTTAAAACAGGACTTTTTTAAACCCCCTTCGATTATTCTAGATTTTAGTAAAATAGGTTATTTTCTTTTGCCATCTGCTTAGAAATTTCTAGTTATTTTGAAGGTTTTTTTCCCATTCAGAGCAAATCGATAAACAGCTTTGAGCATGTGCAATCACCAGGGTCCTGGGGTAGGCACAGGAGGGACACAAAAGTCTAGAATAATGGCTAAACACGCACATGATGGAGTCCCTGGGTGGTGCAGATGGTTAACGTGCTTAGCTGCTAACCAAAACGTTGTCTGAGTCCACCCAGAAATGCTTCAAAAGAAAGGACTGGTGATCTACTTCTGAAAAAACAGTCGTTGAAAACCCTCCAGAGCACAGTTCTAGTCTGACACACGTGGGGTCGTCAGGTGTCAGAGTCCACTTGTAGGTAGTATGTACACAGCAGAGGAATCAGGTCTGGTCACTGCTGTGTGACCTTGAGGAAATTACTTCACTTCTCAGAGTTGGTTTCCTAATCTATAAAAACACTACTATTATGTAGCTTTGTTCTGAGAATGAAAAAAGTCATTAGTTTCTTAGGCTGCTGTACTAAAATACCACAAAGTGGTGGCTTTGAATGACAGAAATTTATTCTTTTGCTGTTCTGGAGGCTAGTAGTCTGAATTTAGAGTGCCCAGAGAGCCATGTTTGCTCTGAAGTCTCTAGGGGAAGATCCTTCCTTGTCTCTCTCAGCTTCTGGTTGCTCCAGGCATTCCTTGGCTCCCAGCTGCAGCATAATTTAGTCTCACATAGTCATTTCCCTCTGTCTCTCTGCACCTCTTCTCCTCTCCCATAAGGGCACCACTCAGATTGCATTAGGACCCACCCTACTCTGGTATGACCTCATGGTAACTTAACTGATAACATCTTCAAAGACCCTCCTTCCAGAGAAGGTCACAGTCACAGACACCAGGGGGACATAATTTAATCCACCACAGGCATGGGCCTCTTAACACAGGCTTGGCCCACTAAGTGGTAGTTATGATTACGAATAGAGTCTAATACCTGGCCCTTGATTCAAGTTGTTCACAGTCCAGTTTGGTACATGAGAATTCAAACCACCATTCTGTTAGCTTATGTCTCCTAGTATCCCACCACTCCCAAGGTGCAAAGGACTATGGATATTTTAAGAAATAAAAAAAACAAAAAACAAGTTGTTTGCTTCATTGTGTGCCCAGGACACTCCCCTAGCACCCACATCACCTGTCACAGGTTTTTAAGTTCCCCAGAGGAAAGCCCTCAGGGAAGGACTTACGTACTAGTGATTTATTAAGGACAAGGTCCCAAGGAGACAAGCAAGGGAACAGGAGATGCAGGACAGGGCAGGGAAGGTCACCAAGCAAGGGTCTGACTTCATGATAAGCCCCCAGAGGAAAGCGTCAGCCAGCTCTGCAGAAAAGTCTTGGAATGTAAGTTATGCCTCTGAAGGATCCCAGCACCTGTGAGCCATTGGAAGGGCTGCCCTGGGGGAAGAGTTCCCAGCTCTTTGGGCAAAGTGGCTCTGAGAGCCTGAGGGCAGTGTTAAAGGGAAGGGACGTGGGTGGAGCAGGAACATTCCTGCCATCCGGCCTCCTTCCCAAGCTCAGGGTTAGAGAGCACCAGCTAGGCCTGAGATGACCCAGGGCCGGGGCCGATGGAGCTGCCAGAACGCGACCTACTCCTCTCCCTCACTCTCATCTCTACAGTTGTCCCCCATACAGGCGTTCGGTGAAAAGGCCCTGGTGTCTCTGACCCGGTTTCCCTCCTCTCTCCCAGGCTGTGCTGCCAAACACGACTTCTGCACTGCCTCCTCACTTCTCTCTTTTTAAGCCCCAAATCCTCCTTGTTCTAATTATTACCAATAGATCTAAGTGTCCTGTAAGTCACAAGTCATAAGTCCCAGGATGTGCACCATGAATTGCCAAATAAACAGTCAGTATGATGGAAGGACTGATGATAGTGCAGCAGAAGCCAGCACTGTCCAGGTGGGGTGGTGAGAACAATAAAGTTGCTGAGCTTTAGGCTGGGTTTGAGTACAGGCTTCAGATTTGTAGATGAGAGGGTAAGAAATGATCAAGGTAGAAGTGCAAGGTATTTGGGCTAAACCATGGATTACCCAATTTGTCAATGGTACCCAGTGTGGAAAGTAGGGAGGAGCCATTAGAGGCAAGGAAGTAGTCTGACTCCTGAGGGCCTGGGCCAGGATAGGCACAGTGGAAACAGAAAGGACATTATTCTGGAACTCCTGAAGATTTTGGCCAGTTTTAGGGATATTTCAGAGCAACTATTCTAGAAGCTGTCATTTTTGACAGCTTCCAATTTTCCTTGATTCATACTTCATTCATTCCATGTTCTGATCATTAATGGGTGTCAAAAATGAAATGGAATGACTGAAGATCGATATCCTAGTCAGTAGGGAGCTGAAATGGACTGGTATCAGCCATTTTGAATCCGACAATTATTTGAACTACTATGCCAGGAGTGACAAAGTGAAGAGGAATAGCATCACATTCATTGTCAAAAAGAACATTTCAAGATCTATCCTAAAGTACAACACTATCAGTGATAGGATAATATCCATATGCCTACAAGAGAGATAAGTTAATATGTCAATTATTCAAATTTATGCACCAACTGCTAATGCCAAAGATGAAGAAACTGAAGATTTTTACCAACTTCTGCAGCATGAAATCAATCGAACATGCAATCACGTTACATTGGTAAGTACTGGTGATTCGCATGTGAAAGTTGGAAACAAAGAAGAAGGATCGGTAGTTGGAAGATATGGCTTTGGTGATAGAAACGATGCAGAAGATTGCATAAAAGAATTTTGTAAGACCAAAGAAAGACGCTCAATAGGATGGATTGATACATGCAACAGTGGGCTCAAATATAGCAACGATTGTGAGGATGGTGCAGGACCAGGCAGTGTTTCATTCTGTTATAGATAGGGTCACTATGAGTTAGAACCAACTTGACAGCACCTGAAAACAACAACATTTTAGAGGTTAGAGTTCCTGAGTGGTGGAAACAGTTAATGCAGATGGCTGCTAACCCAAAGGTTGGAGGTTTGAGTATACCCAAAGGGGCCTCAGAAAAAAAGCCTGGAGATGTACTTGTGAAAAATCAGGCATTAAACCCAACGGAGCACAGTTCTACTCTGACACATATGGGTCACTGTGAGTCATCTTCATGGCAACTTTTTTTTTTTTTTAATCTATTTTACAGTATATGTTAAGCATCTAGACAAATGGTGGATTTATACATACAGTTGGGAATGCAGACACTTTGTCTATAAGAAGGGAATTGTGACTGAATGTACTCTGCCTGCTCTCTGTGGTTTGAAGAAGGAAGAATTAGAAATGAACATTCCATCCAACTGAATAACTCTGGTTTAAAAAAATAGGAATCCACGTCTGTGAGCTTGACACATTTAAGAGACAAAGGCGTGTGTGAGTTGCCAGTTGCTGGGAAGGGCCTGGCACATAGTAGGTACTTGATACACCATCCTTGAATGATTAGAAGAATTTACTTAGAGCAAATAGTATGGTAGTTTGGTTTCAGTCCTGGCTCAGTATTGCTTTATGCAGGGTGGAGCCTCTCGGCTGGGTGTGAAAAGAATGATGACTACAGAGAGAATAGCAGAGGAGATGTGTTCTGGTTTTGTGAGGGGGTGTTTTTGTGGGCGCCTGGGAGCACTAGCTCCCAAGAAGACACAATGCTCTAGAATGAAAATCATAAGGATATGTGTTGAAGAAAGAAAACCAGTTGGTTTTCCAAGTTCTTTCAGGCTTTTTATCCTGCTATTGACATTGTCAAGTCTAATAAAGGAGTTCTATATATTTTATATTAAAATAACCGGTTAAAATTTGACCAGGTAATACGTGCATGTGGTCCAGAATATGAAGTATGCAAAACATACACCATGTTAAGGAAGCTTCCTTACTGACCCTCCCCTTAGCCACTCATTTCCCTGACCCAGAGGGAACCACTGATGTCAAAGACCTTCTATACACTTGCATGTAAATTGTCCACACAAATGGTCCCATAATATATACAATATTTTGTTTCTTGCTTTTTTCTCCTAATACATTATAGAGCTGTCTCATTCTTTCATTTATATTTTTGATTACCAAACATGTTATAAAGTCTTTAACCAGTATAGAAATACATACAATAAAAAGAAAAAGGCCCTTCACCCTTTCCCTCCCACAACTACACTTGCCATTTATTCACTCACTCACTCACTGACTCATTTGTTTATTTACCAAATGCCCAGAGCCTATCACATGCTGTGCATCACTCCAAATTCTCGGCTGAGTTAAAACTGGATTTTTTTTTTTTAAAACACAGGATTATTTTGCAAACAGACAAAGACTTGTTCAATAGATGAGAATATTAAAGGCCTTCTAATCTCTTCCCTTCATTTTACCTGGACCATCCATAAGCAATCCCAATCAACTGAGAGGGTGTAAAGCTCTCAAGAGAAGGACATATCAAATGCCTCTGAGTCCCCCGGTTCTGTCATCCAGCTGTCCTCTTCCATGTAGTTCCACCCAAACCCAGCCTCTCTGCCTTGCCTATAAGTAAGTTTGGCAGTGGCTGGGAAGCCAGTGGAGTGTATTCCAGGTGCCAGATGAGTAGGAGAGAGGTCTTATCCCCAGCCAGCTGGTAGGTAGTAAGTATTAGTCACAAAGGAGCACAAACAAGTCTCAAAACCACATTTCGCCAGCTGTGGCCAGTGGTATTCCATGGTTGGCTGCATACAGACACCTCTGTGCTACATTAAGAAAGAATTCCCACTTGTTGCGGCAACAAAGCCAGCTGCTGGAAATGAGGTGGTAAAGATCAGAGGACGAGGGGGTGGCCGGGGGATGGAATGGCGAGGCCGAGCCACTCCCTGCACAAACAATTCCTTGTAGCTCTCCTCCAAATGGGAGTTGGCACCAGAGAAGGAGGTGGGCCAAAGGAAAAGAAGCCAGCTCTCCAAACCCTGGCCACTTTTTCAATGAAAAGAGAGGACCATTGCTGAGGTCTGGTTCTGGTAATAGAAATAGGGGCCCTAATGGGAGAGGATGGAATGAGGAAGAAGAGTGATTGCAAGTATCAAAATACCCTAGAGTATTTTCTTTTGCATGTGAGATGGAAGAGGAGTCTCCAACATCTTGGGCCCAGCACTCACCTCAGAAAAAAATGAGATCATAAATACTACTCACCAAGACCCTGGGCTTTTAGGGAGAGATAGTTAATTTCTACTGACCTTCAAAGAATAAAAAAAAAATAAGGTACAAATATTCCTTTCCTTGCTTTGGGCTTCCACTTTGAAAGAGTTGTCCACGATTCTTGCATATGTCATTCATTTGATGACTTACTGATTTAATAATCCATTAAACCAAAACCAACCAACCCCACTGCTGTCGAGTTGATTCCAACTCATAGCGACCTCATAAAGTTTTTGAGGCTGTAAATCTCTACGGGAGCAGACTGCCACATGTTTCTCCCTCGGAGTTGCTGGTTGTTTCAAACCGCTGACCTTTTATTTAGCAGTTGATGACTTTAACCACTGCGCCACCAGGGTTCCTATAGTAATCCATTAAAAGTAAGCATTTATTTAGCGCTTTCTGCCGGCTAGACTAAGGTCTCTATTTAGAGGCAGAGTTTCAAAATGCCTTATTTATTTTATCCATCTCTCACAGTAACTTCTCTAGAATGAAAGTTTGTGTCAGTAGGGATTTTGTCTCTTCTGTTCACTGCTTTGTCTTCAGTACCTAAAATTGTGCATGGCACGTAAATATTTGTTGAAAAAATCAAATGAGGTATTACTATACTATTATTATGAGGCCCATTTTACAGATAATGAAAGTGAGCCTTAGATGGGTTAAAAACTTTGCTTGAGGTTTTAGAGTTCCTAAAAGGAAGAGTTGGAATTTAGTTTCTTCTGCCTCCAAAGCCCAGAGACTACCTCCATCTTCTCAGGGTGCATGCAGTTTAGGGAAGGAGAAACCATGTGTTCAAATAGCTCTCACGCAAGGCGGAAGGAAATGAGGTCTTTGTAGGGGATTGAGGAAGGTGTTGTGAGATCTCAAGTGGAAGATGATAATTTTGATTGGCAAGTCCAGGGAGGGCCTCAAGGAGGATGTGACATTTGAACCTGCACCTTGAGGGATGAATTTTACATTCGGTCTCAGATGTTTAACACTGGTAAAACAAGGTTGGAGCAAGCCCTGACTTAATGGAAAAAAAAAAAAAAAATGCAGCCCTTGTTTCAGATGGCCCTATTGATATAGTTAAAGAATTTAAATTCCTACCTGAGATCACTCAGTACCTGGTTGTGCGTGGTATCCTCTGTGTCTGTGAATTTGACTGAAAACATGTTCTCATAGTCTGCTTTCTAAAAGGGATTCCTAAATTGCAGTTCATAGCTTGCTAAATCACAGAGCTTGTAGCTCCTTTTCAGAAGTCACTATTTTTATAGGCAGATAATGCCTGTAAAAATTCCCATCCATTACTAATGGTGGAAAATTGTTCAAACTGTGTACTTCCTCCCTCGCCGCCAACCAACCCCATCCTTAGTAACTGGAAGGAGAGAGTGAATATTCTTTGCTTTTGATCAAGACATGTCTCCCGCCAGAAGCAAGGAAGGATGTGTAGGAGTGAATGTCTCGGATAGTAACAATAGCAAGAGTAATGAGTAAAAGTTTTCAACAGGATCTTGGGCAACTACGTTACCCAGACAATTTATACATGTTTACAGTGTGAGCATTTTTTTTTCTCCAGCTAACAATGGTTCCCAAATGCCTTCCTTCCCTAGGTCCCCTCCCTAACATGTTTAATGGTCCTGTTTGAACTATAGAGGAATGGTTTTCAAAATTAGAGTTTTTTTTTTTCCTGCTTGTTTTTGGCAGTGCGTAATGCTAAGTGGGGCCATTAGCCTTTGGTAGTGGGAGGGCAATGCACTCACGGTCGGTCGCTGGTTTCTGGATTTCGTGGTTCAGAGTGTCACGTGGCCTTCTGGAGCAGCTGCTTTTCCAAGCGAGTGCAGGAAACCTTTGCTTCAACTTCCCTCCTCTGTCTCAGCGCTAATGCGATTGGAGTGATGGTCCCCATGTTTAAGAAACAGACTGTGACTTCAACAACAATCGACCTACTTCCCACAGCCCTCTGTGCCACCTCTGGGTGATTTAAAAGAGGAAATAAGATTTCCTCCTCTAGTTGGGGTCAGCCCAGCCTTAGTTATGTGGCTGCAGGAAGTTTCTCTCACCCTCCTCGCCCGTCCACATCCTGGTAACTGGAGGATGAGCAGGAAGTGGAGAGTGTCAGGGCCGAGTCTTCGGAGCTCACAGTTGGCCCTGGGCTGCGTGGGCCTTTAGGAAAACAATACAAAACTTTCCAAACAGTCCTGTTAATGGCTCTCTAGAAAGACTATAAACAGTTGTGTTTGAAACGGTTATTTAAGAAGATGCCGGAGTTTTTTTTTTCATTTTGCTAATATTAAAAAAAGAAACAAAACAAAAAGCTCCAGATTGAGAGTTGCTCTCAGGAACTCTCTTCCTACTTGTTTTGAATGCCTTTGACAGCGGACGGGACAGGCCTCTGGCAGGCCACTTCTACGGGGGAGTAGCCCATGGCAGCCCCTCTGCTCATGATCAGGAAAATTGGTTTGCCCAAACTAATGCTTTAAATTTGAGAAAACCCCTCACCCAGTATACCAGGTGCTGACTGCCAGCTTGTTCTGTGCCTTTGGGACCTCAAATCACTGTGTCAGACCTCAGCTTCCTCATTTGTAAAATGAAGGGACGGACTTATTAAATGATCCAGCTCTAATGTTCTCTGAGTCAGCATCCTCTGACCAGATCCTGCAGCGACCTTCTGGATTCTTGTGCCGCGGAGGGGCAGTGACCCTCAGGTGGGCCTGGAGACCCCTCCAGAGACTGCTTCTTAAGTCTTCTGTTCTCCTCCCTCTTCCTCCTGTGGAGGCTTCTTGCTGGGGCTGACCCTTTGAGGTGCTCTTCGGAAACCCCCACTTCTTTGATGAAGGGCGTGAGCTGCAAATTGAACACAGTCTTCCAGGGTCTTTATCAAGGTGATTCTTTTGCATTTTAACCCTAGAACCACGAACTGGGCCCAATATAGCCCTTATTTCAGATTGCCCTGCTGGTAAAAGCTTGGCTGATGGTAAAAACTCGACTTTTTAAACAACTTCTATTTAAGTACTGTTGTCCTTACCATAGGCGCCTGGCTGGTGCGAGAGGTTTGCACTCAGCTGCTAACCTAAAGGTTGACAGTTCGAACCTACCCAGTGGCACCAGGGAAAAAAGCCCTAGTGATCTGCTTTTGTAATGATTATAGCCGAGAAACCCTATAGTACAGTCCTACTCTGTAACCCATGGGGTTGCCAGGAGTTGGAATCGACTTGATGGCCATGGGTTTGTTTTTTTGGTCCTTACTGCATCAAGATACAGCACAAAGAAGCCCAGTTGTAAAATGATCTGGGATACTTCTCTGTACCCTCCTCCCACCTTCCCTCACTTTTTTTTTTTTTTAGCTGTCAAGGCAGTAATACAAACAATGAGTTCTGTTGTGTTAGTGAGTTTTCCCTAATTAATATCCAGCCCACCAACTGCCTTGGAATGCAATCATTTTGAAAAGCAGACCAGTGCTAAGGCCCTTTCCAGCTCCCAAGATGGGCGACCCAGGGACAAACGCCTGTGACTCTGTGGGAGGTGGGATGTAGAAACTCCAGGTGAGATGTGAAAACCCAAACCCTCGGGTTCCCAGTTAAACGCAATGATACCTTTCAGACTTAGGTGTTCATCACTTAGAAAACAATGGATCACAAACGGAGAGACAGCATCAACATGAAACTGAACCTGATCTTCTGGGAGTTATTTATCTTTCTCACTTGCTAGCAGAGTATCGTAGAGCCTTTTGTCCCTTGCTTTAAATGAAATAGTCGATGTGAAGTGCCCGTTGTTGTGTCTGGGACAACCCGGGTACCCAGTTACCGTGAGTATCCTAGTCCCTCTGCTTTACATTTCGCACAGGGGGCGGGCGCTGCTGTTGGGAGTTGGCATTCAAAAGGGCTGGGAGAGTGCAGGGAAGGAGAGAAGGAGACCTCTGTCTGCTGCTGAGATCCTGCCTCTCTCCAGAACGTAACTGCACAGATGAAATGATCAGGTCTCAATGAATGCCGAGGGCAGCTTTAAAGGATAAGGGGCGGCCTAAGTGACACACTTGACGGGCAGCCAACTGACATGGCTGCTTTGCCTTGGTGGCCAGAAAACATGGCTGCTTTGCCTTGGTGGCCAGAAAACATGGCACTTTTACGTACATGAGTCCTAGAGGGGTGTAAAGTGGTGGGAGATGAGGTGTCCTGTTCATGATGGTGAGTCCTTGATGGGATGTAAGTGTGAGGGAGCCTTGGTCAGATTTTTTAAAAAGTAGATCTGGTGCTTGAGAGGAAGGTGAAAGGGAGGGAGGCAAGACTAGAGAAGGAAGTCTAGGGGGTTTTGCAACAGTCCAGGAAATAGTTAACCCATTTCTTATGGGGCTTTCCTTCTCGCCTGTTTCACATGTCCCTCTTCTCCCAGAGCTTTGAGGCAAATGACTGAAGGGCCGTTGACCATCTCCCTCCTCCTTCTGCTCCTTTTCTTCTTCTGTTTTTCAGTTTTTATTCTGGGATAATTAGAGACAAGAAATTGCAAAAGCAGTACAGTGCTTCATTTAACTGTCCACCAGCGTCCCTCAGTGGTATCATCTTACCCAGCCACAGCACAATCTCACAACTAGGATTTTGACGTTGGTACAATTCTGTCAACCAGACTACAGGCTTTATTCAGATTTCATCAGTTTTTTAATGCATTTGTGTGTGTGCGTGTGTGCATGCAATTTTACTACATGTGTAGATTTCTGTGTCATTGCTGTTGTTAGTTGCCATCGAGTTGGTCCCTGACTCATGGCAACCCCACATACAACAGAATGAAATGCTCCCTGGTCCTGTGCCATCCCCATGATTGGTTGATTCCTGTGATCACCACCATAATCAAGATACCGAGCTGTGCCATCACCGCCAAGCAACTTCCTTTTGCTGCCCTTTATGGTCACACCTGCCTCACTCCCTCTCTAATGAGCACAGCTAAAGCATGTGTTCTCACTGCTGTGGACTCTGAAAGAGAAAAACAAAAAACAAAAAAACTCTTCTTGGCACATTTAAGTCCTTTGGCATTTTCTTCCTCAAAAAAAAAAAAAAAAAAAAAAATGAAACCCATTGCCCTTAAAGTCGATTCCGACTCATAGCAACCCTATAGGACAGAGTTCAACTGCCCCGTAGGGTTTCCAAGGAGCACCTGGTGGATTCACGCTGCTGACCTTTTGGTTTGCAGCCAAGCTCTTAACCACTGCACCACCACAGCTCCTTATTCTTTATAAAACAAAACAAAAACAAAAACCCATTGCCATTGAATTGATTCTGACTTATAGCAACTTTATTCCTTGGAGGGGAAAGGAGGTGGTGGGTACACCTTGTGCTTTGGGTCTGCTGTTATCCCGTGTGTGGGGGACTTAGAGTGCTGCCCAAGTACTGTTGAGTCTAGGAGGGCTATATTATTGCCTGAGCAGTCTACCCCTCTTTAAAAGCTCTTGTTTAATGAGATCTCTCAAACCCTCAGTAGAGGACAGAACTGAGGGCTAATCAGAAATGGATATTATGATTTTAAATATATGATAGACATGCATAAGAAATAAACTCTATGTAGTCCAAATACATGTTTATTTTATAGACTTTAAGTATTGCTCTATTATTTCTTTAGCAAGGTCTATTCTTTCCCAAATGATGTGTCATCTGTTCAGAAACAAATCTTATCCTCACTCAGTCTGCTGTGTATTCAAGTGATTCATAAATACGCAGACTGACCTCTCCATAGGTACATTTCTGAAATTTACTTACAAAGTAAATATTTCAATAATCAATAGTAAATATACTGCATCAAAGTGATTATAATTTTAGAGATGTTATGATAGCAGCTTAGATTTGGAATAGCCTTTGGATGTCATCTGGTGTAATTCCTTTACTAACCTGAGGAATTTCTGCTACAGAGCTCTGGTATTTACAGACATTCAGGACAGGGAGAGTCTAGATTCACAGGGTGGCCCACCCCACGTTAGATAGCTTGAACCATTGGTTAAATTTCATTTTTTTTAAAACAGAAAAACTTCCATCGTATGAATTTCACTTATTGGTCATAGTTTTGTCCTTTTGAACTACTCAGAGTAAAGGTACTCCCTTTTCTGCCTGTTGTCTTCTTGGGTATTTGAAAGCAGTGCTTGTGTTTCCTTTAAGCCTTCTCTTTTCTAGTATAAACACCTTCACTTCCTCTAACTGGTCTTTATAGGCTATCATTTCCCAGACCTTGCCATCCATGTCATTTCCTCAGGATGTACTCTTGTCACTCTTAATATGTTATCACGGAAAGAAAAACAACAACAAGGTTTGCCTGACCTAAGTATATTTGCCACATTTTAGCATTCTAAATACTTGAAATAATCTCTTGCTTTCGTGATGTAAAATCTTTGCATTTAATTCTTCTGTACAATTTCTGAAAGAAAAGTCATAAACACTTATCTGTGTACCAAAAAAACAAAACGAAACTCATTGTTGAGTAAATTCTGACTCATGGCGACCCCACGTGTTACAGAGTAGAACTGCTCCATTGGATTTTCTTGACAGTAATCTTTGCAGAAGTAGATCACCTGGCCTTTCTTCGATGACACCGAACTGTGGGTTTAGACCACCAACGTTCAGGTTCCTAGTCGGATGCAAACGAAGCACTTAATAAAGGTTCGATTTTATTATTATTACTAATTTAAAATAGCTAATACTCTGTATTAAAAACAAACAAACATGGGAGCACAAGTAATGGCTCCAGTGGAGAGGGCTGCAGAGTCGTATGTGAAAGGGTATGAATATGGGAGACTGTAGAAACAGAACAATGAGGCATTTACCCGCAGCTTAACTTCAGACAGGTCATGGTCAAGCCTTCCTGGCCTCGGAGACACTTTGACTCTTCAGGGAGGCTTTTTGCTCTCTGAGGGTTAAGCTGTGCTGTGGATTGAATTGTGTCCCCCCACAATAGGTGTCAACTTGGCTATGTCATGATTTCCAGTATTGTATGATTGTCTACCAATTTGTCATTTGATGAGATTTTCCTATGTGTTGTAAATCCTGTCACTATGATGTTGATAAAACGGCCGTTATATTGATGAGATTTACAAGATTAGATAGTATCTTAAGCCAATCTCTTTTGAGATATAAAAGAGAGAAGCAAGCAGAGAGGGGGACCTCATACCACCAAGAAAGTTGTGCCGGGAGCACAGCACGCCTTTTGGACCTGAGGTTCCTTCGCTGAGATGCTCCCAGACCAAGGGAAGACTGATAACAAGGGCCTTCCTCTACAGCCGACAGAAAAAGCCGTCCCCTGGAGCTGATGCCCTGAATTTGGACTCGTAGCCTACTAGACTGTGAAAGAATAGATTTCTTTTTTTGAAGCCATCCTCTTGTGGTATTTCTGTTATAGCAGCACAAGATAACTAAGACAAGGTGTAAAACCAATTAATTATTAACACGCATGGGCAACGATCTTATTTCTTTGCATTCCTGAGATAAAGCCTAATTGGGCTTTTTTTTTTTTTTAAAGAGAAAGTGCAGTAAAATCTTGTCTGTGGGTTTCTGAAATAATATTTTTGGTATTAAAACAAATGTTTTCTTGTTGGATTAAAAAATAAAGGTATCAAAAATCAGTTATTCCCGATTGAAACTGTGCTAGGTCATATTCATAAATATAATTAACTTCCGTATTTATATTTTAAATAATTCATTTTGAAATAATTTAAAACGTATAGAGAAGTTGGAAGAAAGTACAGAGAACACCCCTAACCACCCTGTCTCCGTGATCGGATCTCCAGCGGCTCCAGCAGTTCACTCTGTATTCTCTCGCTCTCTTTCTCTCCTATCCGTGTTTATTTCTCACTTTTTTTCTCGTAATTTCTTATACTATTAAAATGAAAGTTGTCCCATTATTTGAGCATTGTAAATGTGGATATTTTGTGTTCTATAAGATGAATTTGGTTTGGCGTGAATTTTATTCTGCTTGCTGATTTTGTTGGTTTTCTTTCTTTGAACCAATCTTTCTCCTTCTGGTTCACCCTCCCTCTCTAGTGGTTTTAAGATTTCCTCTACCAGTTCTCTGTTGCCCTCAGTCCAGAATCAGGCCTCATAATGTTTGTTTTTTTTTCAGAACGTTGGTCCTACAGGTTTTAGGGATATCACAGATCCAGTCACAGAGCTGGTGGGCAGCTTGGTTCAGTTCCTGGTTGTGAGTCTGTCTCTGTGTTTTCCTGGGCCTTTGCCCAGACACCCTGGTGGTGTAGTGGTTAAGTGCTATGGCTGCTAACCAAAAGGTCAACAGTTCAAATCCACCAGGCACTCCTTGGAAACTCTATGGGGCAGTTCTACCCTGACCTATAAGGTCACTATGAGTCACAGTTGACTCAAAGGCAGTGGTTTTAGCTTGCTAAAAGCTTTAGCCCTAGGCAGTGGTAGGCACCAGGTCCTTTTTTTTTTTTTTTTTCTACTCTATTCCATGCACTAGCGGAGGTTACCTTGCCTCAGAACTGGAACTGTTGCTTCAGTTCTGCTCACTCCTTTGCATCTCTGTTCCATTTCTGGTTGTGTTGATATTTAATTTGCTTTTGAGCCAAGACTGTGTCTTTTGACATTCTACTTTTATATCTTATCTATCAATGCTTTATGCTTTAAAAAAAACAAAAACAACAAAACTGGTGCCCTCAAGTTGACTCTGACTCATGGTGACCTCATGTGTATCAGAGTAGAACTGTGTTCCATATGGTTTTCGATGGCTGATTTATGCCTGGGACTTAGGGATTACATGAAATTATACAGAATGAGCTCTTAGAGACTTCTTCAGGTATATTATGGAATAACCACTGCCCTAGACTTAGCTGCCAGGATCTCTCATCTAGACTTCTCTTGCAAGAGCTTCCCAACAGGTCTCCTTGGGTTCATATTTATACCTACAATCCATTTTCCATTAAAAATGCAGGTGAAAAAATGACATCACTCTCCAACTTAAAACACTCTTGGTATTCTCTTACTCTAAAGTTCAACATCTTTTAACATAGTTTACAAGGCCCTGCAGGAGTGATTCCACCTCCCATTCCAGCTTTATCTTGGACCTCTTGCCCCTGGCTCATGAATCTCTGCTTTCCAGCCATGTTGGTCTTTTAGCTCCTGGAACCAATGGGCTCCTACACACCTCAGAGCCTTCATGCTGGCTCTCCCGTTTGTTTGCAATCCTCTCTCCTTTGCATCTCAACCCTGTCCCCCAGGCTACATCCTCTTTAATTCCAGGTCTCAGCTCTTAGTCAGGTCCTCAGGCAGACATTTCCTAATGCTCCCTCCCTGGTCCTCCCCGTCCTAGCTTGAGTGACCTTGTTACATAGATCTAAGGGACCCTATACTTTTTTTTTTCTTATTGCGTTACTTATATATGTAACAAAACGTTTGCCATTTCAACATTTTTTACATGTACAATTCGGTGACATTATTTACATTCATTATGTTGTTCCACTTTCACCACCAACTGTTTGCAAATTAACAGGAGCTCGGTGCCGCCTAAGCAATGAGTCCCCTTTTCCCTCTCCCTCCTGCCTGCCCCTGGCAATCGCTAATAAACTACCCTATAAACTTTTTGTACAAATAATATACTTATTGATAGAACTTATTCACATTTATTTATACGATCATTCATTAGTGTCTGAGGATCTTGTTCGCCATTGTATCCCTCACCTGGCACCACGTGGGACTGTAAGAGCTCAGTACAGACCCAGTGAGTGGAAGAGCAAGCTCCCTAAGGCCACCATGGTCTGATGCCTGAATCTTTTGGGGCCTCGCCTCCTACTACTTTCCCCTCACTCTCTGCTTCAGCCACAGGGGCCTCCTTGCTTTCCTCAAAGCCAACAGATATGCTTCTGCCTCAAAACCTTTGCAGGGTCTGTCCCTCTGCTGAAATGCGCCTTGCCAAGAGGTTTCTACCGCTCGCTCCCCTGAGGGGCTGCCCAAGTGGCACCTGTTCAGCGAGGGCTTCCTGGACAGCTTTTCTTAAAACTGTAACCCGCTCCCTTTCCTGCTTTATTCTTCTCAGTAGCACTTGTTGTTGCTAGCTGCCATCTAGTCGGCCCAACTCAGGGCGAGCCCATGCGCAACTGGGTGAAATGCTGTGCCATCCCCATGATGGGTTTCAGATCGGACCGTTGTGATCTGAAGGGTTTTCATTGACTGGTTTTTGAAGTTAGATCGCCAGGCCTTTCTTCCTATTCCGTGTTAGCCTAGAAGCTCTGCTGAAACCTGTTCAGCAACACGGCAACATGCAAGCCTCCACTGACAGATGGGTGGGGGCTGCACGTGAGATGCGTTGCCTGGGAATCGGACTGGGGTCTTCCACATGGAAGGCCACAACTCTACCACTGAACCACCAATGTCCCCCAGGAGCACTTACCACTGCCAATGTCCGTATATTTTAATTGCGTATTGATTGCCTCTTCCAGGAGAAGTAAATACCACAAGGGCAGAAATTTTTACCTGTGTGGTCCACTGAGGTATCCGCGGCACTTGGAGCATGCCTGCCTGGCAATTTCAAAAACAACGACAACCAAAAAAACCAAACTTGATTCTGATTTATACCAACCCTGGCGCATAAGTGCATGGCAGGTGCTAAATAGATACTTGTTAAGTGAAGGAATGAGTTGGCTGCCCTGTTTTTTTTTAACTTTGTAGAATAAAATAGTGTATTATTTAATATTTACTTCACTCTTACTGGAGCCCTGGTGGCAAAGTGGTTAAGAGCTCAGCTGCTAACCAAAAGGTCGGCAATTCAAATCTACCAGCCACTTCTTGGAAACCCTATGTGGCAGTTCTGCTCTGTCCTGTAGGGTCACTATGAGTCAGAATTGACTCGGCGGCAATGGGTTTTGTTCTTACTGATGAAGAAAGAAAGCTTGGCCACACCTGCTGTTCACTTGAAGTTTTCATTTACTTTTTCTTCTTCCTCATGATTTTAAAATATTCTTGTTCATTTTTATTTCTTCAAGCCTAACAGACATTTCATCTGATGATGTGTTTGGGTTTATGTTCCTGAGTTGGTCCTCTTGAGAAAACTCACATTCCTGCTTCTCTCATTATATGCCTTAAAATGGTAATAAAGAAATAAGAGGTGTGTCCCAGCACGGGATAACAGGCAAATCCTATAAAAGTTTCCCATTGCAGGTGGCAGATAGCATTCCTGAGGGGGAATCCTGTGGCTTTAGAATTTACTTTAAAAAATAACAGTATAGAAGGTGTGTGTGTGTGTGTTGAGGGGAGGGACATCTTGTCATTTAGCAGCTTGTAGTCACAACCACTGCTGTGTTTGAGGCTTACATCTGAGTGCTGGTTAAACCACCCTCGGCCCACAATTGAGGGCAGATCCTTGGCCCCGGGCCTGCCTGCACCCCCCACCCACCCACGCTCCGAGGGTGGCAATAGCCCCACACGCTCCAGGCTTTGGCAGGTCCAGGTGGGAACAGTCTGTTTTCACAGGTGTATCCCACAGCTCAGAGTTGAAATTTGGCTCAAACTGTGTCCTTGAATCTACAAGCTAAACTTCTTTTGTAATTAATTTAAAAAATTCCCCAAACAAACACTGAAGCAGGCTACAAACCATCTGACATTTTTGCACCCAAGGATGCTCCTGCCTTCCATAGTCACAAGGACAGTTTCTTCCTGCTCTTGTAGGAACTGAATTTCTGAAATCTATTACATAGGGCAAAATATTTGTTGTTATTAGCTGCTGTTGAGTCGGCTCCAAGTCACGGAGACCCCGTGAACATCAGAATGAAACATCGTCTGGTGCTGTGCTCTCTTCACAATTGTCGAAATGCTCAAGTCCATTGTTGTAGCCACTGTGTCTTTTTAGTGCCCTCCAACCTAGGGTGCTCATCTTCCAACACTATGCCTGACATATTCTGTTGTGATCCGTAAGGTTTTCATTGGCTAATTTCTGGAAGTAGATCACTAGGTCTTTCTTCCTAGTCTTAGTATGGAAGCTTCGTTGAAACCTGCCCAATGAGTGACTCTGCTGGTGTTTGAGACACTGGTAGCAGAGCTTCCAGCATCATCATAGCAACACACAAGTATGGTCACAAATGCATGGTGGGACAAAATATTTACGGATTATAAAGACTCTTTTCTCCCTTCCTGTTGTTGTTGTTAGGTGCCATCCAGTCGGTTCCGACTCATAGCGACCCCTATATACAATAGAACATAATACCGCCCGGTCCTGCACCATCCTCACAATTGTTGTTATGCTTGAGCCCATTGTTGCAGCCACTGTGTCAGTCCATCTCATTGAGGGTCTTCCTCTTTTTCGCTGACCCTCTACTTTACCAAGCATGATGTCATTCTCCAGGGACTGATCCCTCCTGACAACGAGTCCAAAGTATGTGAGACAAAGTCTCACCATCCTTGCTTCTAAGGAGCATTCTGGCTGTGCTTCTTCCAAGACAGATTTGTTCATTCTTTTGGCAGTCCATGGTGTATTCAATGTTCTTCACCAACTCCATAATTTAAAGGCGTCAATTCAATTCCTTTTCAGTCTTCCTTATTCGTTGTTCAGCTTTTGCATGCGTATGAGGCAATTGAAAACACCATGGCTTGGATCAGGCGCACCTTAGTCTTCAAGGTGACATCTTGGCTTTTTAATGCTTAAAGAGGTCTTTTGCAGCAGATTTACCCAGCTTTTTGATTGCTGCTTCCATGGGTGTTGATTGTGGATCCAAGTAAAATGAAATCCTTGACAACTTCAATCTTTTCTCCATTTATCATGGTGTTGCTTATTGGTCCAATTGTGAAGGTTTTTGTTTTCTCCCTTCCTAGGCTTACTTTTAGACGAGCTCCCCAAATCATAGGTTTTCTTGCCTTTTAATGGTTAGAAAGGGAAGAGCTGAATAAATAACCTAACCTGTCTTGGCAGGTAAGACTGTGTTGGATTTATTGCACAATTTTTTACCATTTTAAGACCTTCGTCACTCCCAGTATCTTTAGCCCCATTGTCTTGGGTGAGTTGGCATGTGGGGAGACTTGTGATGGCTGGTACCCGAGGTTCTATCAGCACAGAATCGCAGCAGTGTGTGATGGTTACATGGAAATTCTGGAGCCTTAATTTCTGTTACAGTTATGTCTTAGGCTGGGTTATTTAGAGAAGCAAAACGAGTAAAGCATATAAATATATATAGAGAGATTTATATCAAGGAAATGTCCCAATCTGTGTATCAGGATAGAAGCTTCTCTCAATTCATATAGCCACAGGGGCTGGCAAACCCAAGATTGGCAGGTCGGAGAGTAGAGCTCCTGCTCTCAGGCTGTGAAGATTGATGAATTCCAAGATCTGCAGATAAGCTCATAGCTCAAGTCCCAAGAGCCGGAGGTCAGACAAACAGGAGGCAGGGAAGGATCCAGAATGAGCAAAGAAGCCAGAATTTCGGCTTATATTTGAATATAGGCTGCACTCCTAAGGAAACTCCCTATCCACTGATTGGCTACTCAGAGCAGATTCAATCATGGGAGTAATCACATACAAACACTGAGAATCATGGCCCAACCAAGTTGATATACAATCTTAACCATCACAGTTACATATCACTTATTATGTACTGGGTATTTTAAAAGTTGAAAATACTAATATCAATTCATTTAGTCCTTGTAGCAAGTCTATGCACTAAGTATTAATGGTGACCTTTTACAGAGGCAGAGATAGGTTAAGTGTCTCACCCAATGTACACTGTTAGTACGTGCAGAATTAGGATTCAAACCTGGCAGCCTGAGCCTTGAGTCTCTTTACCACTTCACTTTGTTGCCTCAGAGTTCCTTCCAGGCTTGTGACTGGCGGTCCAGGCCACATCTGTCCACTCCCCTTTGTAGAAAGCTGAGCTCGGACACTACACCCTTATGACTGGCACAGAGGAGAAAGAGCTTGGCCACTTTCCCCTCCCCTGATGCCACCTGTCACATGCTGGAGGGGGAAGAAGCTGCTCTCCTCCATGGGGAAAGAACCTCCCTCCTGGACTTTTTGGTCGCTAGGGAGTCTGAGTCTCAGCGTTCCAGGGCCTCCTTCCTACAGCGAACATGTTACGATGGAGTGCATGTTCTCTAGGTTTAATGTATTCAAATATCACTCACTTGGGATTGAAAAGGAAACTTCTACCTTTTACCTGGTTGGTAATGCTGGCCCAGATGCACTCGCGAATCATTTAGTGAAGTAGGTGTTGGGAACCAGCACTCTGAAAGCCAGGAAAGCATCTCTCTGTAATGGGAACAGATAAAGTAACATAACCCTCTGGCACCAAAAACAGAACCGGCTGTACTTTTTAGAAATAGCATTCACCCCTTGATCAGTTATTTTAGGATCTGTGCATCCTAGCTGTCCCTAGGGACCTCCTGAACTTCTGGGGTGATTGAAGGTGTCCTTCCAGGAGGCCTCACCCTGTGCTTCCGGAGTCCAAGGTCAGGGAACAGTGGTGTCACTAGGATTGATGTCACCCTGTGCGGTAACTCATTTTGTCACCCCCGTGGGTGGTGCTGGCCAGCAAAACCCCCTGTGAACAGAGTGGCCGGCTCCCCTTGCCCCTGTGCAGGGCTGAGTGCCAAGCCATGTGGCTTCGCCCCTCCTGGTCCCATTCCTCACAACTCCTCCCCTCTCCCATTGGCCAAAGTGGAGACCCTCTTTTCTGTTTAACGATGGGCACCAGCCCAAGCACCTGCACCCTGACTGGTGGGTAACAGAGGTGGTGGTGGTGACGAGTTACTGTACGGGGTGGCAGGTGACACCAACCCTAGTGATGTACTGCCTTGTTGGGCCCTCCTCCAGCTCCCCGCCTTGCCTGCCCCTGCCGCCACTGAGGATCCGGGAGTCATTTTGGTGGCACCCCCTCTGACAGTGTCAGGGGGTGTGTTGTGCACTCCCCCACACCCCGAATGATGCCCCTGTAGGGGAAGCACTCAGAGCCTGGGGGTTTCTAAATAGGACCAGCTGGGCACGTGTTCTTTTCTGTTAATGAGTTTGACACTTCTAATCAGCTCAAAAGAGAATGAGACAGAGTCTCCATGGATGTGAATTCAAGGCCAGCCTAGAATTTTTATGATGTGTCCAAAAGAGGAATCCAAAGAGAGAGGACTCTTCCGGAGAGTACATTGCTGGACTTTGGTGCCTACCCCAAGTGTTTGGAGGGAGGGTTTTTCTTCTACCTGGGACCTGGTTTTGGTGCAGGCACTGGGGAACCGTGGTCCTTAGGGGCTTTTACCTGTGCGCCCTGCCCTCAGAGGACTTAACATATATAAGTAGAGTGACCTAGGTCTCGACACTGAAACGGGCGCCACCAGGTCTGATGGAAGGATGGTGGAACTAGAGAGAGAGGGCTGAGATCCCAACCCAGCTCAGCCCCTCCCGGCTGGGTGACTTTGGGAAGTGGTCAGTGTTCTCCCAGCACAGCGGGAACAGTAGGAACAGTCAAGGCTTATCGAGAGTCTGCTGTGTGGCAGGTGCTGAACCAGGCACTTCACAAACTTAAAACCAGTTGCCATGGAGTTGACTCTGAGTCACGACAACTCCATGTGTAGCAGAGTAGAACTGTGCTCCATAGGGCTGTTTGTTCAGAAATAGATCTTCAGGCCTTTCTTTGGAGGTGCTTCTGGGTGGACTCAAACCTCCAACCTTTTGGTTAGCAGCTGAGCATGTTCACCATCTGCATCACCCAGAGACTCTCCTTGAGTACTTAAAGCCAAAGAAGGAAAACAAACAAACGAAAAAACAAACCTGTTGCTGTCAAGTCAGTTCCACCTCATAGGCTCAGTTAGCTTTCACAGCAGCCTTTCCTGCCAGCCTCCTGTTATCTAATGAGACAATGCGGAAGAAAGGACAGAGTGAGCCATCAAGGAGTATTCACATGCACATGTAAGAAGGGTTGTTACTATCATCTATTTATTTACTTTAGCATTATCCTTTACTATTTTGCCACTGCCTTCCTGAATTATTGCCCAAACTCTTCCTTCCTTACTTCAAAATAAATATAACCATGCATCCTCCACCTACCTCAAAAAAAATACCCACTTATTTACTCTGTTCATTTATTCATTCATTTATTCGTCAGACTTACTTGTGACGTGATACGTTCTGAGAGTGGTAGGATCTGTCTTAGTCATCTAGCGCTGCTATAACAGAGATACCACAGGTGGGTGGCTTTAACAAAGAGACGTTTATTCTCTCAAAGTAAAGTTGGCTAAAAGTCCAAATTCAGCGTGTCAGCTCCAGGGGGTGGCTTTATCTCTCTGTCGGCTCTGGAGAAAGATTTCTTGTCATCAACCTTCCCCTGGCTGAGTAGCTTCTCAGGCGCAGGGACCCCAGGTCCAAAGGACGTGCTCTGCTCCTAGCACTGCTTTCTTGCTGGTATGAGGTCCCTAACTCTCTGTGTGCTTCCCTTTCCTTTTTATCTCTTGAAAGATAAAAGGTGGTGCAGGCCACACCCTGGGGAAACTCCCTTTACATTGGATCAAGGATGTGACCTGGGTAAGAGTGGTGTTACAATCCCACCCTAATCCTTTTTAACATAAAATTACAATCACAGAATAGAGGGTAACCACACAAAGCTGGAAATCATGGCCCAGCCAAATTGATAGACACATTTTTGAGGGACATAATTCAATCCATGAATTATGGATTCTAGGATCCTAGAAGATTTTAAATTCAATGGGGAAGAATATAAAACGAATTATACTGTAATACAGTGTGAGCAATATTATAATGATGTTGTGTGTGAAATGCTACGGGACTCCCAAAAACTTGTATATGAGTGTTCATAGGAGCTCTATTCACAATAGTCAAAAAGTGGAAACAAGCCAAATGTCCATCAACTAAACAAAATGTGGTATATTCATACGATGGAATATTACTTGGAAATTAAAAGGAATGAAGTACTGATGCTACAACGTGGATAAATCTTAAAAAAAAAAAAAGACCCTCCATTATATGATTTCATATATATGGAATGGCCACTGTCTTAGTTATTTAGTGCTGCTATAACAGAAATGCCACAAGGAAATGGCTTAAACAAACAGAAGTTTATTCTCTCATGGTGTAGGAGGCTAGAAGTCCAAATGCAGAAAGTCCGCTCCAAGGGAAGGCTTTCTCTCTGTTGGCTCTGAAGGAAGGTCACTGTCATCAATCTTCCCCTGGACAAGGAGCTTCTCCATGCAGGAACCCTGGGGCCAAAGGATGCACTCTGCTCCTGGTGCTGCTTTCTTGGTGGTATGAGGTCCCCTGCCTCTCTGCTTGCTTCTATCTTTTATATCTCAAAAGAGATTGGCTTAAGACACTATCTAATCTTGTAGATCTCATCAATATAACTGCCGCTGATCCATTTCATTAACATCAGAGTGATAGGATTTACAACACATACGGAAATCACATAAGATGACAAAATAGTAAGACAATCATACAATACTGGGAATCATGACCTAGCCAAATTGACAGATATTTTGGGGGGTCACAATTCAATCCATGACACCCACAATAGGCAAATTTATAGAGACAGAAAGTAGATTAATGGTTGCCTAGAGCTGGGGTGGGGAAGAGGGAGTGACTGCAAATGAGTTTAAGATTTCTTTTACGGATGATGAAAATGTTATAAAATTAGATTATGGTGATACTTGTACAATTCTGCAAACATACTGAAAACCACAAGTTGAACACTTTATATGGGTGAATTGTATGGTATGTGAATTATATCTCAATAAAGCTGCTAAAAATGCTATGGGAAGTAGAGATTAGTTTTGATTCAGATATTTAAAGCTTCAAATTAGAGAGAATATATGAATCAGCTCTTGAGAGGCAAATATGCCAAGTAGAAAAGTATGGGAAAAACATTTTATGCGAAGGCAATATTATCTGTAAAGCTATGGAGGAATAAAAAGGAATGGCACATCTGAGGAACAGTAAGAAGGTTAGTGTGGCTGGAGTGTAGGGTACATGGTGGTGAGGTGGCAACAGACAAGGTTGGAAGGGTAGGAAGGGGCTAGATTGTTAAGGGCATTTTGTGTTTGCCAAGAAGTTGGACATTATCTTGTTTATAATGGGATGTCACTGAACGGCTATAGTGAAGAAAGCATCATGGTCTGATTTAAGTTTAGAATAATGACTGTAGCTGCAATAAGGAGGATGGTTTGAGTGGGGTAGAAGTAACGACAGACAGACCAGTTATGTGGCTTTTACTGTTGTCCAGCCAGAAAATAACAAAGGCTTGTGCTAATGAAGTGTGAATGAGATGGCAAATAGAATAGTTAGGGCCTAATGACCAATTCCTTGCAGAGGTCGAAGGAGCAGCAAGAATGACATACAGCATTGTAGCTTGGGTGATTGGGTATGTGGTGGTATTATTAGCCAAAGGCAGAATACAGCAGAAAGGGGACAGCTTTGGGGCTATAGATGATAAGTTTAGTTTTACACATGTTGAGTTTGAGGACTTTTTGAGACATCTAGGTATATATGCATAGAAGGCAATGGGGAATGACCACAATCATTATGAATCATAACAACAACAAAACTTACCATAGGCTGAGTGTCTACTATGTATCGGCCACTGTGCTAGGTCCTTTATATAAATATTTTAATCATCATAAACAATCTCTACAGAAAGATATGGAACCTTATCCTCATAAATAAAGAAGCTGAGAAATAGAGAATGTCTGAGTTACCTAGTGCTGCTATAACAGAAACAGCACAAGTCGATGGCTTTAGCAAACAGATGTCCCTTCTCTCACAGTATAGTAGTCTAGAAACCTGAATTCAGGGTGCCGGCTCAAGGGGAAGGCATTCTCTCTCTGTTGGCTCTGGGAAAATGTGCTCGTTATCAAGCTTCCCCTGGTCTAGGAGAGTCTCAGGGCAGGGACCCCAGGTCCAAAGGACGCATGCTTCTGGCTCTTCTTGCTTGGTAGTAATGAGGTCCCCAAGTCTCTTTGATCAATTCTCTTTTATATCTCAAAAGATACTGACTGAAGATACAACGTAATCTTGCAGGTTGAGTCCTGCCTCGTTAATGTAACTGCCTCTAACCCTGCCTCATTAACATCATAGAGGTAGGATTTACAGCACATAGGAAAATCATATCAGATGACAAAATGGTGGGCAATCACACAATATGGGGAATCATGGCCTAGCCAAGTTGGCATGCAGTTTTGGGGAACACAATTTAATCCATAACATTCCACCCTTTGGCCCCCCAAAAGTCATGTCCTTGCCACATGTAAAACACATTCACCCCATCATATCTTAGCAAAAGTCTTAAATCAACTCTAAGTCCAAAATCCAAAAATTCCTTTTCATCTGTGAAATCTAGAATACAAGTTATCTACTTTCAAAGTAAAATGGTGGAACAGACACAAGCTAGACATTTCCATTACAAATGGGAGAAATTGGAGGGAAAGAAAGGATAACGGGCATCAAGCACCTCAGCAGAATACATTAGCCTTCCAGGTTTGAAAACAATCCTCTGCTCTCTGAGACCATATAGACAATTGCCCTGCCCTCCAGACTCTAGGTATTAGCCACACTTTTTGGATTCTGAGAGGAGACCCCTCAGCCCTGGGCTTCGGCTTCACCTTCACCTTCACCTTCACCTTCACCTTCACCTTCCAGACCCACTGGAATGGCAACTCTGCTCCCTTGAATTTGGACGGCCCCATTATCCTAGTCTATTTGAGTGGTGATTCCACCCTTTGAGACCCCAAAGATCATGGCCCTACCCTTTGAGACTGAAGCAGCTCTGTTCTTTTTTCCTTGTTTCTTCAGCTTCTGCTTCCTTGGCCTCTCAGCCTTTGCCTGCACTGCTGGGGCAAGTGTTCCAAAGCTCTTTAGCTCCATCTATAAGTGCCTGGAGACACCCCACTCCTCCCGTAAACTTTGGCCAGAAGGCGCTCAGCTCTCTTGCTCTTCGGCAAGCCTGGCTCCATTGATAAGTGCCTGGAGGAACCCCACCCCACCCCACCAGGAAGCCTCCTGCAGAAAGGTACTCAGCTTTCTTGCTCTGTGGGTCAGTTCCAGCGCTGTTTTGAACTAGTTTCCTGGTTCTGCTCTTGTTTCTCAACATCTGTGCTATCTCAAGTGTAACAGTTCTCACTTCCTTCTGAGTCCTCATCAGAATTGTCTTTGACATCCATCATTCCACCAACAGTCACTTCAAGGCAACCTAGGCTTTTACTTATAGGCACTTTACAACTCTTCCAGCTTAATTCGCAGTTTCAAAACACTTCCACGTTTAGGTATCTGTTAGAGCAGTACCCCACTCTCCTGGTACCAAATTCTGTCTTGGCTATCTAGTGCTGCTGTAACAGAAATACCACAAGTGGATGGTGTTAGCCAACAAGCATTTATTCTCTCACAGTTTAGTAGGCTAGAAGTCTGAATTCAGGATGCCAGTTCAAGGGGAACGCTTTCTCTCTCTGTCGGCTCTGGAGAAAGTTGCTTGTCATCAATCTTCCCATCGTCTAGGAGCTTCTCAGCACAAGGACCCTGGGTCCAAAGGATTCACACCCTTGGCTCTTTTTGTTTGGTGGTAATGAGGTCCCCCATGTCTCTCTGATCACTTCTCTCTTTTATATCTCAAAAGAGATTGACTCAAGATACAATCTTGCAGATTGAGTTCTGCCTCATTAACATAACTGCCTCTAACACTCCCTCATTAACATCACAGAAGTGGGATTTACAACTCATAGAAAAACCACATCAGATGAAAAAATGGTGGACAATCACACAATACTGGGAATCATGGCGTAGCCAAGTTGACACACATTCTTCGGGGACACAATTTTATCCATAACAGAGAGGCACCCTGGAAAGAGGTAAGGGCAGTGGGCATGTAGGTTTGCTTTTTGAAGACATAGGGAACAATTCACCATTAAAAAGCAGTTCCCAACCTCGTCAATGCTGACCTAGTTGCCATAGGTGCGTGATTACTCAGTGGTAGACAGAGGAGGGCCATCGGTGTGACCCTGGTCCCTTGCCCTGATTACAGTTCCATTTCCATTGGCAACTTGGATGTTTAGCTCCCAGTATCAGCAAAAGAGGGAAACATGTAAGTGTACATATTGAGTTAGTTCTGTTGGGAGACCATACTCACAAGACAGAAGGTGGAAGAAGAGACATGGGAAAGTCAGAAATATGAAAACTTTCATTCAGTTTTTGGATCGGTATCCAAATGAATTTAGTTAAATGAAAGGCTGTTCTTTTATTTGGATAAATCTTTAAATAGGCAGGTTTTTGTTTTTCAAGGCTACCTTTGCAGGTCACTACTGCCCACTCCTAAGTTGTAAACTTCTCAGGGACAGAAGCTTGTTGCTTTATTGTGTCCCTCATGGCCCATAGCCTAGTGTCCAGATATAGAAAGGACTCAAGGCAGATTTGTGGAGTGAATTGGGGTGGGCTGAGACTTTATGCCTGAGTTACGTGCACAGCAGCTTGCTGGGGTATTCTCAAGTGTGCCTCATTCTGTCCAGTGGTTTTGCTGTCTGATCATACTGGGGCAATCGCACTGGGGCTACAACTCTATAATATTCTTGCCCAAGTCCCAACTTGCATAGGTAATTGTGCTTTAATTATTTGTGCCAAGATTCCCTGCTGTGAGTGAATCCCAACAGTACCAGTGCCTGGCACATGTAGGAGGCCCTCAACAAATGTCTGTTGGCTTGAAATGAAAGCTTGAATACACTTGAGGAGTAAGTGAAGTCCTTGGCTGACCTCAGCTAGTAAGAGTCCTTAGGTGAAATATAGAACAGTGAATCTTAAATTTAATTTTTATGATGCCCCCTTGAAACCTCCCGTCATCCTCCTTTACTTTGAATTTATTTCAAGTTGGTTCAACATCAAGGAAAAGATGGGATATGAGTATTTATTTCAAGTTGGTTCAACATCAAGGAAAAGATGGGATTTGAGTAGGGAGAGTAAATCCTTCAAAAATAACTTTTTCCCGAAACTAATATATATATATTTTTTCTAGCTCTTGTGACTGCCTCTCAGAAAATAAATTGAGTCTGGCTGAGATTGTGACATGCAGGAAAGATGATAGAAAAAGGGAGGAATTTGTGGAATAAATTGGGACATGAGCTAGTGGCTGAGAGGGCTGGGGGCCATGGGGAGAGGATTCAAGTGGTAGAAGGCTATGAGAGCATGACTGTGCACCATCCCACTGGGCACTGGTCATCTGCACCTTGAGGCCACAGCTTGAGGTGCCCTTATGTCCCACCTAGCAGAACTCCCTGCCTGATGAAAATCTGAAATACATTGGTCAGGAGTTAAAAACCCACCATTTGGAAAGAGGAAACTCTCCTTTTCCTAGGGATCTGAAGAGCCTTTTCTAGTAGACTTTCCTGACATCCTGAGTTGACCAGACCCAGATCTGAAGTGGCAATAGGAGGCCTTTTAAAGAGTCCCAGCCTGAAGCCACATCCTCGCTCTTTCTTCTCTACTGTGCTGCCCTGATATTTTTGGTTTTTCTCTGTTTCTACCCGAGTCTTTCTGTGATGTCATGATTCAGCTTTGAGAACTGCATAAGTTTTCCGTTGTAACAAATTGCCACCAATTGAGTGGATTAAAACAACAACCACTTATTATCTCACATATTTATTTATTTATCTAATTATTTATTATTAGACAGGTCAGAGGTCTTAGTGGACTTGGCTGGGCTTTGCTCAGTATATCAAAAGGCCAAAATCAAGATGTCACTTGCGCTGTACTCTCACCTGGAGGGTCTGGGGAAGAATCTCCTTCAGGCTCATTCACGTTGTTGGCAGGATTTAGTTCCTTGTGGTTGTAGGACTGAGGTCCCTGTTTCCTTGTTGGCTCCCTGTTCCTAGAGGTTGCCCATATTCCTTTACATGTGGCCTCCTCCATATTCACACCAACAATGGTGTGTTGTTGAGTTCTTCTCATGCTTCAGTCTCTGACTTCTTCCACGTCCTCCTCTGCCACAACTGGAGAAAGTTCTCTGCTTTGGTGGGCTCATGTCATTTGATTAGGCCCCCTGCATTACTTCTCCCTTTTGAGCTCAGCTGTGCCACATGATGTAACATAATATAATATCTCATCCCATTCACAGGCTCCAGGCAGTAGGTCCCTGAGTGGGTGGAATCTTGAGGGCTGTTTTTAGAAAATCTGCCTACTACGTCAACCACTGGATGGGATATCAGATGGAATGGACCAGTGAAAGATGCCTGGGAAGGTAGGTCCATCTTAGGGGCAACCATGAGAAAGGAAAACACGAGAAAAACCTGTGTTCGTTCGTGGGAGAGCTGAAACGTTTGCATTATCACAGGGCTCCATTTTAAGTGCTTGCTTGGTTTGCCGACTTCAGGAAAGTTTTGTAGTTCTTTGAAACTTAAAAAAAAAAGTGAATGACCTAGAGGTGGATTTTCTGGTTTATTTACTTAATTGTTTGCTTTATGCTAAGCTGTCAGCTCTCTCTTCGACTTTGTTTTTGCTAAATGAAAGCTCAGTGTAAGTAGTGTTATGGAAAGTTAATTATTTTTAGTCAAACAATATGGAACCAGGCAATAAAATTCAGGAAAGGGGCCCGTTTTAAAGTCCGTGGCCTTGTCTAAATCACTAAGTGTCAATAAATAGCCTTCAAAGCAGGTGGAACCTACCCGCCTGCTATGGACAGACCTCAGCTGTGAGGTCACGTACTACTGATGCCTCATTAGACCCAGCTATTCAAGCCCTTGTCCCTACATGTTATGTGCTCAGGGAGGGCAGAGACAGATGCCAGTTTCCCAAGAGGAAAAAAAAAAAAACTACTGGAAAAAAGGAAATGGCAGATTGTCAAAGAGATAGCTTTTGTTTCAATTTTCCCTCCTTTGTTTTCTTTTTAAACCCTTTGTGAATTACCGAACTTTCCCTTTTGGTATTTTGAGCCATAGGTCACTACACTAACCTGAAATCCTTGCTTACCCCACCCCCCCCGCCCCCATACTCATCTGGAAAATACCCCCAATTTGACTGGCTTGTTCTAGTGAGATCCATGGTTCCCTTGCAGATTGTTGACTGAAGGTGGAGTGGCTTGGCCCAGTGGCTGGAGTCCCAGACTGGACTCCAGGCAAGCTGGGCTCCTTTCCCAGGCTCGTCCACTATGTCTGTGCAGTGGCCTGAGGTCTCCATGAAACTGTGGGGCCTTCAGTGTGTGCGTGTGACAATGAAATAACAAGAGGTCAACCTCTTTTAGGGTGGAGTCCCGGCTCTGGCATGTGCAAGCCCTGTGAGCTTGTGCACGTTATTCACATCCCTGAGCCTCAGTTTTCTCTTCTGTTAATTGAAGGCAGTGATACTTACCTCCTCACATGAGAAGCCAGCAGATGACAAATAAGTTGAGTTTTCCATTTCAGTGTTGGTCAGCCTCATAACACAGGTAGGATTTGACCTGTAGTTTGTTAGGACATAGCAGGGATGAGCAGAAGTGAAGAAGAGGGCAAACTGTGGTGTCAGGGATGGGCTGCCATGCTCTGTTCCTGCTTCCTTATGGTTTGGGGCAACACAAAGAGACCCTATAATTGCCCTGTGTGACTCCAGACACCGGCCAGCAAGTCCGTTTAGGGGAGGGGCCGCCAGAGCAGAAGGGAGCAAAGTGGGGCAGGCTCAGTGAGGCAGATGAAAGCACTCATTGATAAGGTTGCCACCTGGGTGTCTCTGAGTGGGACAGGGTATCACTCTAGCACCCTAGCCTAGTGCTTTCCCAAATTTATCTGTGAAGTTTTGCTTCCAGCACTGGTGGCAGTAATAGAAGAAACATGTTGAGATAAAACACTTGGAATTGGACCAACTAGTTCCTGGATTTATTTCTGATTTTACCAGTTCCATGACATTGGCTAATTGGCTGAACTTCTCTACCTCAGTTCCCTTGCCTATAAAATGGATGTAGTAACATCTGCCCTGCCGGCCTCACTCATTTGCTGTGAAGAGCACACAAATCACCATAGAGGAGTGCATTTTATAGGCTTTCGAGTGTGTGCTATCATTATTTGGTTTTTATTTTCTTACAGGGCATTTTAAGGACAAGCTAAATGAAAATGGCAGTTGGGTCCAGATTGAATCGTCCCTTGCACACCGTCCTATGGGGGAACCTGGTCAAGTGAACAAGTGGCTAAGAACCAAGAGGGCAGGATGAGGGGCCCACCCCTTCCTCAATTTCTCATACTAATGTACAGCTATGTTTCCACTCAGAATTCTCGTTCGTTTGTCAGGTACAAGGCCAAGACACCAAAATAGCACTTGTGTAGGACTGAAACTATTACTGCTTGGTTGTTTCTGGGCTTTATTTTTTTCGCTCAACTTCACCGCTCTCAAAGTATCTGCAGACGTGTCAAGGATGTAATACAGGCTGGTGGTTGTGCTCAGGAATGGTCCAACCATTACACATCTAGACAAGAATGTTTCAGGGGCCATGTGGAAGTGCTAATGTCACGGGGAAGCCAGTCACCCAGTGCCAGCTGCTTCGAGGGTGGGTTAAAATGTCCCCCAAGTGCCACAGGTAACCAGCTTAAGGGGGAGAAGAGGCTAACACAACAGACTTTCAACTTTAAATGAAGAGTTTAGAGTACACTTCTGTACATGCAAATGGATATCATGGTTCAACAGTCCTAAATCCATCACTTGTGCTAACCAGCAAATTATTTTTCATTAATGTGCAGGGATTTTCTTGTAGACATAACTGTTGAGTTTTATGTTTTTAGCAACAGCTGCATGTAAATAATGTTGGAAACACCAAAGATGTCACTTTGAGAAGACACATGACCCTGCAGGACAGTATAGATTTAAGGGCTGAATAGACTGGCGTCAACCCACCTTTCTGTCATTCCTAATTGGGTGGCCTTCAGCAAGTCCCGTGACTGCCTAGTTTTCATTTCCTTGTGGGGACAAATTATGCTCAGCATGGAGGGTTGTCATGAGGGTTAAGATAATGTGTGAAAAGTGCTTGAGCCCAGGCCTAACAGTTTTAGGAATTCAAAGCTTAGAGTCTTTTATTATTAAAAAGTAAAACAGTATATATGATATTTATGATTTGGCATTCTAAGCTTTCATCGAGTTTTTTTTTTTTTCTTCTTCTATGGTTTATGAAGAACGGAGTTAGTACAACTTCTATAATTCTGTTGATTGGGTATCTCAGCTGATTGCCTCTTGGGTCACCTTAGAAAGTAAGCCTAGAAGTAAAAATAATAAAACACAAACAGTAGGATTTTAATCATGTACCAGGCAGCGTGCCGCACATTCTGCGTGTCTAAACGACTACATGTCTAAACGATTCCAAACAACCTTAGGCGGTGGATGCTGTTATTATCCCCATTTGCAGAGGAGACATATGAATCTCAGTGAGATCGGGTCGTTTGGCCAAAGCCACATGGCTAGTGAGGGTCAGAACTGGAACCCGAGTAGGGATTTTCATGATACCAGAGGCTACGTGCATAGTCACTAAAATATACTGACTCCGGTGCAAGGGGAAACCCTGGATGGCGTAGTGGTTAGGTGCTACAGGTACTAACCAAAATGTTGGCAGTTTGAATCCACCAGGCAATTCTTGGAAACTCTATGGGGCAGTTCTACTCTGTCCTAGAGGGTCTCTATGAGTTGGAATCGACCCAATGGCAACGGGTTTGGTTTTGGTTTTTGGTGCAAGCGGTCAATGCGCTGTGCTGCTAACCGAAAGGTTGGAGGTTCGAGTCAACCCAGAGGCATCTTGGAAGAAAAGCATGACAATCTACTTTTGAAAAATCAACCATTGTAAACCCTATGGACCACAGTTTTACTAAGACACACATGGGGTCGGCATGAACCAGAATCCACTCATCGGCAACTGTTTTTTTTTTTTTTTAAATTGTAACCTAGTACCTCAGGGCAGTCGATTACATTGTTATGGTTATACAAGGCATGAGGGCAAACTTTGGGGAGTTGATAAAAAAGAGTAAAAAAGGAGTAGGAGCAGTTAATTTGGGGGGATACACCGATGGTCCTTTTCCTCCTTATCTCTCACTGCTTAACTGCTTCTACTCCTAAGCAGGTACCCTGTCCACGAAGCACCCTCCCTCCGTTTATTCCATGACCATCTCTAAACGTACTTGCTCTTGGGTCACTGTTAGCGTGCCATCCTCCTCGTTCAAGCCTAGGTGACTTCCAGTGATCTTGGAGTCAAGGCCAAGAGTGGGTGCGTGCAGTGATGTCTCCACCCCTTTTCATCTTCCATCCCCCATCAGTCCCTCTCAAGTGCGCTTCCTTCAATTCCTCCATGGACTTGGTCCATTCCCACTTTGTCCCTGTTCTAGACAGCCCTGTACCTGCCCTCAGCTTTGGCCAGCCCAGGGAGCCATGGGAGAGGGACAGCGTGGCAGTTCTTCAAGGCAAGTACTTAGGAGATAGCCCAGAGACAAGTGGTGGAAGCTCAGGAAACAGCATTGCAAAATGAAAAAGCCATAGAATTTTTATTCGCTCATATAGTCATTCATTTATTCAACAACAACAACAAAAATTGGATACTAAGTGTTGGGAACATAACAAGAATCAGACACTGCACTTCCCTGTAAAACTTAGAGGTTAATTAAGGAGATAAATTAAAAAATAAGAATTTACTGTTTGCAGAAAAGTCCGGGCTGGTAGTATTCACCAAACACCATGAGAGTGTACAGGGATTAGAGGAGGATGAGCTGGAGGAAAGAAGAGTTTCAGATGGAGGGACAATCACACAATACTGGGAATCATGGCCTAGCCAAGTTGACACACATTTTTGGGGGGACACAATTCAACCCATAACAGCAGCCAAGAGCTTAACCATTATGCCACCAGACTCCTTCGTGGGCATAGTTAAAAGAAACCAGAAAGGGCTGGGGACACACCCTGGGGCCAGCAGGAGTAGCAAGGAAGAGCTGTTACCACCCACAGCATTGAAGAGGCAAGAGGTGGGAGGAGTTAGTAAAATCTCATGAGTATTGTGGCAGTTAAGTGTAGGAGAAGGCCTGCTGGGAGCTGGGCCTTTGTATAAGAACACCATCCCTGCCGACCCTCTTCCTGGAGGGACAGAGCCAGCGGCAAAGACCCAAACTCTTTCTCTCTCATCTTGTTCTCCAATGGCCTGCCAGTGCTTCCTTTTGGCCAAACTCAAATCAAGAGCCTGAGGGGAAAGAAACCTGGATTGAGGCAGTCTAGAGAGGTCAGACGCCCAGGATACAGGTGAGGGAGGAGGGTTGGAGTTTATCTGAAGGGGAAACAGAAAATGCCCAGCATGGCCATCAGTCTTGTCTGCTGGCTCCACCACAGTCCCCATTTATTGTTTGTATTACAACCAATCAATCTTATTCTACAAAGAACTGAGACTGTGTGCGGCAAAAACACACAATGAAGAAATAAAAAATAAATGTAAAACGGAGTCCAGATCACAGAAAATATAAAGGTCAAGTCTGGGGAAGATGAAAAGAAGGCTGGACAACCAAACAAAAATGAGGAGATAATTTAGACTTACACATTTGCCTTTGTTGAGCCAGAAATATGGCTCTGAGCTTCCTGGTGGCCAAGTATAAAGGAATACACGGTCAGTTACCTGGTTTTCTTGTGGAGTAAGTGAAAGCATACCAGTTCGTATGAGAAGCCAGGATTTTCTTAGACTTTAGCATGAATATGGATTTTCTCCATGGGGGAGCATGATTTAAACAGACTCTGATCCTAAGAAAATTTCTTAGCTAATTCATGTCTGTGCCACATATCTTGCTTGTATCCTGTATTTTTCACTGATGGCGTTGTACTCACTGACAGAGTGTGTCCAAACTTTACCTCTCTAACATGACTTTCTGTTGTTCAAGATCAGGAATCATGCTTCATGTCTTTTCTATATCCCATAAGTACCGCCAACAATCATGAAGATGGCACAGGACCAGGCAATGTTTCGTTCTGTTGTACATGGGGTCATCACAAGTTGGAGCTGACTTGACAACTTATAACAACAATAACATTTTGAAATTGAATCTAATGAAAATAATTTCAGTATTATGATTTTTCTGTCATTACAGCAATAATTTATTAAACACTGTGAAGAATAACTAGACCAAGTACAGCTGACTCCATAATGCTCTGAACTTGCTCACAGAAAGCGCTGCTCCTGGAGCTGAAAGCATGGTGACTGGTGTCAGCGAGTGGATAGATGTACTGCCGTCACCACAGGGCTCCTATCGAGATGGAGGAAACAATAATGATTCATCTTTGTTCTCTGCTTAACCTGAATGAAATTTGGTTTAGACCAAAGATCCTTACCTTTTAGAATCCAAAAACATCTTCAAAAATTGGATAAAAGGTAAGGATTCGTCCCCAGAAAAAAAGGCAAAGGCACACAAGTTTGGCTCCAGTTTCAGGGAGTTCCCACATCTCTTAGAACCTGACCAAGGACTCCTTAAGGGTCCATAGACCCAGTTTAAAATCGCTGGTTTAACCAATGGTCCTCACAACATTTTGATTAAGGGATTTGTCTTCTGGAGGCTCTGTGGCCCCATTAGCAATGGCTACAAAGTTATATCCCAGGCATCAATCATCCCATGAGGCTGAAAGGATCGGGCAAATTGGGTAATCAGCCTCTTACTCTCTTCACTGCACCAAATACTCCACAGATAGGATTAACTAAAACAAGAGTCAGGAGGCAGCCTTGAAGGGGCAAAGGGGCCTGAAGAAGGCAGTGTGGAATGGGGGAGGCATAGTTCCACTTGTCAGCTTTGGTGGCCCGCGGCCCGACCCAGATGAGACAAGCCTCTGGGAGCTGGCTCTGGTCTCCTCGTGGATCGGCTTTCTGAGCAGTGATGAGTGGCTGTGGCTTTGGGAACCAGTCCCAGGGCACCTGGATTAGCCTTTGGGGGTAGTTCCGTTGGCCTTTGGACTTGTCACCGGAGTGTGTTCATTTCTGTCACTTGACCTTGTTATGGACATATACTTTTCCTACATGAGAATGGCTTAGCGACCACCTTCTATCTCCTAATGCTGTACACATAATTTCTGAAGGAAAACTGTGGCCTTGTATATGATTCACCATGCAGGAACTCTTCATTTTATAGTACCCATTTTTTTATAACAGGAAGTAAATAAGTGTTGCTAAGCCACTGTGTCCACCCAAAAAAAAAAAAAAAATTACATAGTAGATTCCATTGTACTCTTTGTGCTCTGTAAGAGGCGATGATTTCTCTATGTTAATTGAGCCTTTTTGTTCTTGACCTTCTTTACCTAAAGTTACTTATAGTTTGGCCATAGTGTACCTGGTGCGAATAACAAGAACAAAAAAGGCCCGGTTCACAATTTTCCATGGTAAACAGCAAGCTTTCTAAAACTTTTTCAAAGGAGTTTAAAAAGCAGGTATTGGCCCACATTTTCAGTAGTGTGTGTGTATGTAGTTCAAGGACCTTGCAAACATTCGATTTACTCTTATTGCAAAGGAAAGAAAAACAGCCTGCACAGCTAAGTTTAGGAGGCACAAGTACTTCTTTTGATCCAAAGGGGCTGGGTTATCAGTTCACCTCTGAGAAGCAGAGAGCAGATAGAGACCATTTTAAGATACAGCTTAAGGAATCCTGTGGAAAGTTATGCCATTTCCCCGGTAGAGATCCCAGATGAAAATAGGTATTACTTCCCACATCAAACGCTCTGATCCTTTAGGGCAATGGCAGAGTCCTGATGCAATATGCTGCCTTCTGACCCTAACTCCCATGGAAATGATAACTCTACTGACTAGTGAGTTAAGAGCAAGGACTTGGGAATATGATGTTGGAGTCCAAATTCCAGCTCCACCAACGACTAGCATATTAATTTTTCTAAGTCTCAGTTTCTTCAACTGTAACAATTGTTCTTACCTAATAGGAGAGTTCTGAGGATTAAATGAGACAATCCATACAAAGCACTTAGCACCTGCATTGAATAAGTAGTGCAATAGATGTTTACTCTGATTATTCAGGAAGCGAAAGCAGGCCGATGCATTGGCTCTACGCCACTGATTTGTGGGAAGAACAAAGGATTCATTCTGTGCTTTGGATTCAGAGCAATGACAAAGTTTTAAAAACTTTTTTTTTTTTTTTACTTTTTCATGTTGTGCTTTATATACACAACTTCTGAAGTATTTAAATATATAGGTTACATATGCAACTGTTTATTCAATTTATTTGGTGAATATTTGTGGTACATATGCCATGTGCTAAGCATTATGCACCAAGCTGGATGCAGGTGATGTAGAGTGAAGATCCATTTTCTGAACAGTGGGAGACAGACCCAGAACGCAAACAGTACAGAGAAGGGTATGATGGGGCACCTGAGAGAACTTAGGTGTGAAAGGTAGAGAATGGGTCAGGGAAGGCTTTTGGTATGAGAAAGGTACGGAAGTAAGAAACAACACGGAGGTAGCTGGAGTGGGAAATGCAAAGCTGGAAATGGTTGGCAAAAAGGCTGCGAAGGGAGGCTGACTCTGCACCCCTTACCTGCTCTGCTAGGGCCTTTGACCTTCAACCTGAAGGCTGTGAGGAGCTGCTGGTTGAAAATATATTCTTTTTTGAGATAGATCATTTGTGTGGAGCATGGATTGGTAGGGGAGACTAGAGGCCAGGGTCCAGTTAAAAATTTCTGCAGCCATTGGAGGGAGGGCTGGTGAGGGCTGGACTTGGGCAGTTCCCTGAAGAAAGGGGAGAGGGAGGAACAGGGAGAAATGAACAGCAGGTTAACTTGACAGGAGTTGTGATAGTTGGGGGTAAAAAGTAAGGGGCGGAGGAGTCAAGGTTGACTCTCAGGCATTTAATTTGGGAAACTGAATGTATCATGGGGCCACCAATTGAGAATTTTTTAGAATAAAAAGAGCAAGAACTGGTTTTTGGGGTGGAAGGTGATTCGTTCCTTTCAAAAAATCTGTTATATACAGAATTTACAATCTAGGGAGGCAATGATTCAAATGTGCTCCCCTCCTCCCACCCATTACATCTGGAATTCAGAAACCAAGGAAATTATTTGCGATAACGAAAACCTCTGATGTCATGTAATCAGGAAATTGTACAGTCAAGTATTCTCAGCCAGGACCACCTTCATCATTTAAGATGGGCAGGAGGAGAATTTTAAAAGCTTGTTACCTTTTAGTTATCCTTTTAAGTAGAGAAAGAGAGAGGTTGGATAAAAGAAAAATATATAATAATACTAATGAAAATTAAAAAAAAAATTCTCTGCCTTCAGATATTAGTTTCTTCCTCATCATTGACATTTAATTAATTGTGTTTCAGTCTTTTTTCTTTTTTTTTCTAGTACGCAGTGATGGAGATTCTAGAAAAAGTGGTGAATAGCAAAAAATGAAGCCAATAGAAGGAAGAAGTGAAAACAGGGCTTGGGTATTCCACAAACCGATAATTCACTTAGTTAAGTCAGATAGCCCTAAGGGAAGTTCTACTCTGTCCAGTAGGGTCCCTATCAGTGAGAATTGACTCAATGGCGCGAGGTTTGGTTTTTGGTTAAGTCAGATAGAGGTTGGAGTACCAAGTAGGCAAGACTGGGAGAAGTTAAGAACAAATGATGTGTCCACAAGATAAGTTAAGTCTGCAAACTTCATGTCCTTGTGCCGCCTTTGTGCGTTAGCAGTATAAAATGCCTACTTGCTTTCTGAGTTTTATTTCTTTTAGATCTAGCATTGGGAAAATCTGCTGCAAAAGACCTTTTTAAAGTGTTAAAAAGCAAAGACATCACCTTGAGGACTAAGGTGCACCTGGCCCAACCCATGGCATTTTCAATCACCTCATATGCATACGAAAGCTGGACAATGAATAAGGAAGACAGAAGAATTGATGTCTTTGAATTATGGTGTTGGTGATCAATATTGAATATACATTGGACTGCCAGAAAAATGAACAAATCTGTCTCGGAGGAAGCACAGCCAGAATAATCCTTAGAAGTGAGGATGGCAAGACTTTGTTTCATGTACTTTGGACAAGTTATCCGGAAAGACTAGTCCCTGGAGAAGGACATCATGCTTGGTAAAGTGGAGGGTCAGTGAAAGAAGGGAAGACTCAGTGATATGGATTGACACAGTGGCTGCAACAATGGGCTCAAACATAGCAACGATTGCAAGTATGGCTCAGGACCTGGCAGCGTTTCATTCTGTTGTACATGGGGTTGCTATAAGTCGGAACCGACTTGATGGCAGCTAACAGCAACAGCAACATGTTTTGAGTTCTGAATAGTAGCGAGAGATGGTAATTGGTTCCTGTGCCAAACCTAGTTAAGTAAGAACCTACAAGTGGAAAGGAGAAGATGCATACATTTTACTTTGCTGAAAGTAGATCAGTAGTACCTCCAAGCTCACAAAGGGCTTCTTAAAGCTATCATTTGACAAAGTGCCCAGGGAGAGGGCTGATGTCAGCGCAGAGAGGGCCGTGGGTGGGTGTCCCCCGGCTGACTTCCTCTCTTCCCTCTCCCTGCCAGGGCTCTGTCATCCAAACCTGTGATCCACGCCCAGGCAATTCCAGTTCTGGGTGTTTCTTAAGCAAATAGAGCAAATCATGCCAGTGCTAGGGGTTGCCACCTTTTATAAATCCTATTCCAGGGCAGCTACTCATGAGTTCTTCTCATGACTCAGTATCACCGCCTCATCTCTGCCTTTGATTTCTCCCTCCTCCAGCTCTTTATAACGTTTACATCCATCTGCGCAATAAGCACCTATAACATGCTGTCATGGTGTCTAATTATCTGCTTTGTGAGGTGTAGCACTTCCTTATGTGCTGTCATGTGCAATAGCTTCTCGGGTCTGTGTCTTACTGCCCAACTATATGGGAAGCTTTTTGTCACTGGGAAGAAATCTGTCAGCTGCTTCTTATACAAGACTTCCTCACCTTCCTCCCCCTATTCTCAAACCTGAGTTCAGCACACGGCAGGCCGGCGTTCAACAAATGCTTGTAGATTGTGGAGCAATGCCTCCAATATGGCTATCTCTAAGTTAAAAAAAGAAAAAAGCCGAAGTGCTGAAGACAAAATTCTGCACAAAATGAAAACAAGTAGTCTCCCATAAAGGAAGCCTTGTCAATATTCACTGAAAAGATGACAATAGTGACTCTTGTTAAGCATCTGTTATGTACCAGGTGCTATTCTAGGCACTTTACATATATCATAATATTGGATTCTCACAATAGTCCTTTGATTTTTATTTTCCTTATTTTACATATGAGGGAACTGAGGAACAGAAATGTTAAATAACTTGCCCAACATCAGTTAGTGAGTATTGGAACCAGATTTCAAATTTAGGCAGTTTGACTCCTGAAAACACGCTCTTACTTCTAGACTATATTGTTCTTTGTGTCCCATTTAAATCTTTTTCTACCTCAAAGATCATTCTCCTGTCCTTTATTCTAGAAGCCTTTTTTTAAATTGCATATTTAGATCTCCAAACATCAGAAATAATATATATATTTTTTGGTAACTTTGTTGTTACTAGGTGCTCTCAGGTGGGTTCCAGCTCATAGCCATCATTTGTACAACAGCTGCTCAAACTCCTCAGCTGCTCTATAGGAGAAAGATGTGGCAGTCTGCTTCCATTAATATTACAGCCTTGGAAACCCTGTGGGGCAGTCCTACTGTGTCCTATAGGGTTGCTATGTGTTGGAATTTGACTTGACAGCAATGGTTTGGGTGGGGGTTTTAACTTCTCAAAATAATTCTATGTAATTCTCTGTGTAGAGGTCTTGCACACATTTTGTTAGATTTGTTTCTAGGATTTTTTTTTTTTGAACGCGATGGCACTAAAAAAAAAAAATTGTATGTGTTATTTAAGAACCTTCATTTTCTAAGTGTTTGTTGTAGTGTATAGGAATATAATTACTTTTTGTCTATCAATCTTGCAAGTAGAGACCTTGTTTTCATTTATTAATTCTAGTTTATGGAGTCTTTAGATTTTCTATGAACACAATCATGACATCTAGAAATATTGACAGTTTTATTTATTTATTTATTTTTTCCAGTTCTATAACTTTTCTTTCTTGTTCTTGATTTATATGTGTTCCAGAACAATGTTCAACGGAAGTAGCGGTAGTGAGCATTCCTATTTTATCCCCAACCTCAGGGGGAAAATGTTTAATATTTTGCTATTAAGTATGAACATTTTTATTAGTTGTCGTTAGGTGGCAATGAGTCGCAACTCATAGCAACCCTATGTACAACAGAATGATACTCTGCCTGGTCCTGCACCATCCTTATGCTTGAACCCATTGTTGTGGCTACTGGTTCAATCCATCTTGTTAAGAATCTTTCTCTTTTCACTGACTCTCTACTTTGCCAAGCATGATGTCCTTCTCCAGGGACTGCTCCCTCCTGATAATATGTCCAAAGTACGTGAGACAAGTCTCGCCATTCTTGCTTCTAAGGAGCGTTCTGGCTGTACTTCTTCCAAGATAGATTTGTTTGTTCTTTTGGCAGTTCGTGGTATATTCAAAATTCCTCGCCAATACTTAATTCAAAGACATCAATTCTTCCTTGTTCTTCCTTATTCCTTGTCCAGCTTTCGCATGCATATGAAGTGATTGAAAGCATCATGGCTTGTGTCAGGCTCACCTTAGTCCTTAAACTGACATCTTTGCTCTTTAACACTTTAAAGAGATCTTTTGCAGCAGATTTGCCCAATGCTATATGTCATTTGATTTCTTTCTTTCTTTTTTTTTTTTTTGATAGTGCTTAGATGAAGGTTTACAGAGCAAGTTCAGTTTCTCATTAAACAATATACATATTGCTTTGTGACATTGGTTGCCAAAACCATGATGTGTCAACACTCTCCCCTTCTCAACTTTGGGCTCCCCGTTATCAGCTTTCCTGTCCCCTCCTGCCTTCTCATCCTTGCCCCTGGGCTGGAGTGCCCATTTAGCCTCCTTTTGTTTTATGGGCCTGTCTAATCTTTGGCTGAAGGGTGAACCTGAGGAGTGACTTCATTACTGAATTAAAAGGGTGTCCAGGGGCCGTATACTTGGGGTTTCTCCAGTCTCTGTCAGACCAGCAAGTCTGGTCTTTTTTTGTGAGTTAGGATTTTGTTCTACATTTTTCTCCAGCTCTGTCCAGGACCCTCTATTGTGATCCCTGTCAGAGCAGTCAGTAGTGTTAGCCGGGTACCATCTAGTTGTGCTGGTGAAGGCTGTGGTAGCTGTGGTCCATTAGTCCTTTGGACTACTCTTTCCCTTGTATCTTTGGCTTTCTTCATTCTTTCTTGTTCCAGATGGGGTGGGACCAGTGAAGTCTCTTCGATGGCTCCTCACAAGCTTTTAAGACTCCTGTCATTTGATTTCTTGACTGCTGCTTCCATGGGCGTTGATTGTGGATCCAAGTAAAATGAAATCTTTGACAACTTCAATCTTTTCTCCATTTATCATGATGTTGCTTATTGGTCCAGTTGTGAGGATTTTTGTGTTCTTTTTAATGTTGAGGTGCAATCCGTAGTGAGGGTTGTAGTCTTTGATCTTCATCAGTAAGTGCTTCAAGCCCTCTTTGCTTTCAGCAAGTAATGTCTCATCTCCATATCGCAGGTTGTTAAAGAGTCTTCCTCCAGTCCTGATGTTGCTTTCTTCTTCATATAGTCCAACTTCTTGGATTATTTGCCCAGTAAAAAGATTGAATAAGTATGGGGAAATGATATAACCCTGATGCACACCTTTCCTGACTTTAAATCATGCAGTATTGCCTCGTTCTGTTCGAACAACCCCCTCTTGGTCTAAGTACAGGTTCGTCATAAGCACAATTAAGTGTCCTGGAATTTCCATTTTTCTCAATGTTATCCATAATTTGTTATAATCCACACAGTTGGATGTCTTTGCATAGTCAATAAAACACAAGTAAGCATTTTTTCTCACATTCTCTGCTTTCATCCAAGATTCATCTGATATTAGCAATGCTGCCATTTCAGGAGGTAGCATATGATCAGGACTAAAGGAGGAAGTCCAGCCGCACTGAAGGGAGTTGACTGAATACCAATTAAGATGTTTCAACAAATGGATGCAGCACAGGAGGTGCTCACTTGTCTTTATCAAGTAATTTGGAAGAGAGCTTCCTGGCTAACTGATTGGAAGAGATCCATATTTGTGCCCATTCCAAAGAAAGGTGATCCAACAGAATGTAGGAGTTATGGAGCAATATCATTAACATCACAGACAAGTAAAATTTTGCTCACGATCATTCAAAAGCAGTTACAGCAGTACATCGACAGGGAATTGCCAGAAGTTCAAGCTGGATTCAGAAGAAGAAGTGGACTGAGGGATATCTTTGCTGATGTCAGATGGCTCTTGTCTGAAAGCAGAGAACACCAGAAAAATGTTTACCAGTGTTTTTACTAGTTAAGCTAATCTTATATTGTTTAGTTTTAAGAAGACTTCAGGGAATGCTTTGGTTTAAGGTTTAAAGATTTTCTCAGGGCAATAGTTTCAGGGATTCTTCCAACCTTCATGGCTCCAGGAGGTCTGGAGTCCATGAAAATTTGAAATTCTCTTCTGCATTTCCTCCCTTTTGATCAGGATTCTTCTATGGAATCTTTGATCAAAATGTTCAGTAGTAATAGCTAGGCACCATCCACTTTTTCTGGTCTCATGGCAAAGGAGGCACTTGTTCATGGAGGAGATGTATTGCATTTTTTCTCATTGTTGGATTTGACTTGCTAATATTTTGTTTAGAGTTTTTTGCATCTATGGTTATGAGAGATATTAGCATACAATTTTTCTTTCTCATAATGTTATTATCAGGTTTTGGCATCAGGGTTATTCTGGCTTTTTAAATATGGTATCTTTTAGTTCTTTAAGCATATTTATAATAATTGCTTTGAAGTCTCTGTCCACTAAGTCCAATATATGGGCCACCTGAAAGATGGTTTCCATTGGCCACCTTTTTTTCCTGTGCATGGGCCATACTTTCCTATTTCTTTTTATGTCTCATAACTTTTTGTTGAAAACTAGGTATTTATGGTAATATGTTGTAGCAACTCTGGATTCTGATTTCTCCTCAGTGTTGTTGTTGCTATTTGTTTGTTTAGTGACTGGCCTGGACTACTTGTAGAGTTTGTCTTCCCTACAGTTTGTGACCACTAATGTCTGTGCTCAGACTTAAAAAAAAAAAAAAAAATTCTTATTTTTATTCTTAAGCCTGGCTTCCTAGGGCTCATCCCTGATTCAGCATAGTTTAGTGGCCAGCCAATGATTAGTCATAGGTTGTGCTTAAATACTTTGATCCAATAAGGTTCTCATCCTTTGCTGAGGGAGATCCATTTGTGGACTGTGGCACACATTTAAAATTCAGCTAGTTTACAAGTCTTCCTCGCCTTTCATTTTCTGTTTATTAAATGGACTCACATTCAGCCAAGAACTTGTAGATAACTGAGTCCCTCTCTAATCCTTTCTGAGTGTATATGTAGTCCTGTGCATGTGTGCAATCTTCCAGATCCTCAGAAATATATGGGAGGTTTTCAAAGCACATGATAGCTGTCTCTTTCCCCAGATAATTTTTGGCTGGTCTGTTGCCTGCCCCAATCAGTATCACTGCCTCAGACAACTGTGATGTGGATTTCCCTTGAGTGTTTGATACTGTCACTGTTGTTTTTGACAATGTCTCTGGGCATGGGCTTTTCTGAGGACTTCCAAGTCAAGTCAGCCCCCTCTGGTGGGAGCAAGGCTAATGGTCCTCATGGCTACCATGCCGTGGAGGTGGGGGAGATGGGAGGAGACCCAAGTTAAAATGCTACCGCTCCCCTAGCCCCTACTGTTTTTACTAAGGTTCGGTAGTATTTTTTTTTAATAAACACTTTAATATTTGTTGCATACCTGTTATTAATTTTATGAGCTCCGAAATATTTCTTTTTGGCAACTTTATTCAGCTTTAGTATTGCTTTTTGGAGAGATGGTTTTCTGAGCTCCTCATTCACTATTCTGGAAGGAAACATCCCCCACCCCATTGGCTTTTTAGAAGATTACATGTATGATTTATACTTTTTAGAAGATTACATGTATGATTTATATTACTTATTCCTTAAATGTTTGGAAGGGTTTACTGGTGAAGTCTTCTGAGCCTGGGGATTTCTTTATGGGGAGACATTTAAATTATGAGATCTATTTCTTTAACAGATATAAGACTATTCAGATCTTCTATAATATTCTGTGTCATGTTTTGTAATTTTTGGGGACTATTTCATTTCACTTCACGAATTTCAAGTTTATTTGCTAAAATTTTTAAATAATGTTGTTTTACTACTTTTTTAACATCTGTAGAATCTGCAAAGATGTTTCATTTTCCAGTGATATGTCATTCCAGTCTTGATATAGGTAATCTTTTCCTCCCTTTTTTGTAATTAGTCTTTCTAGATGATGAAGATAATGATGATGATGATTTTTCAAAGAATCAACTTTATTAATTTTCTTTCTTAGAGCTTTGCTTTTTATTTCAGTAATTTCTGTTTTTATTTTGATTTTTCCTATTTTTTTGAGATGTATAATTAATTGACTTCTAGCCTTTCTCCATTTACTAGTGTATTCATTTACCCAGTCATATTTTTGTAAACATTCCACAGGAGAATGTCACATTTTCACTAAATATTTTAAGTTCAAAATGCTTTCAGTTTTCATTGTGATTTATTTTTTGACCCAGGGTGGGTTTTTTAATTTATTATTTTAATTTTAAAGATGAATTTCTTAATTTTCAAACATTTTGTCATTCTTTGATTATCTTTTAGTCATAATTCCACTGTGGCCAGCAAATATACTCTGAATGGTTTTAATTATTTGATATTTATTGAAAATTTATTTATGGCTAGCATAAGGTCAATTAGGTCAATTTTGTAAATGTTCCATGTACTCTTGAAATGATTGAGTATTCTTTCATTGTTGGCTGCAGTGTTCTACATATGTCAAATAAATTATATTTATTAAGTTTGTTATTCATATCTCCTGTATTCTGATACATTTTTTGCCTGTTTTTTTCCTCTCATATACTAAGAGAGCATTATTAGTCTCCCGCTATAATAATACATTTGTGTATTTCTTCTTTTAGTTCTTCAATTGCTTTAGGTGAAAGCTTACAGTGCAAATTAGTTTCTCGTTCAAAAATTTATGCACGAATTGTTTTGTGACATTGGTTGCAATCCCTGCAATGTGTCAGCACTGTCCCCCTTTCACTTTTCACCCTGGGATCCCTGTGTTCATTTGTCTGGTTTTCCTATCCCTTCCTTGTTTCTCATCTTTGCTTTCGGGCAAGTGTTGCCCATTTGGTCTCATGTACTTGATTGAACTAAGAAGCATGTTCCTCACATGTTATTGTTTGTTTTATAGACCTGTCTAATCTTTGGCTGGAAGGTGGGCTTCGGGAGTGGCTTCAGTTTTGAGTTGCAGGGTGTTCAGGGGGTTTCTCCAGTAAATCTTGTCTTTTTTTGTGAATTTGAATTTTGTTCTATATTTTTCTCCTGCTATGTCCAGGACCTTCTATTGTGATCCTTGTCAGAGAGGTCAGTAGTGGTAGCCAGGCACCATCTATTTCTTCTGGGCTCAGGCTGGTGGAGGCTATGATTCATGTGGTCCATTAGTCCTTTGGACTAATGTTTTCCTTGTTTCTTTGGTTTTCTTCATTCTCCTTTGCTCCGGACGGGATTGGATCAATAAATGTGTCTTAGATGGCTGCTTGCAAGCTTTTAAGACCCCACAGATTACTCACCAAAGTAGGATGTAGAACATTTTCTTTACGAACTATGTTATGCCAATTGACCTAGATATCCCCCCAGACCGTGGTACCCAGTCCTCAGCCCGGTACCTCGGTCCCTCAAGGTATTTGGATGTGTCTAGGAAGTGTCTAATCCGCCAGACGCTCCTTGGAAACTCTATGGGGCAGTTCTACTCTGTCCTATAGGGTCACTGTGAGTCAGAATTGACTCAACGGTGGTGAGTTTGGTTTGGTTTTAGGAAGCATCTATGACTTTGCCTTGGTCAAGTTGTGCTGACTTCCCCTATATTGTGTGTTGTCTCTCCCTTCACCAAAGTTGACACTTGTTTACTATCTAATTAGTGATTTCCACTCCCCATGCTTTATGTTCTTGAAGCTATGTTATTAGAGTCATAAAAGTTTAGAATTATTACATTTTCCTAGGGAGCTGACGTTTTTGTCATTATGAATCCTCCTTTTATTTTTAGTATTGTTTCTTGCCTTCAAGTTCATTTTGTTTAATATTAATGCAGTTATACTTTTTTTGTTAGCATTTGCGTGGTTTATTTTTTCCACCTTTTACTTTCGATCTCTCTGTGTCTTATATTTAGGGTGTGTATTATGTAAGATGCATGGTTATTTAGTTTTATTGTTGTGGTTGTTATACACACTGACAATATTTGCCTTTTGATTGGAGCTTTTTATTTTGTTTACATTTAACATAATTACTGAGATGTTTGAGTTTATATCTATCTTCTTAATATTTACTTTCTTTATGTCCTACCTATTTTATGTGCCCTTTTCTCTACTTTTTAGTCTTATTTTCTTTTAACCAATTATTTTTTATTATTCTATTTTTTCCTTTTATTAGTTGTTTTTTGTTATTTAATTGTTAGTTTAGTTTTTAATTTAGATTTTAAAATACCGTTCCTTGACTTGTTTGCATTTAATACAATTTATACATTTATTACTTCCTAGATTATACTTCCTACACAGTAGAGTTGAACTCTTTCCTCCTTCTTGCCTATTTTTTTTTTTTTTGGTTATCATTGGTATGGATTTTAATTCAACATATATTTCAAACCCCAAAACACATTTTTATTTTTGCTTGATAGTCAAAATTAATATAAGTCACATATTTACCGTTTCCATTACCGCACTTCTATGTCTTTATCTGGCATAATTTTCCTTATGTACAAATTTCCGTTGTTATTTCCTTTAATGGCAGTGGGCTGGCCATAGATTATGTTTTTGTTTGCCTGAGAATGCCTTCAATTTATCTTCATTTTTTAAGGACATTTTCACTGGGTTTAGAATTTTAGGTTGGCTTTACCCCCGCCTCCCCAGCATTTTAAAAGTGTCATTTCTTTGTTTTCTGGCTTCCACTGTTTCTATTGAGAAGTAAACTATTGGTCTTATTGTTGCTCCTCTGAAGGTAATGTGTCTGTTTTCTCTGGTTACTTTTAATATTTTCTCTTTGTTTTTGTTTTCAGCAGTCTCATGTTGGTGTACCAAAGTGTAGATTTCTCTCTGTTTATCCTACTTGAGTCAGGATCGACTTGACAGCCTAAAACAACAACATCCTACTATATTCGAGAGCATTTTGAATTCTTCCTTGATGTCTTTTGTAGTTTTCCAACTATCTAGGATGTTATTTCTTCTGCTCCATTTGTGTTTTCTCACCTTTTGAGTCTCAATTATGTGACTCTTAGACCCTTGTAGTACTTTAATTAAGTGTATCTTAAACCTTTTTTCATGTCTTATATACCTCTGACGGTAATTCAAAAATGATTGCAGCAGTACATCAACAGGGAATTGCAGGAAATTCAAGCCAGATTTAGAAGAGGACGTACAAGGAGAGATATCATTGCTGAGGTCATACGGATCTTGGACAAAAACAGAGAATACCAGAATAATGTTTACCTGTGTTTTACTGACTATGCAAAGGCATTTGACTGTGTGGATCATAACAAATTATGGATAACATTTTGAAGAATGGAAAATCCAGAAGACTTAATTATGCTCATGTGGAACCTGTACACAGACTAAGAGGTAGTTGTTTGAACAGAACAAGGGAACTGCATGGTTTAAAATAGAGAAAGATGTGCATCAGGGTTGTATCCCTTCACCGTACTTAGTCAATCTATATGCCGAGCAAATAATCGGAGAAGCTGGACTATAGGAAGAAGAATGTGACATCAGGATTGGAGGAAGACTCATTAACAAACTCTGATATGCAGATGACACAACCTTGCTTGCTGAAAGCAAAGAGGACTTGAAGCACATACTGATGAAGGTCAAAGACCACAGCCTTCAATATGGATTACACCTCCACATAAAGAAAACAAAAATCCTCACAACTGGACCAGTAAGCAACATCATGAAAAATGAAGAAAAGATTGAGGTTGTCAAGGCTTTCATTTTAGTTGTATCCACAATTAATGCCCATGGAAGCAGCAGTCAGGAAATCAAATGATGCATTGCATCGGGCAAATCTACCGCAAAAGGCCTCTTTAAAGTGTTCAAAAGCAAAGAGGTCACCTTCAGGACTGAGGTGTGCCTGACCCGAGCCATAGTATTCTCAATTGCCTCATATGCATGTAGAAGCTGGACAGTGAATAAGAAAGACCAAAGAAGAATTGATGCATTTGAATTATGGTGTTGGTGAAGAATATTGAATATACCAGGGACTACCAAAAGAATGAACAAATCTGTCTTGAAGAAGTACATCCAGAATGCTCATTAGAAGGGAGGATGGCAAGGCTTAAGCCTCATGTACTTTGGACATGTAATCAGGAGGGACCAGTCCCTGGAGAAGGATATCATGCTTGGTAGAGCGCCAGTGAAAAAGATGAAGACTCTTAACGAGATGGATTGACACAGTGGCTGCAACAATGGACTCACACACAGTAACGATGTGAGTGTAGTGCAGGACCGGGCACTGTTTTGTTTTGTTGTGCATGGGGTTGGAATGAGACGGAACCAACTCCACAGTGCCTAACAACAACATCAACAACATGTATCTCTTATACCCCCCTCTTTTTTTAACACAAAAAATTCTATTTTTTCTCTGCGTTTCTCCCAACCCATTTTCCAGATCACTAAGCCTTTCAACTGGTTTGTCCTATCTGCTGTTAAACCATTTATTGAAGGTCTTAATTTCAGTTATTTTATAATTTAGATTCTAGAGTTTCCTTTTAATTTTTTTTTTTTTAAAACAGATTCTAGTTCTCTGGTAAAATTCTCCATCTTGTCATTTATTTTCTTCAACATAGAAATCACAGTTACTTCAGTTATTTTCAAGTCTGTGTCTGATTACTCCAATATTTGGGTTACCTTTAAGTCAGTTTCCATTGTATATTTATTCTTTTGGTCTTATTTCTTGGCATGGCTGGTAATTCTTGATTAAAGGCTAGACATTTTATATACATATATATAAATTCTGCATGAAATTATCTTCCTCCAGAAAGAATTCCTACTGTCTTCGAATAGGTAGTTAAGTAAGGCTGATTCAAGGTTGAATTGCAGTCTCCAGTAGGCTTAGCCTATGTTTGGTTTGTCCCTCTTCTCTAGGATGTAGACTTTCAGGTGTTCCAGCTAAGTCCTGTAGTATTTACTAGGGCAGTTCCTTCTTGCCAGGACTTAAGTTCCACTTTTTCTATTTTTCTTTAATGTTCAGTACAGTGAGAATACAAAGACCTCTGCTCTGTTTTTCAGTTTCTTTTTGCTCAGCTGCTAAGACTCAATCCCTGTTCAGCTTCAGAATTTGGAAAAAGCCTCAAATAAAAAATTGTAAAATGTTGGGCTCATTTTTCTGTACCTCCATTCTCTTGGTGATCTTGTCTTCTTGAGCTCTGTTGCTTGAAATCCCACGACCAACATTAATTTTTGTCTCCAAAATTCCTGTGGGTAGCTAAAGATCTGTTGACTTTTCTGACTCTTAGCAGCGGTCCTTTAATTTTTTTTTTTTTTCAGCCTCTTCTACCATACCACCAAGAATTAACAAATGTCATAAGGGAAACAGTGGCATGCTAAATATTGGGATCACCTCAAAGATCTCTTCATTCTAGGATCTGGGTTCCTCATGTCTTGGATGGCTGGGCAGCTCTTTCATCCTATCAAACTGTTGTTTCTCTGTATTATATTCAGCTTTTGCAGTTGCTTCCTGGCGGAACATTAGTCTGCTACAACCTACTACTTCATAGCTGGAAGATTAACGAACCAGAAGTGGTAATTTAATGTTAAAAAAAATATGAATTTTTAAAGCCTTTTGATATATATTATCAAAATTTTCCCTAAGGGTATTCTAACCATGTTTCTGTTCACAAACTGTGATATACAATTATCACGTACAAACTTACAATGTAGTTATTTGCATGCACGTAGCGTCCACTGTCGAAGTGTAAGCTGATGGATAGAAAAGACTGCACCTCTATTCCCAAGATAACTCACAGCACAGTGCCTTGCTTATGGTAATGTAGTAGAGTAAGAATGGCATAGTTTCATCACCTTTTAGCTATGTACTCTTGGGTGGATTAACTTTATTCCACGAGTTTTAATTTTCTTATCTTAAGATGAGGGAAATCTCCCAGAGTTGCTTAGATGATTAGTTGAGTTTCACAATCTGTAAGTCAGGTGACAGGCTGGAGATTCCTGCAGTCTTGTGTCAAATGACAGGAAGAGTGAAGCTCCAGGCACATGACATTGTTTATTAAATAAAAACTATTTTTATAAGTAGTGTATGGTAGGTATTTGCTGAATGAATGACTGAATAAGTTAATACTTAGGGGACAACGAAGTTTCCCAAGTATGGTTTTGATGGGACAGGAGAGAACATAAGGAAATGGGGCATTTGCAGCAAGGGACAGCATAGAGCAGCAAAATGAACTTATAATGGGGAGTGTGTAGTGCCAATGATACTTCACAATTTTGCCAAAGGCAAAAAAGGTAATTGTCTGAAAAGAGGGGAGCACCTCACAGTTTTTCTGTGGGCAGCTTTCAATTATGGGGTTGTCATTATCATTTGTGCTTTCTATTGTTTTTGCTCTTAGGTTAATTCTGAGAAAAGGAGTCTCTTTACCTGTCATTTTAAATACATGTCAGTTTGGCCTGTCATTAAGCAAAGTCAATGATGATAAATTCTTGTGGAAAAGTTTTTGTTTACACCACTTGCAGAAGCACAGAAACCCAGAATCATAGGAACCTCTGAATCCTAGAGTTGGAGAGACTCAGAGATCTTTTGGTCCTATTTTCTATCCTTGTTGGACTCATTGCAACAGTATTTCTGATGATTGGTCATAAACCTGCTGCCTGTTTGCTTGGCATGACCGTGATTACTCTGCTTCATGGAGTTGTTGTTGTTAGATGCCATCAAGTTAGTTCCAACTCATAGTGACCCTATGTGTACAACCACTGCCTGGTCTTGGGCCATCCTAACAATTGTTGTTATGCTTGAGCCCATTGTTTCAGCCACTGTGTAATCCATCTCATCGAGGGTCTTCATTTTTTTTCACTGACCCTCTGCTTTACCAAGCACAATGCCCTTCCCCAGGGATTGGTCCCTCCTGATAACATGTCCAAACTATGTGACACAAAATCTTGCCATCCTTACTTCTTATGAGCATTCTGGCTGTACTTCATCCCAGACAGATTTGTTTATTCTTCTGGAAGTCCATAATATATTCAATATTCTTCATAACACTGTAATTCGGAGGCATCAATTCTTCTTCGGTCTTCCTTATTCATTGTCCAACTTTCACATGCATATGAAGCGATTGAAAACACCATGGCTTGGGTCAGGCACACCTTAGTCCTTAAAGTGGAATCTTTCTTTTTAACATTTTTTAGGAGGTGTTTTGCATTAGAGTTGCCCGATGCAATACATCCTTTGATTTCTTGACTGCTGCTTCTGTGGGCATTGATTTGTGGATCCAAGTAAAATGAAGTCCTTGCCAGCTTCGATCTTTTCTCCGTTTATCATGATCTTGCTCGTTGGTCCAGCCATAAAGATTTTGTTTTCTTTATGTAGAGGTGTAATCCATACTGAAGGCTATGGTCTTTGATCTTCATCAGTGGGTGCTTCAAGTCCTCTTCCCTTTTAGCAAGCAAGGTTGTGTTATCTGCATATCACAGTGTGTTAATGAGTCTTCCTCCGATCCTGATGTCACATTCTTCTTCACATAGTCCTGCTTCTCGGGTCATATGTTCAGCATACAGATTGAATAAGTATGGTGAAAGGATACAACCCTTTTTTGGACTTTAAACCAGGTAGTATTCCCTTTTTCTGTTTGAATGACTGTCCCTCATGAGCATAAGTAAGTCTTCTGGAATTTCCATTCTTCACAGTGTTATCCATAATTTGTTATGATCCACACAGTTGAATGTCTTTGTGTAGTCAATAAAGGATAGGTAAACACCTTTCTGGTATTCTCTGCTTTCAGCCATAATCCTTCTGACATCAGCAATGGTGGTTCCTTGTCTGATGTACTGCTGAAACTGCTTTTGAATGATCTTCAGCAAAATGTTACTTGCGTGTAATATTAATGGTGTTGTTTGATAATTTCTGCATTCTGTTGGATCACCTTTTTTTGGAATGGGCACATATATGGATCTCTTCTAGTCAGCTGGGCAGGTAGCTACCTTCCAAATTTCTTGGCATAGACAATGGAGCACTTCCAGCACTGCATTCGTTTGTTGAAACATCTCAGTTGGTATTCCCTCAATTCCTGGAGACTTGTTTTTTAACAATGCCTTCAGTGCAACTAGGACCTGTTCCTCCAGTACCATCGGTTCTTGATATTAAGCTGTCTCCTGAAATGGTTGAACGTTGACCGATTCTTTTTGGTACAGTGACCCTGTGTATTCCTTCCATCTTCTTTTGATGCTTTCTGCATTGTTTTATATTTTCTCCATAGAATCCTTCAATATCGCAACACGAGGCTTACAGTTTTTCTTCAGTTCATTCCGCTTGAGAAGTGCTGAGCATATTCTTCCCTTTTGGTTTTCTATCTCCAGGTCTTTGCACATCTCATTTTAATACTTTGTCTTCTTGACCTGACCTTTTGGAATCTTCTCTTCAGCTCTTTTACTTCATCAATTCTTCCTTTCCTTTAGCTACTCTACATTCCAGAGCAACATTCAGAGTCTCTTCTGACATCTATTTTGGTCTTTTCTTTCTTTTTAATGACCTCTTGCTTTTTTCATGTATGATGTCCTTGATATCATTCCACAACTCGTGTGGTCTTGGTCATTAGTGTTCAATGCATCAAATCTATTCTTGAGATGGTTTCTAAATTCAGGTGGGATATACTCAAGGCCATACTTTGGCTCTCGTAGACTTTTTCTAATTTTCTTCAACTTCACCTTGAGCTTGCTTATGAGCAGTTGATGGTTTGTTTTGCAGTCGATGATATTGAGCTTTTCCATCATCTCTTTCCACAGATGTAGTTGAACTGATTCCTGAGTATTCCATCTGGCAAGGTCCCCATGTGTAGTCTCCATTAATTTTGTTGAGAAAAGGTATTTGCAATGAAGAAGTCATTGGTCTTGCAAAATTCTATCATGTGATCTCCAGCATTGTTTCTATCAGCAAGGCCATATTTTCCAACTATCAATCCTTCCTCTTTGTTTCCAACTTTTGAGTTCCAATCACCAGTAATTACCAATGCATCCCAATTGCATGTTCAATCAATTTCAGACTGCAAAAGTTGGTCAAAATCTTCAATTTCTTCATCTTTGGCCTTAGTGGTGGGTGCGTACATTTGAATAATAGTTGTATTAACTAGTCTTCCTTGTAGGCATGTGGATATTATCCTATCACTGACAGTGTTGTACTTCAGGATAGATCTTGAAATGGTCTTTTTGAGGATGAACTCAATGTCATTCCTCTTCAGTTTGCCATTTCTGGCATAGTAGAACATTTGACTGTCTGATTCAAAATGGCCAACACCAATCCATTTCAGCTCACTAATGCCTAGGATATCGAAGTTTATGAGTTCCATTTCATTTCTGATGACTTCTAATTTTTCTAGATTCATACTTTTGCATTCCATGTTCTGATTATTAATGGACGATTTATTTTTATATTAATGGATGTAGCTGTTTCTTCTCATTTCGAGTTGTGCCATATCAGCAAATGAAGGACCTGAAGGCATCCACGTCATTAAGGTTGACTCTATTTTGAGAAGGCAGCTCTTCCTTAGTCTTGTTTTGAGTGCCTTCCAACCTGAGGAGCTCATCTTCTGGTACTACATTAGGCAATGTTCTACTGCTATTCATAAGGTTTTCACTAGCCAATTTTTTCAGAAGTAGACTGCCAACTCCATCTTCCTAGTCTGTGTTAGTGTGGAAGCTCCACTGAAACCCATCCACCATGGATGACCCTGCTGGTATTTGAAATTCTAGTGGCATAACTTCCAGTATCACAGCAACACAAAAGCCACCATAACACAACAAACTGACAGGCTATAACAGGTTGATGTTATGGCTTCATGAAGGAGCCTATTTTATTTGGCCCACAGGTAGAATGTTTTTCCAAGAAGCGAGCTGAAATCAGCTCAGTACGTTACATTCTTCGTTATGTTCCTTTACTGATCTGTTGACCAGACCTTTAGGTTCACATGGAATAATTCGAATTCTTTTTCCTAAACTGTCTTTTTCAACCTCTTGCAACTAGCCCTCCATGGAAAAAGCACTAGATGAGGAATCAGAAGACTTCAATTGTAATGCAAGCTCTGTTATTAGCAGTACATCATCTTAAGTAATCATTTTGTAGAATAGGAAACTGAGACTTTAAAAGGATAGGCAGATTGTCCAGGGCACACAGCTATTAAGTGGTGAATCTGTACTGTGAGTTCAGTTTGCTGATGCTGGAGCTGAAATTATGTTATCGTGCATCTGTGTCTCACTGAACTTATATTGATTTATTCTGAACTTGTGGTTAATCACATTTAATTTTTTTTCTCCAACTAATTTTGGTCAACTCACATTTTCTGTATTCAAAATTTGTGTCTTCTTTCCTTCCTGTATCTACCTACCTACTTACCTACCTACCTACCTGTCTATCTATCTACCACCTGCCTGTCATCTACTCTTTATTTTCACCTAACTATATAAAAAAAAACAAAAACAAAAACAAAAAACTATATAGCTTTATATTTTTCACTGTTAAATTTTAAATTGTTGTGGTTGGTCATCATTTTAGTCTGTTAAAATGATTATTGGTTTTATCATATAACATATCCCTTTAAACTTTGAATTATCCACAAGTTTGACAATTTTCAGTGCTTAAAAAGTCATAGCTAAAATTTTTAACAGAATATCAGAAGCAGGGTCGTATGGAAGGTCACTGGCAACTTCACATTTAATTCTACCAGTTATGAACATATCCAACTGTCCTATTATCTAAATCACATATTTCAGTTTGACTACAATGACATCCCAACATTTGACCACAATGACATCCCAACAGATTTAGCCTCATTTTCTAGTGGAGATATTTGTTGGTTTGGTATGATACGACCTTAGTGAACCCATGTTGGTTCCATGTGATCATAGCATTCTTTTCTGTGTGGTTCACAAACCATCTGTTTAGTAATTTATTCTTAAATTTTGCCAAGGATTGACATCAAGAATGTTTTTTTTTTTTTTTTTAACCAGACTGTAGTTCCCAGAATCTAGTCTTTCTGAAATTTCATAATCAAAAATGATTTTTCAGTTTGCTGGCATCTCTTTATTCTTCATGGTCTGTTTTGTTTTTCCTTCGAAGATTGCCAACAGTGGTTACATAATGATTTCTCTGAGTCTTTCAGTACTTTATAATCTGTCTAGTCTGGAAGGTGTGATTCCATTTGAAGTGTGATATAGAGGAAAGAGTAGTGTAGCTAGAGTTCTAGCCCTAAATTCGTGTCCCAATGCCTCACTTGCTAGAGATTTCTGTGGTCTCTATTTCCTCATCTGTAAATGGGAATAAATCCTCTTAAAGTGGCTTGAAAGGGGGTGTGAAAGTATCTATACTAGCATAATCTTCAAAAATAAATCTGAATATTTCTTAATGCCTTATATATCTTGGATTTTAATTTATTCTTTATATATTTTTTATACCTTACAGAATTTGCAGAAAATTCTAGAAAGAATTAAGAACTTTTTAGAGATGCAAAATGGTGCAGAGCACAGCACTGGGAGTACCACAAAATGCTACTTTTCATGGGGGCATTTCACTGCCTTGCTGTGTGACCTTGAGCATGTCATGTAATTGCCCGGGATTTTATTTTTAGGTGTAAAATGAGGGGGTGGGGTAGGCTGGGCGATTTCTCATCTCTATTTCTTAGTTCTAAATACTATAAATCTAATTTTGCCTTTGTCATGTCTTTGAACTACATAATCTTCATCCTGTAAAGCAGTCTAGCCCTCAGTCAGTTCTTGATCCACTTTGTGAACAATTCTCAGAAATTAAAAAGCCCTGAAGAGGCTCCTCGCCACACAAAACGTATATGAATTGAACCCCTGCCATCAGTGTGTTGACATGGGCTATTAACCCAAATGAGCCTAAATTAGGATGACAAACCTGCTGTCCTCACTCTGTTTACCATTCACTGTTCTGGATTATCCAGGACTTGATTTTATCACTAGCCTAATGATTGCAAATGGATGGCATAATAATATTATGTTAACATATAGAGATGTTATATATAAAAAAAAGTAATGGAAATAATTATGCAGCACTTTTCAAACTCAAGTGTTTTTTGATAAATGAGAATGGGTTTCAGATGTAAAATATAGCAATTACTCTTTGCCCTAGGTTGATGAAAGAAGCCTTTGGATCTACACAGGAAGTAGCTATTCATCAGTTGTGATTAATCTGGAAAAAACAGTTACATTTCTCCACTCTAAAAAGTTAATAATAACAATTTTGTTTTTATTGTGCTTATTTTCTACTCTGGAGACAGTCACCAAAATCTACAGAATGTGTTTCTTGATATTAAAAAAAAACAACCAAACTCTTTGCGGTCGAGTCAATTTCAACCTATGGGGTAATGAAATACGTGGATATCTTTACTCCTCTTTTCAGGGCAGACTTTTCAAGATGAATTTCATTCATTCATTTATTCAGTCATTCACCTTATGTGTATATTAATTTATTGAAGAAATATTTCAAACGCTTACAGTGTGCTATGCCACATGCGGGCTCAGAAACAAGTTAGGGGTGATCCCTGCTTTGAGGGAGCTCTTAGTCCAGTAGGGGGGATGCTGTTAAGGCTAACAGAGGGGAGTGTGTACTAAGGACCATTAGAGAGGGAGTTATAAATGCCTATGGAAGAGGTGGGACAGCTCACTTGAGTTTTGGGTTCCGAATCCCCTGCCTTTTCAGGAGTCTTGCTCTACCTCTTATTCCTCCTCTCTGCATCCTTAACCTCTTAGCTTTATCATTCAAATACTCTCTGCATCTCACAGCTTAAAAACAAGCAACAATACTCTCTTGACTCACCATCTCTCTCCAGCTATAATTACTCTACTTTTCCATTCTCCATGAAAGAGCTGTCTACATAAACTACTTCTACTTTACCTTTACATTCAATCTTCAACTACTCCTGACAGGTGTCCCCTCCTCCACCCCACAAAACTGCTCTTGAAAAGCTCACTAATGACCTCCAAGTTACTAAATCCAGAAGAGACTCGTACATTCTTATTTTACTTGACTTCTCAGCAACATTTGAGCCAATTGATATTCTCTCCTGAGAACACACTTTCCCTCTGAAAATACTCTCTGGTTTTCTCTTTCCTTATGGCCACTCCTTTTTATTTTCCTTTGATGGTTCTTCTTCCTCTATGCAGCCTCTAAACGCTGAAATTCCTTTTGGCTTCTTGGGCTTTCTTCTCTTCTCTTGGAAACCCTGGTGGCATAGTGGTTAAGAGCCACAGCTGCTAATGAAAAAGTTGGCAGTTGGAATCCACCAGGCCCTCCTTGGGAACTCTATAGGGTGACTTGGGAAGACAGGGAGAAAAAGGAAAGGAGGGGAGAAAAACGGAAGGCAAGGGAGTTGGAATCCACTTGACCTGGACGGCAACAGGTTTAGTTTTTTTTAGTTTTCTCTTCTCTTCCCTCTCCTTTCTTCCCTCCCCTTGCCTTCCTTCTTCTTTTCTCCCCTCCTTCCCCTCCTCTCCCCACCCCTCCCCTTGCCACCCCCTTCCTCCCTTCCCTTCTCTTCCCTCCTTTCCCTTTCTTTCCTCTCCTTTCCCTTTTCTCCCTCTCTTCCTAAGTCACCTCATCCTTTCCCATGATTTACATGTTACCTATAGGTTGAGGATTCTCAAACTTACATATTTAGTCCACCCTCCTCTGTAAGCTCCAGATATAAACATTAAACTGCCTGATCGATATTGTTATTTGGATGTCTCACAGACACTTCAAACTTAATCTCAAAATCTGAGCTCACTGTACATATCTACTCCTCCTCCAAGTTCCCCATCTCGGGGAGCTGTAGCTCTATCTACCCAGGTGCTCAAGGATATCTCTGGCCTATGCCTCCTCTTTGAACTGTATTATCTACTGCCCTATAGGTATCTCAGGCTCAACATGGCCCAAAACAGCATGTGATTTCCATCTTTTCCATCACCTCATTCTCAAAAATCCTCAAAACAAAACAAATTTAAAAACCAAGCCAAAAATCCAAACCCACTGCCATCAAGTTGATGCCAACTCATGTATATGAGTCGGAATTTAAAAACACACATACATAAAAGCAAGGAAGGCAGGGAGGAAGGAAGGAGAAATAAACACAGAGCCATTTGGTTCTGCCTTCAATCATTTTCTGTGCTGTTAAAGTTGGAATCTGGTGATGAGCCTTGACTCCTCCCTTTTTTATTCCTTACATCAAATTTGTGTAAGAAAAATCACTTCTACTTCTGGCCACGGTGGAGTAACAGGGAGTAGATTAACCCTTCCACCTTACACAACTGAAAAACTAGGCAAAACGTATGAAATGATTTTCAGGGAATTAGACAACTGGTCGATTGGACAACAGGCAGTGCAGGACAGCAATTCCTGGGAGAAGGAAAACAGCTGAGGGTAGCTCTACAATTGATCTGCCACGCTCATTGCCTGGAAAAAGAGAGGAGGGGACAAACAGAGCCTTGAGGTCTCACTGAGTAGAAGGAACAGAATTCAGAGTTGGGAGAGGCTAAGACAGCTAGAATTCCCGGGCTAGGGTTCTGACAGGAAAACTGCTCAGAGAGTGAGCTCTGTAAATCTACAGAGGGCTCCCTCCAGGTGTCCAGCTGGTTACTGATGTGCATGAGGGAACTACCCAAAGCCAGGAAAGAACCACTAGGAAGGACTGAAACGAAACAAACCTGTTGCCCCAAACCCATTGCCCTTGAGTCGATCCCGACTCATAGCGACCCTATAGGACTGAGTAGAAATGCCCCACAGAGATTCCAAGGAGCGCCTGGTAGATTCGAACTGCCAACCTTTTGGTTAGCAGCAATAGCTCTTAGCCACTACACCATCAGGGTTTCCTCTAGGAAGAAGGAGGCAGAAGAGGACGCAGGCAGAACAATACCTGTGGCTTGCACAGGGCTAGGTAGTCCCACCAGCCAGAGTGGAAAGACCTAACACATGGCATCAGGTAGTGGGGACAAAACAGCCCTACGGCCTGTTCAGACCTGCCTAACAAAGCTTAAAAGCAAGCCTCAAGAAGATGAATTGTTTCCAAGTTAACTACTTTCCAAGACAAAACCTCAAAATAAGGAAATAGAAAAAATTACAAGAGGTATACAGCACTAAATCACATATAATTTACAGTGTCTGCCATCAAATTAGGTCCTGTTCGATCTCCAAACTCTTCCTTAACTGTTCATTTTTGGGTCCACTACCACAATTCTGGTAAATACAATCGTTATTTCCCTTTTGGATTATTTCAATAGCCCCCTGTATTAGTTTCTATTGCTGCTATAAGAACTTACAACAAACTTGCTAACATAAAACAATACAAATTTATTCTCTCACAGTTCTGTAGATTAGAAGTCTGACATGAGTCCCACCAGGCTAAAGTCAAGGTGTTGGCAATGCTGCATTCCTTTCTGGAGGCTCTGGGGGAGAAGCTGTTCCCTGCCTGCTCCAGCTTCTAGAGACTGCCTTCATTCCTTAGCTCATGGTCCCCTTTTTCCATCTTCAAAGCCAGCAATGGTGGGTCGAGTCCTTCTCACATCCCGTCACTCTGATCCTTCGGTGTCACATTGCCTTCTCTGACTGTGTCTTCTGCCTTCCTTTTGCATTGAACCCACCTGGATAATCCAGGAGACTCTATTTCAAGGTCAACTGATAACAACCTTAATTCCATTTGCAATCTTAACTCTGCTTTGCCATGTAACCTCATATACTGACTGGTTCTGGGTATCAGGACATGGATAATGGGGAGGGGGGCATTATTCTGTCCACCACACATCCCGACTGATCTCAGATTCACTCTTATTCCCTCTTTAGTCTTTCTCTGTTTAGAGCAGAGAGATCTTTAAATAGCTTAGGTCACATCATATCACATCCCTACTTTAAACCTTCAGCAGTTTTCCATGGTTCTTTAATTTTTTTAAGTGAAATTCAAACTCCTTGGTCTATGAGGTCCTGGCTGACCTGCCTCCTACAGATCCTTCCAAGGAGTCATACTAGCCTTCAGCCTGCTGTTTCTCTCCTTCAGGCCATTGCACTTGCTGTTCCCTAGGACTGTGATGTTCCTCCCTTGGCTCTTCACGTGGCTGGACCTTTCTCATGTTCGGGTCTCCGATTACATACCTCTCACAGAGACCTTCCCTGGCCTCCTTTCTTCAATAAACCCCTCTTTTCATTCGCTGTTACAGCACCCTGTTTATACGCTTTATGGATTGTACTTCAATGGTTTACCGAATGTTTTCTCATCTAGCGTCTCTCTGTCTCCATTAGAATTTGAACTCCAGAAAGGACGGAGAACTTGGCTTTCCAGTTGAACATTGTGTCTCTAGCACCTAGCCCAGTGCTTGGCCCATTGTCAGCAGCACTCAATGTATTTTCTTGATGAAATAAGTAAATGGTTGAATTCTTGATAACTTCTGCTTCCTCTCTAACAGAGTCCTATCTATTCTACCTTTACATTACATCTCAAATCCAACCACTTCTCTCCAGCTGTACTGCTATTAACCTGTTCCCAACACCATTATATCTGCCCTGGACAAATGCTATGCCTTTCAAAATGGTCTTCATGCTTCTATACTTGACCCAAATTGATTATTTAAAATGCAAACTTCATCCTGTCACTCATGTTCAAACATTTCAATGGTTTCTGCACCTCGACTAATCCAAATTTATTACAAGGGGGTGGTCAGCTAGTGTCTGTCTATTCAGCCTCCTCACACCTCAAGTTTCTTAACCCAGCTGTCCCTCGGATCCACAGGGCACAATTTGAAAACCACTGAGCTACTCTGTAGGGTTGCTATGAGTCAGAATCGACTCGAGGGCACTGGGTTTTTGGAGCGAGATGATGCTGATGTCCATTTCACTCTTAGGTGCTATGCTGTGATGCTTGGATTTATTTGCCACATTCTGAATTATCAATAAAAATAGAAATGATAAAATTACCTGTAAGTTTTAACAATTCTAAGCATAATGATAAATAGAAATAGAAAGACAGTGTCTCTCTCTGATTGTGGGAAAAATGAGGGTTGGGCTGTAAGGATTTATCAGTGCCACTCTAACTCCCTCAAAACCCACTGCTGTGAAGTTGATTCTGACTCGTAGTGACCCTATAGGACAGAGTAGAACTGCCCCATAGAATTTCCAAGGAGTGCCTGGGGGATTCCAGCTGCCAACCTTTTGGTTAGTAGCTGTAGCTCTTAACCACTATGCCACCAGGGTTTAGGAAATCTGATTGTAAGTAGTGGTCTTGGTTTTTCAAGCATAGGGATCATTGAAGGCAAATTATAAGTCTACCAGAGCTTTCTAGAAATAGCACGTGACAGCATGCAAACACCTTCCCTTTAATTCTGTGCTGACCATGCTTTGCTTTGGTGTTTGGCTTACTTACTCCCCCCAAACACAGAGTCCAGCTCAAATGCATGTCCTCGCTTCTTTAGGCCATTCTCCACAGTTCAACACATTGTTCTCTGAGCTTATGCATCAGCCTCTCGTGGGTTTAATTAGTGTGAATCAATTTACCAACAGTGGAATCACAGAGAGTGAACAGATAAAGTGTATTTTCTGGGCCTGAAAATTTGAGGACCAGACTACAACATAAACTTCTCACCAGGGCATAGGGGCCCCCTTGATGAAGAAACGTTATCATGGCAGAATAGTGTCAAACAGTGCTGTACAGTGTTGGCCCAAGAAAGTAAGGGGAAGACACCAGGCCCAGGCTGTGGTCTCAGAGGCGGAATGGAGAAAGGGAGCAGGAGGTAATGAAGTAGTGATCATAATGGCCAATGCAGTTGACGTGACCCATTTTACATACGCGGAGGGACAAAATCAGATATTTCATCTGTTTTTGAAATTAATTCCTCCTGTACTCCACATGTCTAGGTAAGCAGCAAATCCAGCTCTTTCTCTTAGCCCCGTCTCCCCTCTTTATAAGGCAATAATCTACTGGGGCCTGTTTGCGCCTATCTCCTCACGCTGGGCCCAGAACTCAGGTGCCCTCTGCAGGCTGGAGGAACCCTCTTGCTGAGTTCCAAGAACACTTGATTGTTGCATGTTTTGTTCAAAAAGATGTGCTGGTCTTGGGTCTCTGTTTTGGGTGACTACTGCAGACGCACAACTGTAAGACGTAAAGGAGGGTGTAAGGGCAATGGCGTTTGAACCCTGCCTGACCTGCCGTTCTCCTGCCTTGAGCAAAACTCCCTCCCACTTCCAACACACACACACAAACTCCCACCCCAAACAGGTCTCCTCCCAACATCACTGCTTTTAAAATTCACTCTCTTCACTGACAATTCCCTGGGTGCTAGTAATCCTTTGGAGGGCTGGGCTGGGACAGCACCCCACTGCCACGTGGACCCAGAGTGGCCACCACCCTTGAGGTCGGCAATTTACGCCCTAAGAACAAAGAAGAGCAAAGAAGTCAATTCTTTTTTCCACTTTTAGGGTCACGGGAAGCAAATTTCTGGAAGATTTAGAATATATTTTGTCCCTAATTTTTTTTTTTTTTTCTAATTTTACCCTCAGAAGTTTGGAGATATTAAGAACTAGGCTCTTAACACCCCTCTACACACTGAAGACCTTTACTAAATAATAAAAACAGTGGATATTTATGCACCTTATTATTCTTATTTTTTGATCTTACTGGGAAGGAGCTAAAGCTCTAACTAGCCAGTGCAGAACTGGACACCACACGCTCTGGATACATACGAAGAGAAGATGAGGGGGTGTGTGTGTCTGTTTCTGTGTGTGTGTGTGTGTCTATGTTTCTCTCTGTGTGTCTGTGTGTGCTTGTGTGTGTCTATATGTGTGTATGTGTCTGTGTATAAGTGTGTGTGTATATGCCTGTGTCTGTGTGTGTCTTTCTCTCTGTGTTTGTGTGTGCCTGTGTGGTGTGTCTGTGTATGTTTCTGGGTGTGTCTGTGTATGTCTTCATGTGTATGTGTGTATCTCTGTGTGTGTCTTTCTCTGCGTGTGTGTTTGTGAGTGCCTGTTTGGTGTATCTGTGTATGTGTCTGTGTGGCGTGCCTGTGTGTGTGTTTCTGGGGTGTCTGTGTGTGTCTCTCTGTGTGTATACATGCTTCTGCAAAAGCCCAGGCAGGGAGAGGCTCTGCAGTGATCCATTCGGGCCTATGGACTGGGCAGTTGAGGGTGAGGGAGAGGGAGGCTAGTGGAATATAGAGTGCCATCCACAGAGACAGAGAGCTCAGGAAGAGGAACCTGTTGGGGAGGGATGAGAGTCTGCATGGTGGAGTAGTTAAGAATGTGGATTCTGGAACCCGATTGCCAGGCAGGGATCAGATCCTGCTCTGCTACTTAAATTCTGTGACTTCACTTTCTCCACATGTAAAAAGGGGCTAATAATAGTAGAGAGATGAAACCAAACCAAACCTGTTGCTGTCAAGTCGATGCCAACTCACAGTGATCCTGTATGACAGAAAGTAGAACTGCCCCATAGGGTTTCCAGGGAGTAGCTGGTGGATTCAAACTGCCGGCCTTTTGGTAGCAGCCAAGCTCTTAACCGCTTTGCCACCAGGGCCCCAATAGAGAGATCAAAGGATTTAATATACATAAAGCTTTAATAAATGATATAAGAGTGTTAGCTGTTGCTGTTATCATCACTTCTTTCCATGTGGAAAAATAGACCAACGCTTTCATTTTTTTCCTACAAGCCTATCTTATATGGCTGGACAAATCAAGCATTCTCAAGAGCGTAGTTAAAGAACTGTAAGCGGTTAAGGTTTGGGCTAAGTGCGAGGGTTTTTGCCTTGCTGAATGCCATTAAGCTAGCTGTAGACTTTCTGGGTTTGGGTGGTGGTGTGAGGAGGAGTGTGCAAGTGCCCAGGGTATTGGTGAGGGAGAGCAGAGCCAGCAGATTGCAGAAGGCAGGAGAGAAGGGCTGAGGGGGAGAAATAACTGCCTCAGGGAGAAGATCTTGGAAAAGATTTAGCCAGGAATTTTAGCACTTTGTGCAACATCTCCCCTGGATTTCCTCAAGAAATCAACTGCCCAGACTCGGACAGACATGGCTGTGGCAGCATGCTTGTCCTTTTTCCCATTCTTGTTTATTCTGTAATGTTCCTTGGACTTAGGCAGACATGGCTGTGAAACGGGCTTGTCTGTTTTCCCATTCTTGCTTACTCTGTAAAATTTCCTCGGACTTGGGCAGACATAAGCTCTGGCAGCATGCTTGTCCGCTTCTCAACTTTTGTCTTTTTGAATATATGCCGAATAAAACTTTCTTTTTGCTTTACTAAACTTTGTGATTTTTTTTCCCCTATAACAGTTAATGGCATAATCGTCAAGGATTTATGAAGCTACGGATCCAGTCGAACTCGAGGAGACCTGGACTGTGGAGCAGAAGCTGACAAAAGAGAGGTCCTATTTTCTGGACCCACGTGTCCCCACCCCACTTCCCTTCGACTCCGACAGGATGAGTGCTTTCAGAAAACAGAGCCTTTGCTTATTCCTTTTTGTTCTCTTTCTCATGTTAAGCTTTGTTCGGTGTATTTGTTTGGAAAACCGGCTGGTTGATTAAGGAGAATCTTTCTTAGATTTTTGCTCGATTGTTTGGCTAAGAGTGATATTTGGTAACTCTTTGGGTAAGCTGCAGTTTAGGTCTGGATTCGGGCATTTGAAACATTAAAGAGGTAATTCTATTTTCAAAGAGCTCTGGATCACCATTAAGTCACAAAGTTTGGGCCTTTTTGTGACTCAGAGAAAATCTGGAAAATAGTGCTCTGTTTTGCCAAACTCTCAGGGGGAGGTGGCAGCTCCTGACCTGTGTTATGAAATTTCAAGGGAGAAGTGGTAGTTCCATACCTTTTTTTGTGAGAGAGTTTCTCAATGAAGAATCACAATGTTAAAATTAAAATTATCAGTAGCTTTAAAGTATTTTCCAATTGGAGGAACCAATATATTTAAGGTCTAAAATAAGAGATTAGGTCTCTAGCCAGCAGAATGAATTAAAACTCGAACCTTACAGCTTAATATCTTTGATAAATGAGCCTGGATTTCCCCCCTGCAAAAAAAAAAAAAAAAGATTTTTTTTTCTTTTTTTTACTGAGACACTGGTTTGGGGTTCATATTGAAAAATGCTATAAACTGAGTATACCAGAAGTAATTTGGAATTTCAGTGACCATTTTGGGAAAATTACCTTTCATTTATGTTGTCCTTTCTTTCCTCTTTAGAGAACTTATGCTTAATGCTCAGGTTTTGTCAAAAGGTCTAATATTCCTCCATCTGAAGCTCTGGCAAGTTAATAAGTTTTATCTAGAACCGGTTTTTTCTGTTGAATTGAGTCGATCTCACCAAAAAATGCTACATACGCTTTTAGAAACTAGGGTTCCCATATCCTTGTTTTGTGTGGTGGTGTTTAGTGAGTTTATGTGATCTTTCTGTCTGCTTTTGTTCTAAGAGCTCGCTTCTGGTCTAGACTGTTGTGTCTAAGTTTCTGTCTTGTATCAGATTAGAGGCTATGGCTAAGAATTGTTGGGGTTTTTTTTAAGGCTGTCTTAGAACCTCAGTTCTTCCCTTGGTCAGAAAACCTGCGTCTTGTGTCCATCTTATGATTTAGGCTTTTAGTAGCTACTCAGAGCAATTTTGATATAAATTGGTCTATTTGAAAAGTACACCAAAATCTTTATGTTCTGTACGTCAATCTTAGAAGCAAAATCTTTCTAAGTAACTTAAGCTAGATGTTATATGAAATGTTTTATTTAAAGAAAAACGGTAGATTTGTGTTAAAAAAAAAAAAAAAAAAGTAACAGTTCCAGAACAGCAAAAGAGAAAGAAATTAGTTACTTTTGCCTTTCAAAATGTCTAGGTGGACTTAAACATATGTAAATGAATTGAGATGACTCCCTCCTCAGCTTCCAGCCCCCAGTCTACAAGGTCAAATAAAAATCACAATAAGACACTCCTGAAATGGCCTGGAAAAATGTTTCCAACTTTGTGATTTCCAAAGCCAGTTGATAAAATTAGATTGAGAAAATATGAAAAATAGTAAAAGTCAAATGAAAACTTGGAATATTTAAAGAAACTTTATTTCAATTAGTTATGTTTTATGGTACACAGGCTTAAAATAATTTCTAAGAACTTTTAGGTAGCTTACTGGTGTTGAGTTAATAGATATTTGTCATAATTTAAGCTTACATACTTTTGCTTTTTATACCACAAGAGAAAGGGTATATATATGGAACTCATATGGGGATATACGGAAACCCTGGTGGCATAGTGGTTAAGTGCTACGGCTGCTAACCAAGAGGTCAGCAGCTCGAATCTGCCAGGTGCTCCTTGGAAACTCTATGGGGCAGTTCTACTCTGTCCTATAGGGTTGCTATAAGTTGGAATCGACTTGACCGACGGCAGTGGGTTTAGTTTTTTGGTTTTTAACGAGTGAATTCCTTTTTTGCCATTTAAAGGGATGTATAAAAAAAAAAAAAAAAAATTTTTTTTTTTTTTACTATAAGAGACACACAACAAAGACAACTTTTAAGAAGTTTATTAAGAAGAAATTTATTTGATATGGTCAAAAGTTTTATCTGTCTGACTGAAGTTTAATGGTTTAATTTGAGAATTTTAGGAGCTTTAATGTTAAATAGCACATAAAACAAAGAATTGGGCTTCTCACTGTTAAAATAACAAAAATTTCCTTTGATTTCTGAGTGAAAGAGTTAATTTATTAGTGTAATCTGCCTCTAAAACAAAGGTTCCGTCTCTCATTAGAATAAGATTCCTGAGTTAGAAAGCAAGCCACGTGGCTTTAGGAAAAAAAAAAGCTAAGGTTTTTTATTTTGAGATTTTTGGTTAAATAAGTATTGTTTCACAGTAACTTATGATAAATTCCTGACAAGTTTGAAACTTCATGGAAAGCCATGAAATTTTTATAAGGGAAAAATGCTAAAAAGGTTTATTTAACATGTTATGAATTACATAGAACGTGTTGTGAAAATCAAGAGAAGTGGTGATTCTTTCTCTTTGGGTTAAAACTTATATGTTAATGTTTCCTCTTGTGTTTTTGCCTAATATTAGACAACAAATGCATAATATTATGTCATAATTTTATTATTATTTCTTAATTGCTAACTTGGTTCAAACTTTATTTTTTGAATCTAGCATCATCAAAGCCAATACTTTGACTGGAGAATTCAAATTATTTACCTATGAATTTATTTTTTATTACTATTCAGGTATTTAGAGACTTGATAATCTTGGTATATTCTTAGTATATCCTAACTATATGGCATTATGTCTCAAGATTATTATGTATTATATCTGAAGCTCTTTAAAAATACGGGTAAACTTTTATCTAAAGTTTTTTTTAACTGATTTTATTTGGCCTTTATGTTATGCTTGTAATTAATTTCTATCAGGTTTTCCACTATTGAGTTATGTTTATAAATTAATCATGGCCATATTAAGTTTTGTGATCTGCAGATAAGTTTTTACTTTGCTGATTTTCCAAAAACATTTGACCAGAATATCTCAACAAAAAGATGGACTATATTGAACTTGCAAAAGGACTGTGACTAGACTCAAGATATCCAGAACTCTGTGTGGAAGCTGAGGGTTTTGCAGACTGTGGTCGACTCAGAATCACTTGCACCAGTAGTTAACTACATAATACTGAGTAAATGAAATGATAGTATGGGTTTTATGTGAGAATATTTCTGATGTTTCAAGGTCTTTCTTTCTGGAAATAATGCTTTAAGGTCCAACTTTCTGTATATAAAAAACCATTTTCCTTTTTTCTTCTAAATTATCTAACTAATGGGTTCGGTTATTTTAACTCTTGAATTGGAAGTTCCTGTTGACAAACTTAGCAAAGTTGTAAATATCATAAGCAGAGAAGTGTCTGAAATTTGAGCTATGATTTTACAAATTAGAATAGTATTAGATTTCCTGCTAGTTCTCTCCAGGAATAGTTTGTGCCTTAATGAATAAATGTTGCCGGGTTTATATTAATATGCCGTGTTAGGTCTGGCAGAGTGTAGCTGCTGCTGAGGCACAAGAAAAGCAGTTACTGATGCTGCTTATGCATAAACAGACTCCTCGTGAGATTTGTTTCCTTCGTTCAAAGACCTTACGGTCAGGGTTTCATTGATTATTTCAGACAATTGGCCTAGAGTTAGTGTCTCTATTCTACCTCCTGATTTGCTGTACGGTGTCTGGGATCTTAAAAACCAGTTAGTGCCCAATTACCATTTATTGAGCATTTTTGATCAAAGATTCTATTAAAAAAATCATGATCCAAAGGGAGGGAACCATGAGACAGTGTATATAATTCTCCTGGAATCCAGATTTCTGGCTTCCATAGAGGTTGGGGCAACCTACACAGGCCATCACCTTTGGGTGTCCTTTTGAACTTTGAGCCTTGGAAAAAACTGATTCCTGAAGCCACTTTTGAGTCAAACAGTTGTCCAGATAAACTAGCCAAGACCATTTAGCTCTGGGCATTGTGCTTTTTTTTGAAGAATTCAGTCTGTTTTGAGAAACTGACTCCAAACATCAGTAAATAGAGTTATGTTTAGGATAAATCAGTAATCAGTTTAATCAGTCTTCAAGACAATGTTGTATGAAATACCTGTCTAATGCTTTTAATCAAATTCTTACCCTCTTGCTATACAGAAAATTATGTAACTTAAAGAAATCAGGTTCTCAGAGGAGATAGACCTCATGGCTCAGACTCCATTTTGTTTCTGAGTAAGTGACCCATGACTGTTAATAGGTAAACCAAGGAGAGGCAACTTGCCATCAGGGAAAACACCTAGTATGTTTTAGACAGATTAACTGGAGACCTCCAACAGGAGAAGTCCGTCCTGTATTATCTTGCTAATCATGTATTCTTTAATAGGAACTTGTTTGTCACATGTACATTTTTCTATACCTTCTGTTTCTCTAGACAAACTTCGAGTGCCCTTTATAGAAAGGTTTTTGCATGGTGGATCCAACTATACTAATTTAGATGATTCCTTTCTAACTAATAGTGAATTTATGTGGGCAACCTCGTGTTTAGATTCCTGGTGAATGCGTGGGCAATGCACTTTGGGAACTTTAGGATTATCTCTAGATATTCATAGTAAATACTAGAAAGGTAATGTAAATTTGTTATTCTTTGTAAAACGAGAGTCAGAAGAAAGCCTGTTGGTCCAACACTCAGGGTATGGTTGGTAAATTTAATTCCTATACCTACTTATAGTATACTTGAATTGGAGAAATCTTTAAGAAATTTATCAATCACTATGGGACAAATAACAGATTAAGTTGCTAGTGGGATGGAAACACAACAGTGATCTCTGACCTCATTAAGCCAAGGTGACATGAGGTAACAAAATAGCCTTAGATGTTTATTTATTGGTCCAAGAAAGTGTAATATGTGCTGTAGCAAATACCTCTTGTTGCATTTAGATAACACAGAGAACAGGATATACAAACAGAATTGGAGAGCAAGCTACTTGGCTACATACTGTAACACCCTTACAAACACCAGATTTATTTGCACTACTACAAGTAATATTCTTAGTCTATATCCAGATAATATTAGGCCTAATAAAACTTATCTTCTACTGTCTTACACACCTAAAAGGCAAAAGAAGGCGTGAGGATAAAATGTTGATGTGCATTGAGTTTGCGCACTTTGGCAATGTGATTGATGAGAGCATTGCTCTTAAGGTCCTGGTGAAGAATCAGATGGTATCTGGTGGAAGACCAGCACCGTTAAGTTTAAAGAACCTGCCATGGTCACCATCTAGGAGCTCGACTAAGTCCAGGTATTGATCATCGATGTGTTATCTCCAATCTCCGATCAAAAGGAGGGAATGATTTAGGAAATAATATTGGAATCATTATTCCCTGTCCTTGAGCATAGAGAATGTGACCCAGCTGGAGTTGGGCTCACAAGAGCTCACAAGGACACATCAATCGGGCCCTGAGATAAAGACAATAGTTAGAATAACCTTGGAAAATATCTTTTAGGGAACCTTTCACATAAGCCAGAACACAAAAGACTTTCCACTCTTATCTTTTTCTATTAGTGAATAGAAATTTGTTGGACCAGTGAAGACCCTCCTGACTGTTGTTACTGAAACCTGTTCCAATGATCGTTCAGAAAGACAGTTCAAAATGTCTGATGACAGTTTCTAGCCAATCTGTGAAAAGGTGAAGCTTTCAAAGGTTTTGCCCATTTGTAGTGTTAATATATACTGTAACCTTCCTTGGACTGGGACAGACATGGCTTTGGCGGCATACTAGTCTGTTTTCCCATTCTTGTTTATTCTGTAATGTTCCTTGGTCTAGGGTAGACATGGCTGTGAAACGGGCTTGTCTGTTTCCCACTCTTGCTTACTCTGTAATATTTCCTTGGACTTGGGCAGGCATTAGCTCTGGCAGCATGCTTGTCCGCTTCTCAACTTTTGTCTCTTTGAATATATGCCAAATGAAATTTTCTTTTTGCTTAAAAAAAAATCAACTGCCCTATGCTGTCGGGCTTTTTGAGGCAGATCCAAGTTTTGTTTTGTTTTTCAGAACAGGCCCAGTTATATTTTAGGTACCCATGTAAAGAGCTTTGAGACTGAAAATAAATTATGTCCATTAATTCCCTTTGTCTTCATATTTTTCTCTCTGAAAATGCTACATTACCTTAGCATGACACCCCCTACCCCGCCATTTTACCATAAATCATGTAGGGCTTCTGCATGATTTCATCTTCTGCTTGTCTACCTATTACATAGGTGAAACTCCTGTTTAGTTTTTACGTTTTCTTCAAGATTTTCATGTGGGTGAGACTCTAGGCAATCTGACAGTCACCCGTTGGTGATGGCGTCTTAAACATTTTGGGTGATAGTTCTTTCAGAATTCTGGAGTAGCTGCTCTCTGATTCTGATGTCTTTAATTCTGTTAGCCAAGTCTAGAACAGCTTGGGTATTTCTTGCTCCTTGCTGTAACGTCTTTGATCAGTGTATTTTAAAGCTGAATTCGGGGGGCAAAGTTTCCCTAAAAACTTGATTTAGTCTCTCTTTTTTCCTTCTATCTTTAATCAATTTTTTTGCCCCCCTGTCAAGGGGCCTTGGGCAGGTGCGGGAGCATACAGTCCCTGCTGAACTTCCACAGCCTCTCACTCCTGCATTTGAAGCTCCCTAGCAGGCCTTCCCTGAGTGGTGCAAAACTGGTTAAGTTCTCAGCTACTAGCTGAAAGATTAGCAGTTCAAACTCACCCAGGGGTGCCTCGAAGGACAGGCCTGGTGATCTGCTTGGGAACGCTATGGAGTTCAGTTCTGCTCTGCACACATGGGGTCAGCATGAGTTGGAATTGACTTGACAGCAACTAACAACAGATCTTACATTCTTTTTTTTTCTTTTTATTGTGCCTTAGATGAAGGTTTACAGAGTACATTAGCTTCTCGTCAAACAATTAATACACATATTGTTTTGTGACATTGGCTGCCAACTCTGCAACATGTCAACACTCTTCCCTTGGGTTCCGCACTCCCATTCGTTCAGCTTTCCTGTCCCCTCCTGCCTTCTCATCCTTGCCCGTGGGCTGGTGTGGCCATCTAGTCTAGTATACGTGGTTGAGTTGCGTGTATTATTGTTGTGTTTTATGGCCTGTCTAATCTTTGGCTGAAGGGTGAACTTCAGGAGTGACTTCAGTACTGAGTTAAAATGGTTTCTGAGGGCCACACTCTTGGGGTTTCTCCTGTCTCCAGGCCTTACATTGTTTTTGCTACCTAGTTTCTTTCCGGCCCTTCAAACTCTGTCTGCCTGTTCCTTACTCGATCAATCTTTACATTGAAGAAAGAGTAAGAGATATCCCCTAAAATGGAGAGGTTTTTGTTTTTTACTGTTTGTGGTCATGTAGCTATTATTTAAAGAACTGTGTTCTTTTTATTCATGGCAAATACTTTTCTTGGGCTTCTAATAATGTTTATCTAAGCAGTAACCCAGCATTTCCCAACCAATTTCTTTTTATATGATTCCTTTAATTTCTTCCTTTTTTTTTTTTTTTTTTCAATTTACTGCTTGTGAGTTAATCACAGTTCCCTTTTTAAAACTGGGTAACAGTATAATAGACTTTTTGAATTTTCTGCCAGGATGTGGAACTAAATTGTGTTGTAACCACTAGTACATAGTGGCTCCTATGAAAATACTTTCTATAGAAGTTCTTATCTAGCACTCAAAGCCAAGACCATGATATTTCCTTTGTTTGTGAATTCTAAAGAGCAGTCGCTTGTTTGATCCCCGTACTGTGCCTTATCAAACTGTATTTTGTCAACTCGTGTGATTAAACTGAGGTCTACCATTTTCCTGCCGAGCTTGATCTTGTGGTTTCTTCACTTTCATTTAACGGTGTTAGTTTCATCTCACAGATTTTTGGCTGATAGTAAAACCCTGTTGATACATAGTCATGGTTTAACTGATGCCAAGAAACAGTCTACTGTGCCTCTTTAGTTAGCCCTGCAGGAGTTTTCCAAGGTGGCTCTGGATTTTGTTCCTCACATACAATGTACCTCTTTTCCGGGCAACACTCTTCCGCTCCCCCACGGTGTTTGTAACCTGGCAGCTCTTAGTCCATTGTTGACGTTCCTTCTGCAAATGGTTGCTGTGTAAAGACCCTCACTTTTGGCCCAAGAGCCTAATCTCTCCTTTCTATTTTGTGCATTTGCCAGCAAAGAAGGTGCCACGTATGCTGGCTTCACTCTCACCAAGTCCCACCCTCGGTTGTCTAATTAGGTATTTGATTACCATATTTCCCCCCTTTTTTTCTTAGTGTCGAGCTTTAAACCTCATATCACTCACTCTGTCCAGTCTTAGCCTATGCTGACTTTGAAAAGTCCCTTTCAGCTTTTTGGTGCTAGTAGCCTCGGACTATTTTGCTTTGGACTGGATCTATCCTGCTTCTGTGAGTTCTAGCTAACCTAAAGATAAGTTTGTTAGTTCAGGAATTACCAGGAACCCTTACAATGTAAGGAGTCCTTGAGTGGCACGAGGAGCCATGGAAATATTCAGAAGTAATCGAAAAAGGGTGAAAATTTGAACTAAGATGTTCATCTTAGCTGGAGGAGCCCTGGTAGTACAATTGTTAAGAGCTTGGTTGCTAACCAAAAGGTCCATCAACTGGCCCTTGGAAGCCCTATGGGGCAGTTCTACTCTGTCCTGTAGGGTCCCTGTGAGTTGGAATTGACTTGACAACAGCAGGTTTGGTTTTTTGGTAGCTGGCACAAACTGTTAAGGGCTCAGTAACTAACTGTAATGTTGGTGGTTTGAGCCCACTCAACTTCCTAAAGTTCACAGCCATGAAAACCCTATGGATCACTGTTCTACTCTGAAACACATGGGGTTGCCATGAATCAACAGCAGCAACTGGATTGGTTTGATTTTCTTACAAGACAGAAATTTTCCTCACTTCCAAGTAAACATTACTCCTGGTTGGTGTGGTGGCTCCGTTATCATCAGGGATCCAGGCTCCTATATTCTTTCTGTGTGGCTCTCACTTTGTGGTCTGCGATGGCTTCTGTAGCCCCAGCCATTGCAGTTACATTTCCATGAGCAGGAATAAAAAAAGGCTCAGGAACAGGACACGCTCCTGTCTTCTTTTTTTTTTTTTTTTAAGTTCATAATATATTTATTTACAGTAGCCAAAATCTAGAAACAACTCAAATATCCAACAGTGGAATAGATAATTGTGAAACATTCATAACAATGGAATACTATATAGCAATATAAAATTAATATGTAACATCATAGATGAATCTCACAGGCATAGTGTGGATGAAAGCAGACACAAGGATAATACTATGTTCAAGAATAGATAAAACACAACTGTGGTGATTACAGGTCAGAATAGTGATTACCTTGGAGAGGGGAGTTGCAAGTTAGAGACTGGGATAAGGTAGGAGAGAGAAGGCTTTGGGGTACTGTTAAATTCTATTTCTAGATCTGGGTGCTCAATATACAGGTATGTTTACTTTACAAAAGATGCATCCAATTTTAAACTTATCATTTGTGTGCATTTCTATATATAGGCTATATTTTAATAAAGTTTCCTTTTAAAAATTTGTCATGCTAATGTTGTTCATTTAAACCTTACTGAGTTTTTAGTGTTGTAATTGGTAAATAGATTTAAAATTTTTTTTATTGTGGTAAATATATATGTAATAAAACATTTGACATGTAAACAATATCCACGTGTACATTATTATCCACATGTAATTATATTTATCATGTTGTTCAGCCATCCTGTTTATCAGTTCCCAAACTATACCGCTACGCTTAACAACTCAGTGTCCCCTAAGGGCTCCCTTCTTTTTAAGACACTTCCTGGAATTGTACACACCACTGTCTCTTACAACCTGTTGCCCAAAACTTAGTCACATGGCCACACCCGAGCTGCAAGGGATGCTGGGAAATATAGTCTTTATTTTAGGCAACCATGCGACCACACGCCCTGAAAACATTTGGGAATTCTGTTACTGAGCAAGAAAGAAATGGATATTGAAGATACATTATAAATCTCTGATACGTACCTTAATTCCAAATAAATCCTGAAGTTCCTTCTATAATTCCAACTCCGCATCCCAATTTTCCACCGCTCATCTGTCAGCTTGTTGTACTGTGGTGGCTTGCATGTTGCTGTGATGCTGGAAACTAAGTCATCGGTATTTCAAACACCATCAGGGTCACCCATGATAGACAGTTTTCAGAGAGCTTCCAGACTAAGACAGACTAGGAAGAAAGGCCTGGACTGCAGGAAAGATCTACTTCTGAAAATTATCCAGTGAAAACCTTATGGATGACAACAGAATGTTGTCCAACTCCCTTGCTTTGGATGCATCATTAGGAGGAATCAATCACGGGAGGAGGACATGGTGTTGGGTGAACTGGAAGGCTGGAAAAGACAAGAGAGGCTCTTGATGATATGGATTGGTACTATAGCCACAATGATGGACTCAAACACGCTGGGAATTGTGAGGATGGCGCAGGACCAGGCAATGTTTCAGTCTGTTGTACACAAGGTCATCATAAGTTGGAGTTGACTCAATGACAGCTATCTCTATCATCTATCCAAATTTTGGGAACTGTTTAATTCTACAGTCTTACCTAGAAAACAAACAGTATCTGAAAACACCATGGAAGAGATCTTAAATCTAACTCTTCTTATTCATGGAACATATGTATTTGTGTTCCCATTGGCTCTCCTACCCTCACAGCATGATGAGAGCTTGCCATGGCACCTGTGTTCTGGCATGGAAAGTTACACTTTTCTAGTGAACTGGAAGCTCATGAATCTGAGACAAGATTCTACTTTTGACCATGACAAAGGTTAAACCAAACCAAACCTAAAACCTTCGCCGTTGAGTTGATTCTGACTCATAGCGACCTATAGGAGAGAATAGGACTGCCCCATATGGTTTCCAAGGCTGTAAATCTTTACGGAAGCTGACTGACACATTTTTCTCCCATGGAGCAGATGGTGGATTTGAGCCACCAACCTTTGGGTTAGCAGCCGAATGCTTAACCACTGTGCCACCAGGGCTCCTTGTCAGAGGCTAAAGTCTCTACTAAATATTCGTTTTTGCTTTATTTCATCTTATTTCCTGCTGACTCACACATTTCTAATTTCTGAATCTCCAGTCCACTTCTGTTTACCACGACTTTCCCTCCCCGTCCTCTGCTTGTGGGTGGGGTGATTTGCTCATTCTTTTGCCTTTCCAGCTTGCTTCTGACAGATCTTGGTGTTTACATTCATTTTACATACGGACATCTCTTTCTTCCTGAATTCTGCCTGTCTTGATTTTCACCATGTTTTTAACATCTTTCCTGGTATCCACCTCAATCTGGGATTAGTGTCTATTTTCCTTTGGCCTCAGTTGCACCTCTTTCTACTTGCTACAGAAGAACTACTTAAAAAAAAAGGAGGGTAGGCGGAGAGAGCAGAAAATGTCAGGTAAAAGGTTTACTAAATGCTTAAAGGATTGTTAAGCTGTCTTATATCAGCTACACTCATTCAAGGACCATTTTGATTTTGAGCCCTGATTGCCTCTCCTAGTAAACTAAGTTTTGATTAGTTGTAGTGCTGTCCTGCTATTCTGTTATAGATTAAACATGACCTGGCAACTATATGGTATTTTGATGTGTATGCTTGGTCCCCCAACCTTGTAAATTTTGAAGTTATATGAAACTAAAGCCAGCAAGAATATTAGCCTTAATTCTAACCATGTGTCTTAGAATTAGAAATTAAAAAGGAATATTCCATGTATGACTAACTCAGTAATACATGTTGCAAAATTCAATCCGAAAAATGCATCATGTACTCCATAAACTCCTCCTGACTTTAGTGCCACCCCAGTGTCCTAGTTCCAGGGTTTTCATCCACTCCTTCACTTTCTCCACTCTGTGTATCCAATCATTTACAAGCATCTTACCATTCTCTGTCTATAGGGTTGCTATGAGTCAACTCCATGGCAACAGGTTTGGTATTTTTTTTTTTAACCTTTCTCTGGAAACACTGGTGGCATAGTGGTTAAGTGCGATGGCTGCTAACCAAAAGGTCAGCTGTTCAAATCCACCAGGTGCTCCTTGGAAACTCTATGGGACAGTTCTGCTCTGTCCTATAGGGTCTTTACGAGTCGGAATTGACTCGATGGCAACAGGTTTGGTTTTGGTCACCTCTCTCTTGGGTTTCTTTCTGGGTCTCTGCCACCTCTTAGAGACAAGTCTTTATCAAATTCCTTGTAAATCACTGTGGCAGCCTCTTCCCTGGTCTCCTCACTTTCAGTTTATCCTACAGACTGCTGCAAGATTCATCACTGCTTTCAACACCTCTCTCCCCTGATTATGACCCTGCACTATTTCCTTATTTCTGATGACCTCAGGTCTGGACTGCTTAGCCTGGTAACCACAATCCTTGCTCAACAGATTGTATTTTTCAACTTTCTTTCATAGAGCATCCCACTACAAATGCCTTGCTTTAGTCAGCTGGTTTTCTTTTCTTTCTTTTTTAAAATTTTATTATGTTTTAGGTGAAAGTTTAAAAATTTTATACACAAATTGTTTTGTGACATTAGTTGCAATCCCTGCAATGTGTCAGCACTCCCCCTCTTCCTCTTTCCGCTCTGGGTTCCCTGCTTCCATTCCTCCAGTTTTCCTGTCTCTTTCTGCCTTCTTGTTTTTGCTTTTGGGCGGGTGTTGCCTGTTTGGTCTCGTATGCTTGATTGAACTAAGAAGCACTTTCCTCACCTGTGCTACTGTTTGTTTTATAGGCCTGTCTAGTCATTGGCTGAAAGGTGGACTTTGGGAGTGGCCTCTGTTCTGAGTTAGCAGAGTGTCTGGAGGCCATAGTCTGAGGGGTTCCTCTAGTCTCCGTCAGACCAGTAAGCCTGGCCCTTTTTTTTTTTTTTTTGGTGAATTTGAATTTTGTTTTACATTTTTTCTCCCGTTCTGTCTAGGATCTTTTATTGTGATCCCTGTCAGAGTAGTCAGTGGTGGTAGCCGGGCACCATCTATTTCTTCTGGACTCGGTCTGGTGGAGGCTGTAGTAGTTGTGGTCTATTAGTCCTTTGGACTGATATTTTCTTTTTGTCTTTGGTTTTCTTCATTCTCCTTTGCTCCAGATGGAATGGGACCGAGAGATGTATCTTAGATGGCTGCTTGCAAGCTTTTAAGACCCCAGACACTACTCACCGAAGAAGGATATAGAACATTTTCTTTATGAACTATGTTTTGCCAATTGACCTAGGTTTCCCCCGAGACCAGTAACTCTATCCCTCAGGGAGTTTGGATGTGTCTAGGAAGCTTCTATGACTTTGCCTTGGTCAAGTTGTGCTGACTTCCCCTATATTGGGTGTTGTCTTTCACTTCACCAAAGTTACCACTTGTCTGCTGTCTAGTCAGTGATTTCCCTTCCTCACCTCTCCCCTCCCTTGTAACCATCAAAGATTTTGTGCGTGTGTGTAAATTCTTTCTGGGGTTTTTATAATCGTGGTCTCATACAAGATTTTTCCTTTTGTGACTAACTTATTTCACCCAGCATAATGCCCTCCTGATTCATCCATGTTGTGAAATGTTTCATGGATTCACCGTTGTTCTTTATCGTTGCTTGGTATTCCATTGTGTGTATGTACAATGATTTGTTTATCCATTCAACACTTAAGTTGTTTCCATCTTTTTGCTGTTGTGAATAATGTTGCAATGAACATGGGTGTGCATATGTCTATTTGTGTGACGGCTTTTTTTTCTCTAGGATATTTTCCTAGGAGTGGGATTGCTGGATCATATGGTATTTCTATTTCTAGCTGTTTAAGGAGGTGCCATATCATTTCCAATAGTGGTTGTACAATTTTACATTCCCACCAGCAGTGCATAAGAATTCCAGACTCCCCGCAACCTCTCCAACATTTGTTGTTTTCTGTTTCTTTTTTTTTTTTTGTATTCATGCCAGTGATGTTGGGGTAAGATGGTACCTCACTGTAGTTTTTTTTTTTAAACAAAATATCAGCATTTTAATTAATGAATTAATTATTTTAAATTATGCTTTAGGTGAAACTTTACAGAGCAAATTAGTTTCTCATTAAATAGTTAATACACGAATTATTTTGTGATATTGATTGCCAACTCAGCAATATGTCAACACTCTCCCCTTCTCCACCCTAGATTCCTTGTTTCCATTGGTCCAGTTTTCCTGTCCCTTCCTGCTTTCTCATCTTTGCTTTTGAGCTGGTGTGTCCATTAGTCTCCTATGCATGAATTGAACTATGAAGCACATTCCTCAGGTGTGTTATTGTTGGCTCTATAGACCTGTTTAAGTTTTGGCTGAAGGGTGGACCTCAGGAGTGACTTCTGTACTGAGTTAGAAGTGTGTCCAGGGACCATACTGTCAGGGTTTCTCCAGCCTCTGTCAGATTAGCAAGTCTGGTCTTGTTTGTTTGTTTGTTTTTGTTTTTTGTGATTTTAAATTTTGGTCTACTTTTTTCCCCGACTCTCTCCAGGGCCCTCTATTGTGATCCCTGCCAGAACAGTCAGTGGTGGTAACCTGGAACCACCTAGTTGTTCTGGGCTCAGTCTGGTGGAGGTTATGGTAGCTGTGGTCCATTAATCCTTTGGACTAACCCTTCTCTTATGTCTTTAATCTTCTTCATTCTCCTTTGTTCCAGACTGGATGGAACTAGTAGATGTATCTTAGATGGCCGGACACAGGCTTTTAAGACCCCAGATGCTACTTACCACAGTAGGATGCAGAACAATTTCTTTATAGGCTATGTTATGCCAATTGAGCTAGATGTCCTCGGAGATCATGGTCCCTAGCCCTCAGCCCAGAAACTTGGCCTCTTAGGACATTTGGGTTTGTCTCTGAAGCTTCTATTATTTTGCCAACTTCCTCAGTATTGTGTACTGTCTTACCCTTCACCGAAGTTACCACTTATCTACTATCTATCTCGCTGTAGTTTTGATTCACATTTCTCTAATGGCTAATGATCAAGAGCATTTCCTCGTGTGTCAGTTGGCTGCCTGACTGTCTTCTTTAGAGAAATATCTGTTCATATCATTTGCTCATTTTTTAAATTGGGTTATTTATCTTTTTGTCATTCTGGTATTGAAGTATAGATTTTAGAGACTAGACCCTTTTTGGCTATATTGTAGCCAAAATTTTTCTCCCAATCTATAGTTTCTTTTTTTTACTTTCTTGGTGAAGTCTTTTGATAAGCATAAGTGTTTAATTTTTAGGAGCTCCCAGTTATCTTCTGGTGTTAGTTCATTTTTTAAAAAACAAACAAAGAAACAAACACCAAACCTGTTGCAGTAGAGTTGATTCCGACTCGCAGCAACCCTATAGGATGCCTGGTGGATTTGAACCGCTGACCTTTTGGTTAGCAGCTGAGCTCTTAACCACTGTGCCACAAGGGCTCCATTGTTAGTTATGGTGTGTATTCTATTTATGCCATATATTAGTACTCCTAGTGTTGTCCCCATTTTTTCTCCCACAATCTTTATTATTTTAAGCTTTATATTTAGGTCTTTGATTGATTTTGAGTTAGTTTTTGTGTATGGTGTGAGGTATGGGTCCTGTTTCATTTTTTTTTACAGAAGGACATCCAGTTTTGCTAGCACTATTTGTTAAAAAGACTGCCTTTTCCCCATTAATGAACTTTGATCTTTTGTCAAAGATCAGCTGACAATAGGTGGATAGATTTACATCTCAGTTTTCAAGTCTCTTTCATTGATCTATGTGTCTGTTGTACCACTACCAGGCTGTTTTGACTGCCATGGCTGTATGGTAGGTTCTGAGACCAGGTAGTATAAGGCCTCCTACTTTGTTCTTTTTATTCAATAGTACTTTGCTTATCTGAGACCTCTTTCCTTTCCATATAAAGTTGGTGATTAGTTTTTCCATCTCATTAAAGAATGCTGTTGGTATTTTGATTGGGATAGCATTATATCTGTAGATCACTTTGGGTAAGTTGATATTTTCACAATGTTGAGTTCTGCTATCCGTGAGCATGGTATGTTTTTCCACTTATGTAGGTCTCCTTTAGTTTCTTGAAAAAGTGTTCTGTAGTTTTCTTTTACATCCTTGGTTCAATTTATTCGTAAATATTTTATCTTTTTAGGGTCTATTATAAATGGTATTTTTTCCCTGATTTCCTTTTTGAAGTTCTCTTATTGGTGTATAGGAATCCAACTGAGTTTTGTATGTTGGACTTGCATCCCACTACTCTCCTGAATCTTTTCTACTAGTTCCAGTAGTTTTCTTGTGGAATCTTTGGAGTTCGCTGTACATAAGATCATATCATCTGCCAGTAGGTATAGTTTTACTCCTTCCTTTCCAATTTGGACTCCTTTTATTTCTTTTTCTTGCCTTATTGCTCTAGCTAGAACTTCCAGCACAATGTTAAATAGGAGTGGTGATAAAGAGCATCCTTTTCTTGTTCCCATTCTCAGGGAATGCTTTCAGTCTCTCTCCGTTGAAAATTATATTGGCTGTTGGTTTTGTATAGGTGACTTTTATGATGTTGAGGAATTTTCCTTTTGTTCCTATTTTATTGAGAGTTTTTTTTGTGTGTGTGTGTGTGTGCTGATAAATTTTATAGCATTCTTCATGGTCGTTCTTAGATTTTATTTTATTTATTTATTTTTAGTATGTACTTTAGGTGAAGGTTTACAGAACAAACTAGCTTCTCATTAAATAATTAGTATACATATTTTTTTGTGACATTGGTTACCAACCCCACGACATGTCAACACTCTCCTCTTCTTGACCTTAGGTTCCCTACTACCAGCTTTCTTGTCCCCTACTGCCTTCTAGTCCTTGTCCCTGGGCAGGTGTGCCCCTTTAGTCTCATTTTTTTTTTTATGGGCCTGTCTAATCTTTGGCTAAAGGGTGAACCTCAGGAATGACTTCATTACCGAGCTAAAAGGGTGTCTGGATGGCATACTCTCGGGGATTCTCCAGCCTCTGTTGTCATATCAGTAAGTCTGGTCTTTTCTTGAGAGTTAGAATTTCATTCTGCGTTTTTCTCCATCTCTGTCCAGGACCCTCTAATTGTGATCCCTGTCAGAGGAGTCTGTGGTGGTAGCCAGGCACCATCTAGTTGTGCTGGACTCAGTCTAGTGGAGGCTGTGGCAGTTGTGGTCCATTAGTCCTTTGGACTAATCTTTCCCTGTGTCTTTGATTTTCTTCATCCTCCCTTGCTCCCAATGTGGTGAGACCAGTGGAGTATCTTAGATTGCTGCTCATAAGCTTTTAAGACCCCAGACGCTAGTCACCAAAGTAGAATGTAAAACATTTTCTTTATAAACTGTGTTATGTCGGTTGAGCTAGATGTTTCCTAAGACCATGGTCCCCACAGCCTTTAGCCTAGTAATCCAGTCCCTCAGGGAATTTGAATGTGTCTATGGAGCTCCCATGACCTTGCCTTTTACAAGTTGTGCTGGCTTCCCCAGTATTGTGTACTGTCTTACCCTTCAGCAAAGTTACCATTCACCTATTGTCTATTTATTGTTTTTCCATTCCCACCTCTCACTTCCCTTATAACCATCAAAGATTGTTTATTTTTGTGTGTAGACCTTTTCATGAGTTTTTATAGTAATGGCCTCATACAATATTTGTCTTTTTGTGATTGACTTATTTCACTCAGCATAATACCCTCCAGATTCAACAGTGTTGTGAAATGCTTTGCAGATTCATCATTGTTTTTTATCTTTGTTTAATACTCCATTGTGTGTATGTTCCATAGTTTGTTCATCCATTCATCTGTTGATGGGCATCTAGGTTGTTTCCATCTTTTTGGTATTGTGAACAATGCTGCAGTGAACATGGGTGTGCATATGTCTATTTGCGTGATGGCTCTTACTTCTCCAGGATATGTTCCTAGGAGTGGGATTGCTGGATCATATGCTATTTCTATTTCTAGCTTTCTAAGGAAGCACTGTATCATTTTCCAAAATGGATGTATCATTTTGCATTCCCACCAATAGTGCATAAGAATTGAGACTGCCCCGCAGCCTCACCAATATTTGTTATTCCTGTTTTTTTGTTTCATGCCAGTATATGCCGGGGTGAGATGATATCTCATTTTGGTTTTGATTTGCATTTCTTTAATGGCTAGTGATCTCGAGCATTTCCTCATGTGTCTGTTAGCTGCTTGAATGTCTTCTTTAGTGAAGTATCTGTTTATTTCCTTTGCCCATGTTTTAATTGGATTATTTGTCTTTTTGTTGTAGAGGTGTTGGATTTTCCTGTAGATTTTAGAGATTAGAACTTTGTCAGATTTATCATAGCAAAATTTTTTTGCCCAGTCTGTCGTTTCTCTTTTTACAGTTTCCATGAAGTCTATTGATGAGCGTAAGTGTTTAATTTTTAGAAGATCCCGGCTATCTAGCTTATCTTCTAAAGTTTGTGTGTGGTTTGTCATGGTTTCTATCATGTTAATGCCATGTATTACGGCCTTTAGCATTGATCCTATTTTTTCTTCTATGATCTTTATGGTTTTGGGTTTTATATTTAGGTCTTTGATCCATTTTGAATTAGTTTTTGTGTATGGTGTGAGGTATGGGCCCAGTTTCATTTTTTTTTTTCAGATGAACATCCAGTTTTGCCACCACCATTTGTTAAAAAGACTGTCTTTTCCCCATATGATGGACTTTGGGCCCTTGGTGAAGATCAGGTGACCATAGGTGGATGGATTTACATCTGGGTTCTCAATTCTGTTCCATTGGTCAATGTATCTGTCATTGTACCCGTATCGAGCTGTGTTTGCCTACCGTGGCTGTATAGCAGGTTCATCTAGGGGTGTCTTCCCTTTTGGTATAAAGTTAATGATTAGTTTTTCCATCTCTTTAAAAAATGCTGTTGGTATTTGGATCAGGATTGCATTGGGTAGAATTGATATTTTCACAACGTTGAGTCTAGCTCTCCATGAGCATGAATGTTTTTCCATTTACGTAGATCTCTTTTGGTTTCTTGCAATAGTGTTTTGTAGTTTTCTTTGTATAGATTTATTCCTGATTAGATTTATTCATAAGTATTGCACCACTTTTTTATTTTATTTCTTTAGGGGCTATTATAAATGGTGTTGTTTTCCTGATTTCCTTGTAGCCATTCTCTTTGTTGGTGTATAGGAACCCAGCTGATTTTTGTATGTTTATCTTGTATCCTGCTCCTCTGCTGAATCTTTCTATTAGTTCCAGTAGTTTTCTTATGGGGCCTTTTGGGTTTTCTATGTATAATATCATATCATCTGCAAACAAGGGCAGTTTTAGTTCTTCATTACCAATTTGGATGCCCTTTATTTCTTTTTCTTGCCTTATTGCTCTAGCTAGGATTTTCAGCACATCGTTAAATAGGAGTGGTGGTAAAGGACATCCCCACTTCATTCCTGTTCTCAAGGGGAATGTTTTCAGCCTCTTTGCATTAAGAATGATGTTGGCTGTTGGTTTTGTATAGATGCCCTTTATCATGTTGAGGAATTTCCCTTCTATACCTATTTGACTGAAAGTTTTTATCAGGAATGCATGTTGAACTTTGTCGAATGCTTTTTCTTTGTTGACTGAAATGATCATGTGATTATTTTATTTATGTGGTGGATTACATTGATTTTCTAATGTTGTACCATCTGTGCATACCTGATATGAATCCCACTTGGTCGTGGTGTATTATTTTTTTTGATATGATGCTGAATTCTGTTGGCTAGAATTTTGTTGAGAATTTTTGTATCTATATTCATGAGAGATATTGGTCTGTAATTTTCTTTTTTTTTTGTGGTGTCTTTGCCTGGTTTTGGTATCAGGGCTATGCTTGCTTCATAGAATGAATTCAGAAGCATCCCTTCCTTTTCTATGTTCTGAAATAGTTTGAGTAGTACTGGTGTAAGCTGTTCTCTGAATGTTTGGTAGAATTCTCCAGTGAAGCCATCTGGGCCAGGCCTTTTTTTTTTGTTGGGAGTTTTTGTTTTTGAATTACCTTTTTACTCTCTTCTCTTGTTATGGGTCTGTTCAGATTTTCAATATCAGTTTGTGTTAGTTTGGGTAGGTAGTGTGTTTCTAGAAATTTGTCCATTTACTCTAGGTTTTTAAATATGTTGGAGTATGGTTTTTCATAGTACTCTGTTATGATCCTTTTTGTTTCAGTTGGGTCTGTTGTAATGTCCCTCATTTCATTTCTTAATTGGCTTATTTGCTTCCTCTCTTGTTTTTCTTTTGTCATTTCGGCCAGTGGTTTGTCAATTTTGTCGATTTCTTTCAAAGAGCCAACTTTTGGTTTTGTTGATTCTTTCTATTGTTTTTCTATTCTCTATTTCATTTATTTCTGCTTTGATCCTTATTATTTCCTTTCTTCTGGTGGCTGTGGGCCTCTTTTGCTGTTCTCTTTCTGTTTGTTTGAGTTGCATAGCTAATGTTTTGATTTTGTCCTTTTCTTTGTTTTTTTTTTTTTTTTTTGATGTGTGCATCAATTGCTACAAAAAGACCTCTGGGAACTGTCTTTGCTTTGACCCAAAGATTTTGGTATGCTGTGTTTTTGTTCCTGTTTGATTCTAGGAACTTTTTGATTCCATCTTTGATTTCTTCTCTTACTCAGTGGTTTTTAAGCAAGGTGTTATTCAGTTCCCATGTAATTGATTTTTTTCCCTCGTTCTTCTTGTTAATTTCTACTTTGATGGCATTGTGATCAGAGAAGATACTTCATATTATCTCGATGTTTTGGATTTTTTTTGAGGGCTGCTTTGTGGCCTAAGATTTGGTCTTTTCTGGAGAACATTCCATGTGTGTTGGAAAAGAATGTGTACTTTGCAACTGTTGGGAGGAGTGTTCTATATATGCCTATGAGGTCAAGTTGGATGATTTTAGCCTTTAGATCTTTTGAATCTTTGCTGAGTTTCTTTCTAGATGTTCTGTTTTTTACTGAAAGTGGTGTGTTGAAGTCTTTTACTATTATTGTGACTGTCAATTTCTCTTTTCAGTGTTGTTAGAGTTTGTTTTATGTATTTTGGAGCCCTGTCATTGGGTGTGTAGATATTTATTATGGTTATGGACTCATGATGGATCATCCCTTTAATCATTATATAATGCCCTTCTTTGTCTTTTACGGTAGATTTTGTTTTAAAGTCTATTTTAGTATTGCCACTCCTGCTCTTTTTTGGTAGCTGTTTGCTTGATATATTTTTTTCCATCCTTTGATTTTTAATAAATTTATGACTTTGTTTCTAAGGTGTGTCTCTTGTAGATGGTATATTGATGGATCCTGTTCTTTTTATCCATTCTGTCACTCTCTATGGGTGCATTTAGGCCATTTACATTCAGTGTGATTATTGATAGGTGTGAGTTTATTGTTGTCATTTTGTAGTGCTTTTTTTGTGGTGCTGATGTTTTCTTAGTTCCTCTTACTCTCTTGTGCTAAATTCCTTTTATTTGTATATTTTTCTTTGTTTGTTTTTGTAGATTTTGTGTTTACTTAGACTTTATGTTTTTCTTCTTTATTTTGATGAGTAGGTTTGTTGACTTTGTGGTGACCTTGAAATTTTACTATTATCTTCCCAAGTTTGAACTAGTCTTTTTTACTTGGTACTGCCTTGCCTTCCTCTTTAGTGAGAGTTTTTACCAGGAATGGGTGCTGAACTTTATTGAATGCCTTTTCTACATTGATTGAGATCATCATGTGATTCTTTTCTTTTGTTCTACTTATGTGGTGGATTATATTGATTGATTTTCTAATGTCGAACCTTTCTTGTATATCTGGAGAAATCCTACTTGGTCAGGTGTATTATTTTTTTGATGTGATGCAGAATTCTATTGGCTAGAATTTTGTTGAGAATTTTTGCATCTATATTCAGGAGTGATATTAGTCTGTAATTTTTTTTTTCATGGTGTCTTTGCTTGGCTTTGATATCAGGATTATGCTGGCTTCATAGAATGAATTTTGGGGTATTCCTTCCTTTTCTATTCTCTGAAATAGTTTGAGTACTAGTACTAGTGTGAGCTCTTCTCTGAATGTTTGGTAGAATTCTCCAGTGAAGCCGTCTGGGCCAGGGCTTTTTTTGTTTGTTTGGAATTTTTTTTTTTTTTTTTTACTACCTCTTCAGTCTCTCCTCTTGTTATGAATCTGTTCAGATTTTCAACATCAGCTTGTGTTAGTTTAGGTAGGTAGTGTGTTTCTAGAAATTTGTCCATTTCTTCCAGGTTCTCAAATTTGTTGGAGTACAATATTTCACAGTACTCTGTATAAGTCTTTTTATTTCAGTTGCATGTGTTTTAATGACCCCCATCTCATTTCTTATTTGGCTTATTTACTCCCTTTCCTGTTTTCCTTTTGTCAATTTGGGCAATGGTTTGCTAATTTTGCTGATCTTTTCAAAGAACCAACTTTTGGTCTTGTTGACTCTTCCTATTGTTTTTCTGTTCTGTATTTCATTTATTTCTGCTCTGATCTTTATTATTTCTTTTCTTCTTGTGACTGTGGGCATCTTTTGATGTTCTCTTCCTATTTGTTGGAGTTGTGGGGTTAACATTTGATTTTGGCCCATTTCTCTTTTTTGATGTGCACGTTTATTGCTATAAATTGATAACTGAGCACTGCTTTTGCTGTGTCTCAAAAAACAAACATGTTGTGTTTTCATTCTCATTTAATTCTAGGCATTTTTAATTCCCTCTTCTACTTCTATTACTCAGTTGTTTTTAAGCAAAATGTTATTCAGTTTCCATGTGTTTGATTTTTTTCTTTGCTTTTTCTGTTATTGATTTTTTACTTCCACAGCATTGTGATAAGGGAGAATGCTTTGTATTATTTTGATATTTTGGTTTTTATTGAGTCTTGTTTTGTGGCCTAAAATATGGTCTACCCTGGAAAATGTTGGTAAACAATATATACTTTGCTGCTGTTGGATGGAGCATTCTATACATGTCTGTGAGGTCAAGGTTGCTGATTGTGGCCGTTGGATCTTCTGTATTTTTGTTGAGTTTCTTTCTAGATGTTCTGTCTTTTACTGAGAGCATTGTGTTGAAGTCTTCTCCTATTACCTTGGAACTCTTTCTCTTTTCAGTGCCGTTAGAGTTTGATTTATGTGTTTTGGAGCTCTGTCATTGACTGCATGTTTACTAAGGTTATGTCTTCTTGGTGAATTGTCTCTTTAATCATTATGTAATGTCCTTCCGTGTCTTTTATGGTTGATTTTGCCTTAAAGTCTATTTTATCTGAAATTAGTATTGCCACTCATGCTCTTCTTTTTGTTACTGGTTCCTTGATATATTTTTTCCATTCTTTGATTTTTTTTTTTTTAAGTTTTCATCTTTAATGAAATGACTTTGGAAATACATACATTTACATGACACCAACGTTACAGTTTTCAGAGTTACAATAAGATACGCAGAATTATATCAATAATTAATGTGAATGCCAACATCTCTAGCAGTAATTTTTGTTGCATGGCAAAAAAAAAAAAAAAAAAAAAAAGCAAGAAAACAACCATCAAACAAAAGAGAGCCATAGCTTCAAACCAAAATAAATAAATAAATAAATAAAATAAAACCAAACCCACTGCCGTCGAGTCGATTCCGACTCATATCGACCCTATAGGGCAGAGTAGAACTTCCCCATAGAGTTTCCAAGGAGCTCCTCGCAGATTCAAACTGCTGACCTTTTGGTTAGCAACTGTAGCACTTAACCACTACGCCGCCATAGCTTCAGACAAGGCAAATCCCAGGATAGCATATGAGGACGGCTGCTGCTTCCGTGAAGGTTTTCTGGCTTAACCAATGATGAGGCTGCCAAAGACTGTTCCAATACCAGCAACAGAACCAGCCACTCCTACTGTTGCAGCACCAGCACCAATAAATTTGGCAGCAGTGTCAATGCCTCTGCTGATTGCACTGGTCTGAAACTCCCTCTGGATTAGCTGAGACACACCATTCTGGGATCCACCGAATAGTGTTGAGCCTTCTCCAGTCCTAGCTCCTGGTCCAGATAACACCAATGCAGAAATTGGTCTGTAGGCAACTCTGGATCCAGGTCGGATCAGAGTGGGGGAGCAGGCGAGCTTGGTGCAGCCAAACATTTTATACTCTTTGGGGCAGCATGGCTAGAGGACTTGGGTGACAGGTGCCATGGGGTCCTCTCCTGCTTCCTGTCGTCCTTGGTGGTGGTAGCAGGAGCCGAGGTTGAAGGATTGGGGCTGCATCCTTTGATTTTTGACATATTTATTTCTTTGTGTCTAAGGTGTGTCTCTTGTAGACAGCATATTGATGGGTCATGCTTTTTTTTATCCATTCTGCTACTCTCTGTCTCTTACATTCAGTGTGATTATTGATAGGTATAAGTTTATTGCTGTCATATTTTTGGGCTTGTTTTTTGTGTTGCTGATGTTTTCTTTGTTCCTCGTACTTTCCTGTGCTGAGTTCCTTTTGTTTGTGGATTTTCTTTTGTTATTATAGATTTTGTGTTCACCGAGACTTTATGTTTTTCTTCTTTTTTATTCTGATGAGTAGGTCTGTTAACTTTCTCTGTGGTTACCTTGAAATTTACTCTTATCTTCCTAAGTTTGAACCACTGCTTTGTTCCTTGATATCTCCTTGACTTCCTCTCCATTTGAAAGTTCCATGCTTACAGTATTTATTCTTCCTTCTATTGTTTTAATGTTGTTGTCATGTACAGATTGACATCTCTGTTTGCATGTTTTAAGTCTTTTAGCTTTGTTTTATCAAGAGTTCTTTACCTAGGTTGGTGTCTGGCTTAGGCTGTCCTGTGTTCTAGACTCTGGTTGTTGTCTGATGTCATTCGTTCTCTAACCAAAGAACTCCCTTTAGTATTTCTTGTAAGTTTGAGTTGGTTTTTATGAATTTCTTTAATTTCTATTTATCTGGGAACATCTTAATTTTGCCAGGGTATTTGAGAGAGAGTTTTTCAGAATATATTATTCTTGGTTGGCAGTTGTTTTCTTTCAAGGTTTTATATATATCATCCCATTTTGTTTTCTCGTCTGCAGAGTTTCTGCCATGTAATCATAGCTTAGTCTTATCGTTTCCCCTTTGTAAATGCATTTCATTTTTCTTGAGATGCTCTCAGTGTTTTTTCTTTGTCTTTGGTTTTGGCAAGAATGATTATATGCCTTGGTGACTTTCTTTTGGGGCCTATCCTATACAGGGTTGGTTGAGCTTCTTGGATGGTCAGCTTTTCACCTTTCATGATATTTGGGAAGTTTACTGCCAGCAAATCGCCAACAATCTTCTCTGTGTTTTCCATTTTCTCCTCCTTTTCTGGAGCTCCGCTCACACAAAAATTTTTGCTCTGGACTGTATCCCACATAATTCTTAGCTTTTCTTCATTCTTTTCTCTGATTTTTCCTCAAACAAAGTGGGATCCATGGATTTGTCTTCAACACCGCTTGTTCTGTCTTCCATTGTTCCAAGTTTGCTCCTAAAACTTTCTATTGAGTTGTCCACTTCTGAAATTTTGTTGCTTATCTTTTGGTTTTCTAGTTGTTGTTTTTGTATGATTTCTAATTATTTATTTTGACATTTTGTTCTTGTATTACTTTCCTGAATTCTTCTATTGTTTTGTCTGTTTTTTCCTTGATTTGGGCTATGTCTTCATTGGTTTTGTTTGGTTTCCATGATTTTGTCTATTTTTGTCCTTGGTTTTGTCTGCATTTTTCTTGATCTCTTTCCTAATCTCTTGGAGAGCCCTAAATATTATTCTTTTGAATTCCATATCAGGTAGTTTCACTGCCTTTTCTCCTATTGGAAGGTCATCTGATTATTTTAACCTCTTGCCGGGGCCATCTTGCCCTGCTTTTATATATATATATATTTTGATATTGTCTGCTGTCTCCGAGATGTTTAAAAATTATTTTCTTAATTTATTGATTGTATGTCCATTTGTTTTTTTCCTGTTTCTTTGTGGGAGAGAAAAAGAAAAGGAAGAAAGGAGAAAAAACAAATAAGATAAAGAATGATGCACTGGGAGCTGGAGGCTGGGGGCAGGTGGCAGCCAGGGCAGTGGTGGGCTAGTAGCTCCCTACCCATGGTACTGTGGTGAGACCCAGTGGGAAGGGGTAGGGGTGGCATATGGGCTTCATTGAGAGGGAGAAAGAAAAGGGAGAAAGAGAAGGAAGAAAGAAAAAAATAATAAAAAGAAAAAAAAATGGCATGGTGGGAGCCAGCTGATGGGGCCAGAGTGGACCCAGGATCTTGGTGGGCCAGTAGCTCTCCATTTGCAATGGTATGGCATGGCCCAGCAGGAAGGGGTAGGGATGGTGTACAGGGAAATGTGGGAGGGAGAAAGAAATGGAAAAAGGGGGAAAAATGGTGCAGAAGGAGTCAGCAGTTGGGGGGTTGGATCTGGGCTGGTGGTGGGTTGGTGTCTCTCCAGCCAAGGCAGTATGGTGTGGCCCGGCAGGAAAGGGTAGAGGTGGCATATGGGGCTAGATGGGAGACAGAAAGGAATGGAAGAATGGGGGAAAAATGGCACTGCAGGAGCCAGCAGGTGGGGGTGGGGAGGAACTGGGCTTGCAGTGAGCTGGTATCTCTCTAGTCATGGTGGAACAGTGTGGTCAGCTGGGAAGAGGTGGAGGTGGCTTTCTGGGCAGGAGTGTGAGGGATGGGAAAGTGTGTTTCTCTGGTTACCAGGTGATCTGTCTCCTATTGCGAGTTCTATGAAGTTGTCTTCCCATACTCCCTGTTCAGGGTCATTGCTGGCTGTGCTCCAAGATGGTGACACTGTGCTGTGTTAGTTGGCAGGGACCTCCACTCCGTATCTCTCCTTGTTATTTGTTTTCTTTCAGTTTCTTCTTCCATTCATTGTTTGATCTAGCTCTTTACCCCTTCATTTGCTGGTTAGGGGTCCAGGATTGATGTTTGTATCTGTTTTACTTAGTTTTTTGGGTCTTTATTGGCGAGAAACCGCATGATTTGTCTATCTAGGGTGCCACGTTGGCTCTGCCTCCTCTCAGCTGGATTTCTTAATGTTTTCTTCTCACTTTGACCCATATAATTCCACCTACATGCCCTTGCTTATGTTGTACCATCCCTGGAGAACCACCTCTCTCCTGTTCCTGAATCCACATGATGCCTTTCCTTCAATATCATGAAGACTTCTCGGTGTCATCCCACACCACATTAATATGTCTTTAATATTTAATATTTGGGGCTATTATTTGTATTACCAAATTATTTTAAATGAATTGAACATTGCTTTAAGATTTTTATGTAGTTATTTTACTTGTATACATCTTCTCAGCTATTTTATTCTGTTTTAAATTCCTCAATGTGTTTAGCTTGGTGCCATCTAGTATTTAATTTTTTATTGAACAAATCAATGAAATGAGAACCATATGAGTCAACATATTTATTTCAAGCATTTTGCTATAATTCTTCTAGCATACTTATCTTTGGAGAGGGATGGGGTTTGAATCTTTTAATTTTATTCATAAAATTCCACATTGTTCTGAAATACACCTTTTACGTCTTGATTTTGTGTATTTGTAATTTCCACTAATTACTTGAGTGAAACAATTATGAGATGCAGATCACAGAGTTTAAAGATGAATGAGATTAAACCAAGAAAGGAGAGGAGAAAGTAAAAACTTGCTTACTGGGATCTTTGGCTAACCCTCATTGGAATTAATTCACAACAAATTTGAAAATATTCAAATCCACGTCTTTAGAACAAGTGTATAGCTAGCTATTTGAACTTGTACCCACCCTGACCGAGCTATTGATAAATGATTAGTGTAGACTGTTTCCCACGAGTTTGGACAAGATCATGTATATCCAAACAAAAATAGAGTAAGTTTAAGAAGAGTTAAAAGGGGGAACACACCAGTAAAGATGAGTTACCTTAAACTTGTGGACCTCAAAATCCATTTGTTTTAGCAAGAAGCTAGGCCTTGAAATTCAGAGGCTCAAGTTATCTGGTGAAGTTGGTAAGTTTGGGCTGATATTATGGCTAGAATTGAGCACAGATAATGTACACCCAGGACTGCTGAAAAACATGAAGGCACCTGCTGAAGGAGTTTCAGGTTGTTCTGGGAGATTTTCATGTTCGCCTCCTCTGATGGGGGCAGGAGCTACTACCTTTTGGTCTTCCCTATCTGCTGAGGTTTATTCATCAGTTTTTGTGTACCTCAAGTGGATAAAAGGCAATTACCAAACTCGTTCAAGAGGCCGAGTGCCTGGAAGTCATGGTGTTCTCTGAAGAACATAAAACGGTGTAGCAGAGACTGTGTGAATGTTCCCCAGACCTGATTCCTCTTTCGAGGCAGCCCTAGCCTCCCTTGAAGTTAATCTGGAACCATGTGATTAGTTCTGGTCAGTGGAATGTGAGTAGAGTGATATCCTCCACTTCCAGGCCTGGCCCCCAAGATCTCCCTGGAGATCCTTAGCTTGCTCTTTCTTTTTGTGTGAAGACCATTCAAATGAAGAGAACCCAATGGAGTTTTTGAAGCTATAGGGTATGACAGAGCCACAAGATGGAAGGAACCTGGGTCCTAGAATCATTGTGTGGAATGCTGCTCACAGAACATCTGCACTGAACAGTGAAATGAATGCAAAATATACGTTCATGGGTTTAAGCCACTGAATTTCTGGTTTTGTTTGTTCCAGCAGGTAGCATTAGATTAAAAAAAAAAAAAACAAAAAAACCTGTTACTGTCTAGTTGATTCTGACTCAGAGCGACCCTATAGGACAGAGTAGAACTGCCCCATAGAGTTTCCAAGGAGCACCTAGTGGATTCGAACCACTGACCTTTTGGATAGCAGCTGTAGCACTTAACCACGATGCCACCAGGGTTTCCATGTTTTAGCATTAGTTAGTCTGAATAATATAAATGGTGATATCTTTAATTTATCCCACTATTTAGAACAGTTTTGCTGAAAAAAATTAAAGAGTTAGTTGTCCAGAAAAATAAAAAATAAACTGCCAGAATTTAATTTAACAATTATTTGATGAATTACAACCCACATACAGATAAAAATAGTACTTAATAATTATGCCAATATTTATGCAGCATACTATGTATAATGGAGAATAAGGCAGAATATTTTGCTTGGAGGGCAATGTAAAAACATAAAGAAGTGAATAAACAATCCGTTTATAAGTGCTATGAAAAAAATAAATCAGAGTAACATGAAAGAGAGTGAGAGGGGTAAGGCCCTGCTTGGATGGTGGGTGGTGATGGTGGGTCTCTCTTTGAGGAGGCAACATTTCATCTGAGACTTGGATACAAAGAAGAAGGTAGTCATGTGGCTATCTGGTAAAGATATGTCTTTGCAGAAAATTACAGAGGCAGGAGTAAACTTGATGTGTTCAAGGCATAGAACGAGGGTAGCGTGGCTGAAGCTTGGTGAACAGGGAGAAGAGAGTGAGATAGGAGGGGCCAGCAGGGTCCAGATCACGCATGACCTTTAGACCAGGGTTAAAAAGTTTGGATTTTATTTCAGAAGCATTGAGATCCATTCACAGGTTTTAAACAAGAGGTCTGACTTGTGTTTTTAAAAAAATCACCAGCTGCTGTTTGGAGACTGGATCTTAGGGACACACGAGAGAAAACAGGGAGGCTAGTCAGGAAGCAAAGCGGTGGCCTGGCATGATGTGAGGGTGGCTTCTATTTTTTTTTTAGTCAGGAAGCAAAGCGGTGGCCTGGCATGATGTGAGGGTCGCTTCAGCTAGAATAGAATAGGGTGGATTTGGGATTGAGATGGAAGGGTGATTTTTCAGATGGATTGGACATGAGGAGTATGGTAAAAATTCATTAATTAATTCAACAAATATTGATTTAACACCTAGTCCCTGGGTGATGCAAATGGTTTGCGCTTGACTACTAACCTAAAAGTTGGCAGTTCAAACCCACAAAAGAAAGTCCTAGCAATCTGCTTCTGTAAAGATTATAGCCTTGGAGAACCCCATTGAGCAGTTCTACTGTGTAACATATGGGGTTGCCATGAGTCAGAATTGACTCAGGGGCAGTGGGTTTGGTTTTAGTTTATGTGTCATGCCACCCGTCTGTCAGTTTATTGTACTGTGGTGGCTTGTGTGTTACTGTGATGCTGAAAACTGTGCCACTGGTATTTCAAGTACCAGCAGGGTCACACATGATGGACAGGTTTTAGCAGAGCTTCCATACTAAGATGGACTAAGAAGAAAGGCCTGGTGATCTAATTCCCATAGTTAGCCAATGAAAGCCGTATGGATGACATCAGAGTATTATCCTACATAGTGCTGCAAGATGAACCCCCTAGGTTGGAAGGCTCTCAGAATTCACACTGGTTGCAACAATGGACTAAAAATACCAATGATTGTAAAGATGATACAGGACTGGGCAATGTTTTGTTCTGTTATACATAAGGTGACTTCCCTGACTCGACGACAACTAACAAAAACAACATGTGCCAGGCACTATTCTAGGCTCTGGGGATAAAGCAATCAAGTCCCTACTTTCCCAGGCCTTACACTCTAGTGTAAAGAGAGATAATAAATAAATAACGTGTTACGTCAGGTGGTAAAAAGGTTTTGAAGTAAAGCAAAGCACTGTGAGGGGATAAAGACCATGAAGCCATAAGGTGGTGAGCCAGGCTGATATCTGGGGCAAGAAGTCTCCAGGAGGAGGACATGGCAAGTGCAGGGACCCTGAGGTGGAAGCATGTGGGGCTTGTTGGAGGAGCCACATATAGAGGTTGTGGCTGGAGCGAGTGAGCAGAGATGAAGCAGCAGGTGAGGCTGCAGAGAGGTGCTGGGTGGGCAGATAACAGGCTATGATCAGGATTTAGGCTTTATTCTGAGAAACCGTTTTGGATAGAGGAGTGGAAGCAGGGAAACCAGCTAGAAGACAATGGTTTTGGCAAAATACAATGGTTTTAGTTTTAGCAACTTGTTGGATGATGTCATTATTAAGAAGGGGAAGACAGAGGAAGGAATACGGGAGAAGTCAAAGTTCTGTTCAAACCCTTTGCCATCGAGTCGATTCCGACTCATAGCGATCCTATAGGACAGATTAGAACTGACCCATAGGGCTTCCAAGTAGTGACTGGTGGTTAGTGGCCAAGCTCTTCACCACTGTGCCGCCATGTCTATTAGATACACACTTGGTGGCATCAAGTAGGTTGTTGGATATTTGAGTCTAGAACTCAGGGGAGAGGTCTGAACTGGAAATATAAATTTGAAAATGTCAGCCTGGATGGTATCTAAAGCCTCAGGACTAGATGGGGGATGACTCAAGGACAGGCTGGAGACAGAGATGTGAGCCCTGGAGCGCTCCTACTTGTAGAAATAGCACAGAGAGCAGGAGTCCTCCAAGAAGATTGAGAATGAGTGGCCTCTGAGGTAGGATGAAAATTACCAGCTTAGTGATCACAGAAGCCAAGATAAGAAAGTGTTTTAAGTTAGCACGTTCAGTGGGGTTAAGTGCTGCCAAGATTCAAGAAAGATGAGGATGGAAATGTCACTGCTAGGTTTGACAATGAGAAGTCACTGGTGACTTCAACAACACAGGTTTCGGTGGAGTGGAAGGATGGAAGCCAGATAGGAGTGAGGACAGGAGCTGAAGCTATGGAGAAGGGGACAAGGAATAACTTTTGAGAAAAGTTTTGCAGAAAGGGAAGTCAAGAAATGTGCCAGCAACTGGAGTGAGATGCAGTTTCTACTGATCAAAACCTTCTTTTCCTCAGTTCATCTGCACTCTCCAAGATTTCAGGGGAAAGCATCACATTACCAATGTGTTACCAATTGGTGTTATACCAGTGTGTACAGGACTGATGATTTCGTATATCGTCTCTTATGTATTTGCATTTTCACAAGAGGAAATTTGTCTTTCACATAGTAGATACTCTAATATCCATTTGGTACATAAAACGAATGAAAGTTTTGGCTCTGGAGTATGTGTGTGCTTGGTGTGTGAGTGTGCGTGCATTAGAGAATATGTGTGTGAGTGTGTATGCTTGTGAGCGTGTGAGTGTACTTGTGTGGGTGTGTGTATGTATATGTGAATATGTATATGTGTACACACGTGTGTGCATCTGTGGAAGCGTGTGTGAGTGTGTCTTCACTCAAACACGTCTTCAAATCCAGTGGGCTGAAAATCTTCCCGATAATCTGTTAGACATCAGGGATTTTTATCTACAGATGCGTGCCCCATTTTTCTTCTCGATAACCTCTTACTAATGAAGAGCCTGGGATGGGAGTTCCATTTACAAATGCTGAATTATTAGAAACAGATTTGTAGGCGGGGAAGGGTCTTCCAGCGGTAGAGCCTCACTTCTGAGGTATGCAGTCTGTTTCCTGCACAAATGGGCCTTGTGAGCAGATCCATCAGAGGGAAGACAACTCATTACACTTATGTACACTCCCACACCCCGGCTCCGACTACACGCCTTCATAGGACAGCCCAAGGGCAAAAGGACAAGCTCTCCATTGAAAGGCCTCCTCTCAAGTCACTGGCCTTACCTCTCTGCTATACTTCCTTCCTCAGCGGGTATCTGGGAGGCTGAGAAGTTTCCTTTATTACTGCCTACAGTTGTTAGGTGGTGGCTACCCTTTTGGTCCTCTTGGCCCATCCCTGGGATACCTTCTTGTTTGCTGCCCTTCGTTCTCAAGGTCGGTGTGAGAATGGGTCTACTACTGCTCTGAGGCAGGGTGGTGGTGTTAGCCCCCAACTCATGGCGACCCCATGCACAACAGTCCTGCACTATCTCCATGATTGGTTGTGGATTGGACCATTGTGATCCACAGGGTTTTTCATTGGCTGATTTTTGGAAGTAGATTGCCAGGCCCTTCTTCCTAGTCTTAATCTGGAGGCTGCTGAAAGCTGTTCAGCATCCTAACAACATATAAGCCTCCACTGACAGGGGTGTTGGCTGCACATAAGGTGCTTTGGCCAGAAATTGAACCTGGGTCTCCCACGTGGAAGGTGAGAATTCTACCATTGGACCGCCATTGTCTGCACTGCACCCTGAAAACCGCAGGGTGCTCTTCTGTAATCCAGAGAGCAGAGACCACTCCAGGGTCTCAAAGCCAGCGAACTGTCAACAGAAGACTCAGGACCCGTCCACGTTCTAGAATTTATTATCTGACTCTACCTCCCGGAGTCCTAGCCCATCCTCCGTCTGACGTTTGTGACCGGTTCTTTCACCTGCCCAGCCTCCTGCTCCTCAATGCTCATCCTTGACCAGCCCGGTCACTTTCCATGTCAGAAGAGGGGCTCCAAAACTGTCACTCACTTACTCCCTTTGTGATCTTTGCCATATGTATGTACCACCAATGCTGTTACCTAAAAATGCTCTTTAAAACGGTGCAATGTTTTACTTAAATGTATTTCTTTAAAAAGGAAATTTTATGTTACTAAAAAAAAAAAGGAAATTCAGGTCAAATAAAAATAAAGACTAGAAAATGAATTAATGTTATCCATTTTAGCCACTAGTTGTATGCTTTTTTTACCCAAGGCTGTAAGCCTACTTCCGCTTTTTAAAAAGGAAGATTATCAAATATTAGAGAGTTATTAAAAATATGAGTCTCTGAGTGGTGTAAGTCGCTAATGTGCTTGGCTGCTAACTGAAAGGTTAGAGGTTTGAATCAACACAGAGGAACCTAGGAAAAAAGACCTGGCCATCTACTTTCAAAACATCAGCCATCAAAACCCTGTGGAACACGGTTCCACTCTGACGCACATGGGTTGCTATGAGTTGGAAAGGACTCGATGGTAACGGGTACAGGTGCTATTAAAGGTACAGCAGCACCAAAATGAGGCTTCTTCTTTGGCAAATTTTGAAGGATTAGAAGTGCTGGTTGGGTAACCACGTGAATGTACTGGAAGCCATTGAGTTGTACACAGTAAAATGGTTAGAACGGTTCATTTTATGTCATGCGAATTTTACCTCAATTACAAAAAAGAGATGAAAAAAATAATTTTGATTCAGTGTTATTTAATACCACATTATCCAAAAAACCCAGTGCCATCGAGTCGATTCCGACTCATAGCGACCCGTACAGCTTAAACTAATCTCTCCCACATTTGGCCAAAGACTACACCAGTAAATATGTAATGCTTAGAAGGTTGAGAGGCACGCGGTTCAGTCTCAGGAGGACGCAGGGATGCCTTCGGCTGAGTTTCCTGAATAACGTAGAGTAGGATACACAGAGCACAGGAGTGCTCCTCTAAGTCCCTGGTTTGTCTCCTTCTCACTTCTCAAATCTACGATGTTTTCGAACTTGAATAATTGACATTTCAGAACCTCCGTATCTTAATCTTTAAAATAGAGACAATAGTACCTATTTCACGGTGTTGTCATGAGGACTGCATGAGAGAATTCAAGCAAAAGCCTAGCAGAGTTCTTGCATGGAAGGAATGTTAGTTCTCTTCTTCTGTCTCCCCACTCCCCTTCACTCACTTGAAGGCTATTAGGGAGGGAAGTTCATACTGGTGCTTTATGAATGAGTTGATGTTGACGGTGATGACTATTTGTTAGAAATCCTTTCAATCCAGAAATGGAGGGACTAGTTACTATAAAAACTAACCAGTCAGTTGCTGTGGAATTGATTTCAATTCATGGTGACCACATGTGTTTCAGAGTAGAACTGCCCTGCACAGTGTTTTCAATGGTTGTGATCTTTCAGAAGTCGGTCACCAGGTCTTTCTTCCGAGGTCCCTCTGGGTGGATCTGAACCACCAACGTTTTGATTAGTAGCTGAGTGATTAACCATTTGCACCTCCCAGGGCCTCCTACTATAATAACTAGTTACTGGATAATAGTTACTCTTTAGTATTTAGCTAATATAAAAAAAAAAAAAAAAAAAAAAGACTCTTCTGAGCCCTATTTTCAGAATCATTGATTGTTGAGATACAACTCTCCATTTGCATTAAGAAACTTCAAGAATGATTCGTACCCCAATTGAGTTTCTATTGAATTCTCTTCAAGTACAGCTCTATAGGCTGGGATTTTGCCAACCCGGTTTAATTAATTAATCTTCAAGTAAAACCAAAGCATATTTAGAACATTTATGGGATTTCCTTATGAAACATCATCACTTCTGGTTCGCTAGCATTTTGCTGTTTTTGGTCATCATTATTTGTATTGTTGTGTTTGGCAGTGATCCTGGAAATACAATTTACTTTATGCTAAAACCATGTCTAAGGAAAAACTGTGACTCCACCGAGGAGTGAAATATGACATACCCTCCCTTGCATTGTGTTCTCAGTTTTGGATATACATCAAACTAGAAATGATGTATTCTTTCAAATTTTAGAGCTTGAGTGTGGGAGGTAGGGAACTTTCAGATGCTGCAAACACATCTTAAAAAGCATTTCAAAACCAGCCCTCTCTAGGAAGAAAAATACAATTAGATTCTCTGTGGCAAAGAGAAAGGTTAAGAAAAAAAAAGCGCGTGACGCCCGTGTTAGAGGCAAAAAGGAACGCTCTCAACAGAGCCTTCGCCGAGCCTTTGGAAAGATGAGCAAGATACAACTTTGTCCGTCTGAGGCACAGTTTGGTTCAATAGTAATTAAATCCATATGAAGTGTTTTATGATGGGGTTTTACAGTTCATTAAACATTCACTTACAAAGGAAATCTCCGTGGTGGTTCAGTGGTAGAATTCTCGCCTTCCATGTGGGAGACCCGGGTTCGATTCATAGCCAATGTACCTCAAGCACAGCTACCACCGGTCTGTCAGCGGAGGCTTGTGTGTTGCTAGGATGCTGAGCAGACTTCAGCAGAGCTTCCAGACTAAGATGGTGACCTACTTCTGAAGCAGCCAATGAAAACTCTATGGATCACAATGGTCCAATCCGCAACTGATCATGGGGATGGTGCAGGACAGGGCTGTGTTTCATTCCATTGTGTCACAGATATATTTACAACAACAACAACAACAACAACAAAAAGAGTAGCTGCTGAGGCTGCTTATGTACAACCAAAAACCTCATGGGATTTGGTTCCTTGGTTTGGAGGCTCAGGGTCATGGTTTCATGGGACAGTCCAGTTAATTGGCCTAATAACACATTTAGCACTTCTGTTGTACCTCCTAGTTTGTTGCATAGTGCTTGGGATCTCAAAAGCTTACAAGTGGCCGTCCAAGTCACAGCAATTGGTCTCTAGTCACCAGGAATAACACAGGAAGAAGGAGAGTCAGGAATAGGGGGAGGATATGGGGTGTTTGGCTAATTGCCTCCATGAACAACTGCCTCCTTTGTCATGAGACCAGAAGAATTGGATGGTGCCCAGCTACCATTGCTGAATATTTTGATCGAAGATTCTATAGAAGAATCCTAATCAAAAGGGGGAAAATGTAGAAGAGAATTTCAAATTGTCATGGACTCCAGACTTTCTGGAGCCGTGGAGGTTGAATGAACCTCTGAAACTATTGCCCTGAGATAACCTTTAAAACTTAAACCAAAAATATCCCCTGAAGTCTTCTTAAAACCAAACAATAATTTAGATTAACTAGTAAATAATGTCGGCTTTGTGCATTATGCTCTTTTAAGAACTACTTATATGTAATCAAAGTGACAGCAGCAACTTGAAAGACTAGATAGGAATCTTATGGGGCGGTGAGTTTATGTTAATGGGGGAGGAACAACTCAGAAAAGGATGGTGAGAATGGTTGCGTAACTTGAAGAATGTGATCAATGTCGCTGAATTGCACATGTAGAAATGCTGGAGTTGGAGTATATTTTTCTGTGTATATTCTCAACACCACCAACAACAAAAAACTCTACATCTTAAAATGAAGATGAAGACATACAAAAATCCAGGGTGCATGCTGGATGTCTCCTTTGCCTCACCATCATTGATCATTAGCCCAGATAACAGTTCATGCAGCTCATACAGACTGTCCAACTAGTTGTAGGCTTGTCACCAGTAATCTAAACTAACTATAAAACTAACTATATGTTTGGGTAATTTTGGCATAGCTTTGGACCATAGCTCTCAGGAACAATGCCAGCTATAGGAAGCCAAGAGGATTTTTGAAGGTAATTCCAAAATTACTCTCATAGAGTTCCCTGGCCTCCCGTGGAACCTGACAGCTCTGAGCTGTAACCACTTGTGAGTATTGTGAAATCATTATGTTATATAAACAAGTCACCATCTTGCCAGGTTTGGGGGTCACCTTGTTGATAGGTCTGAAACGGTAGCTCGGTGCGAGTCTTGGGTCATAGCCTCCTTCCTAACAGAGTACAAGATCACATTCTGTTAGACAAACATTGCTCGCTTTCTCTAAATGCAAGAAGTCTGTATGTGATTAAGTAGACTTAAGGCTCTTGGCAGTGTACTAAAGTGAACAAAGCATTTCCAGCGATTGCTGAGACAGGTGTTTGCTTCCTCTTCCTTTGTTTGACTGAGCAGTTAAACTTCTAAACGTGCCATTGTTTCTTATGGGATTGCCCCTCTGAGCAAAGACAGGCATCACATACACACCAAGATCTGGGTCCTAATCCCTACTCTATATGGCCACAGGGACAGCCTTGAGCTCCCCCAGATTATGGTAATTGCCTGACACCCCACATCCCCAAACCTGTTTGATCCCGATGAGTTTCAGTCAGTGCCTCATGCTCCCAAGCAGGCTCTCCTGGGAAGAGGCCAAGCCTGTCTTTGGTGCATCCTGTCTTCTTTTTCCATCCTTTTGGTTACTTTCTCTTCATTCTCAGGCAGCTTTTGTTCTTAGTTCCTCTCACCCCCTCCCCTTCTCAAAGAACTCTCTGGCAAAGGCTCTGATAAACACATTTGCACTGAAGTATAAATGGCTGATAAGAGATGTGTTTCTTCTCCCAGGAGTATTTGCACTGGAGCAAAGATATAAATTTCTAATGGTGGAATTTCAGATCTTCCAGCCAGGTGGGGGAGGGGCTTGGGCGTGCGGACTCTTCCTCAGGCGCCGCAGCACACAGTGTAGGCTCCTGAGGACAGCCCCATTCCAAGGTAGCCTGTACTGAGAGGCCCAGGCTGCTGGGCGTGGGAGGGAACGGTCCCATGGCCGAGACTCTGGCCTTGCTCCACGTCCAGAGTTTGAAATCCTGGGGCCCCGTCTGAAAATCTTGAGCAAGAGTCTAGCTTATCCCCAAGGAATGTTTGGAAACACTATGAATATCCCATTTGTGGTAACTGTTTCATTATTTTGCTGTTCTCTCCAGCTGCTTTGATAGACACCTCTTCGTTTTAAGATTCCTGAACTTGCCCTTTTGTAATTCCAGTGACACATCCAGAGTTCCCACATGGAGGTTAGTTCTTGCTGACAGAAACCTTTATTTTCATCATTCCTCAGCTTGTCTAAATCAGAAGTGTTTTCGATATTCAAATGCTGACCTCTGGGTAAATGAGAAATTGTTAGATCACAGTGAAATTCCTCCAGGCTTGGAGCACACATTCATGAGCACATCACTGCGGGATGAGGTCACCACAGTGGATGTCAAGGCAGGGACGCCGGCCCACATTGCAAAGCCACCCTTCCCATAGATTTCTTCGTTCACTGGGTGTGCAAGCCAACCCATGGGTGCCTGCCCATGAGATGCAGAGTCTCTAAAACAAGCCCACTTCTATTTTTAAAATCACTAAGCTCCATGTGACTAGAAGCAAAGAGTATTGATTAACATTATTATTTTTTTTTTCTGAAAAACAATGAACACTTTATAGAGACTAGTTTTGGCTTCTGTTTTGTTCTAGGGAGTTGAAAAATTCTCTATGAATTTCATCTTCTGTGATGCTTATGTGGGGGGAACATTGGTGGCTCAGTAGTAGAATTCTTGTATTCCATGAAGGAGACTGGGATTCGAGTCCCAACCAATGCGCCTCATGCCCAGCTACCACCCGTCTGTCAGTGGAGGCTCAAGTGTTGTTAGGACGCTGAAAAGGTTTCAGTGGTATTTCCAGACTAAGATGGACTAGGAAGAAAGGCCTGGTGATCTACAGCTGAAAATCAGCCAGTGAAAGCCCTGTGGATCACAATGGTCTGATCTGCAACTGATCCTGAGGATGGTGCTACTGGGCAGCATTTTGTTGCATTGTGCATGGGGTCACCATGAGTTGAGGACTGACTCGATGACAGCTAACAAGAATAACAACATGCTGTTTATGTGTGCTCGAATAACAGGCCAGACTTCGTGTAGTGAGTTGCATATCTGCCTATTTTCTCTGTCAGAGTAAGCTCTTGAGGAACAATGGCTGAATCCTACATACCTTTTCATTCTTTCAGGGCCTTATGTATAGTCAGTGCTCACAAAAAATTGTCAGGTGAAAAAATTAATAAAGATGCTTATTCCTAAGTGTAGTTTTGTAAATTAAAATTCTTTATTTCCTGACTGGTATGTCTACAGCATTCTAACTTCCTACAAGACTATGATGATACTGTTTATACTATAACATGGATGAACCTCAGAAATATTATGCTAAGTGAATGCAGCCAGTTATGAAAGACCACCTGTTGTAGGATTCCATTTATGTGACACATCCCAAATAGGCAAAGAGTCGGAAAGCTGATGAGTTGCGGCCAAGAGCTGCACTGGGGCAGGGTTTTCATTGACTAATTTTCAGATGTAGATTGCCAGGCCTTTCTTCCTAGTCTGTATTAGTCTGGAAGCTCCACCGAAATCATGGGTGATCTGCTGGTATTGGAAATGCCTGTAACATAGCTTCCACAGGAATACACAAGCCACCACGGCACAACCACCTGACAGGTGGTGACCTCTCAACTTACCCATCCATAAAAACGGTGTAGTACTACTATCCACCTGAACAGTACCTCCCACTTGGTACGTGCTCAATAACTATTCACCGTTATTGTTGTTGTTAGCGTTTATTATTATTACTTTGCATGGTCATTAAGAGTTGTGTGACCCCAGGCAAGTTATTCCCTTAACTTCAGTTCCCCATCTGTAAAATGGGGATCGAAACAGCACCTTCCTGGTAGCATTTTTGTGAGGATTAATGAGACGGTCCTTGTGAAGCACGAGCCCAGCACGTTGCACAAGCGAATGCTGCTACTGTTAGCTACGGTTATTACTGCATGTACTTCTCACAACAGCTCCATAGAGTTGGGTGCTTTATTATTCCCATCTTACATATGCAAACTCTCAGGTTTGAAGAGGGCAACTTGCTGAATGCCATACAGTCGTAATAAGACCTGACTGACTCCAACGGGAAAACGATTTCAGGAAAGCACATTTTGCGTGAACTACAGAAGATATAGGGAGCCCTGGTGGCCCAGTGGTTAAGAGCTTGGCTGCTAACCAAAAGGTCGGCAGTTGAAATCCACCACCTGCTCCTTGGAAACCCTATGGGGCAGTTCTACTCTGTCCTATAGGGTTGCTTAAGAGTTGGAATCAAGTCGATAACAAGGAGTTTGGTTTTTAGTTTTGGGCAGAGGATAGAGACCCTTAAGAGGGGTCAAGGAGGGAATACTTGGAGATGGGGGCTGGGGGAAAGCGGGTGAGAAGGAATGGTGTTATGGGCTGAGTTGTGTACCCGAAGAAGAAATGTAGAAATCCTAATCCCTGTACCTGTGGATGTGATCTTATCCGGAAAAAGAGTCTTTGTAGATGTAATCAAGTTAACATGAGGCCATACTGAAGTCGGGTGGGCCCTAATCCAATATGACTGGTGTCCCTATAAGAAGGGGAGAAGAGACACAGAGACAGCGAGGTGCAGAGGGAATATGGCCACGTGATGATGGAGGCAGAGACTAGAGCTATGGTGCCCCAAGTTAAGGAGCAACAAGGATTGCCAGTAACCACTAGAAGCTAGACAGAGGCTAGGAAAACTCTTCTCCTAGAACCTTCAGAAAGAGCATGGCCCTGCCAACACCTTGATTTTGGACATGTGGTCTCCAGACTATGAGGGCATAAATTTCTGTTGTTTTAAGCCACCCAGTTTGTGGTATTCCATTATGACAGTAAGTAACACAGGTGATGACAAGAAGGAAAACAAAATACAGGCTAAATGAAATTCCCAGTACACAAGCCCATGGCACTAAGACACATTTAATTTCACTTACATATTTTACAAGTATTATGAATTTTAAAGCACAACAGTGACCCGGGTTAGGAGTTCTGGCTCAGTGCTGGAATGCCTGGACAACACAGCGGGCGCTTTCTGTGGGGCTATGACCCCAGACAGACACGATTACAAAATCTCACCGTCTGGCTGGAGGTGGGTGGGAGGCAAGAAACAAGTGGTCTCTCTTTCTCCAGCTAAAAGAAGCCAGACAGCAAGGAAAGGGATGAAGTTGGCCGGGGCCACACTCTCTGACTATGCCAGCTTGCACCCTGGCTTGATGCTTTGGGAATTCCAAGACCTCCTTTGACAGCACTTCCTGGTGCCGAGTATTAGTGCTGCCCTGGACTGACACGCGGGGCCGTCCCCAAAGCTGCTGGATGGATTTGATTTTGTTTGGGAAACAAAATTACCCACCACCCCCCAGCTGATGGAGTAGCCAGCTAGCTAGAGCATTTTTGTTGTATGGGGGAGACATGGTTGGTAACCTGGGTACATGTTGTGTTGATGCTGATATTACCATTTATTGACTTGAGTGCATTGAGGCATTGAAAGACATTTTCGAGGACTGTGAAGAGCACAGTCTTTGAATCCAGGTTGCCTGGGTTTAAATTCTAGGTCTGCTACTTCCTAGCTGTGCACCTTTGGGTGAGTTACTTAACCTGTCTCAGTTTCTTCATTTGTAAAATGGGACGTAAGTATAGTACTTACACCATAGAGTTGTTATAAGGATTACTTATTGCTATAGGCAAATATACAAGTTATATATATACATATATACACACACACACAAACATACTGTATATATTAAAAAAAAACCAAACCCATTGCCGGCGAGTTGACTCTGACTCATAGCGACCCTATAGGACAGAGTAGTACTGCCCCATAGGGTTTCTAAGGAGCAGATGGTGGATTCAAATTGCCAACCTTTTGGTTAGCAGCCAAGCTCTTAACCACTGTGTCACTAGGGCTCCTACTATATGTATGTACATGTATGTGTTTATATATTTATGTATTCCAATGTGTGTGCTTATAGTTAGGTAATACAGAAAACACTTCATACAGTAAGTACTTGCTGTGATTGAGGACTGCCTCTGTGGCACTGTGATACATGCTTTAAAGACACGATTTCATTAAATTTTTTCAACAGTCTTGGGAGGCATTTTTTCCCCATTTTACGGATGAGGAAACTGAGGCACAGAGGTTAAGTGGCGCGCCACAGGTCACCCACTGACGTAACCATGATTTAAGCCCAGGCCTGTAGATATCACATTACTCGTGTTTCTCTAAGCTATCCTTAGTTCATAGACCAGAGCAGGATGTGGCTACAGTGCTCGTTGCAGACAGTGCTCACTGCAAATATCTGCATGGTTTTAGTATGATTTATGGCCACTGTGGTAGAAACCAGAGCATTACAGGTGACACCACAAACACGTGCTACTGGAAAGATGGATTTTACAACCTACAGGGAAGGCAGGTGAGCCTGCTGGGAGGGAGGATTCACCTACATGAAAATTTGTCTGTTTTCTCAAATAGCTGACACTCCTCATCCAGGGAGAGTGAATGTTTTGTCAGGTTGCAAGCAGAGAAGAGCCAAGGATCTGAATTAGGACAGTCGCTTCTTCACCTAACTGCACTCAGTTATCCAGAGGGTATCATTTGGTACCAAGAGATTTAATTCATTGAAAAAAGAGATTGGCACCTTCAGTGCCAGGCACTGTACTAGGTGCTAAAGGAGCAAAGATAAACAGTCCAGAGTCCCACAGGCAGGCGAAGGGTGTCTAATGGAGGGGCTGTTCGCATGGAGCAGAGTGGTCTAGATGAATGAGTGAGGGGGAGTGTCTCTGTCGACAGGAATTGCTGAAAGCTTCGTGGAGGAAGTGAGTTGTGCCTGATGGGTAAGTGGGGGCTCCCTAGGCAAGAGGAGGTTAAGGGTTTTTTAGGTAGGAGAACCTCCACCCATCTGTCAGTTTGTGATATATGGGTGGCTTGCATGTTGCTATGTTGCGGGAAGCTATGTCACTAGTATTTCAAACGCCAGCAGAGTCACTCACCCACAATGGACGGGTTTCAGTGGAACTTGCAGGCTAAGACAGACTTACTCTTAAGTGCCTGGTGATCTACTTCTGAAAATTAGCCAATGAAAAACCCTATAGATCACAACAAAATATTGTCCAATATAGTGCTGGAAGATGAGTCCCCTAGATCAGAGGGCACTCAAAATATACAGTGGCTGAAACAATGGACTCAAGTACACCAGTGCTCATGAAGATGGTACAGGACTGGGAAATGTTTCATTCTGTTGTACACGGGGTCGCCATGAGTCGGAGCCAACTCAACGCCAACTAACAACAACACGTAGGAGAAACTGTATTTGCAAAGGCATGGAGACAGGAAAGAGTCTGCATGCTCCCGGAGCGGCAGGCTGCTTGGTCTGGCTGGAGCAAACATGGAGAACAAGAGAGGAGGAGGAGGAGGGAGGCGGCGGAATAGGGAACGGATCAGACTTTACATGGGGATTAGACTGGGCAGGGTTTTGTATTCATTCAGGAAATGTGGAGTATAGGTTTGGAAAATGGGACACCACCATTGGGCAGAGACGTGACTGTTTCCATGCTTGGCTTTGTAAAGACTGGATGAGAAGAAGGAGACTGGGGGAAGGGGAAGCAGAAAGGAGTTATTGCAGCAGTTAAGGCAATTATGGTGCAAGACTGAATTAAGGAAGTAGCGGCGGGGATGGAGAAGAATGAAAGGATTGGAGAGAGGTTTTTGGTGTTAAGCAACAGGGATTGCTCTCAGATGAGACGGGAGGGTTGAGGGAGAGGAAGATATTAAGGGCGATGCTTAGATTTCTACTTTGGACAACCAGAGAGTTGGCTAAGTAGGAAATACAAAAAGAGTACTGGAAGAAAGAAAATAAAATAATTGAGTTCGAGATGGATATGGAACAGGGAACTCCTTTGCAGGGTATGTGTCAAATTAACTTTTATTTCAGAAGGTAGATAATCAGCAAATATTTATGGAATGTACTAGATTCTACTTTAAGGAGTCAGTGGAGACGTGGAAATACGGTGCTAGAGCCCAGGAGAGAGTTGAGGAGAGGGGACTCAGACTTCGGAGCCGCTGGCACATGGCTTGTAGCTCAAGCCCTCAGTAGATGCTTAGTTGTGAACTGTCAAGCTCGTAGGTGGATGAACTTGACCATGTGAAGGGAGGAGGCAGTGGGCTGAGAATGTGCTCCCTGGAGGGAATCCCCAAGCTGGAGGGAGAAGAGTTGGTGGGTGAAGGAGACCTAGCCAATTTATGGAGGTAGGCACGAAAACAGGAGAAAACAGTACCTTGAAGTCAAGAGAATAGAAAGGTTCGAGAGTGGTGGCAGGGTCAGATGCCACCAAGAGACTATGAAAGAGAATATTGTTGTTAGCTGTCTTCAAGTCAGTCCTGACTCATAATGATCCCATGCTCAGTGGAACAAAATACTGCCCGGTCCTGTGCCATCTCCATGACGGGCTAGGGATAGGACTCTTCTGATCCATAGGGTTTTCATTGGATGATTTTTGGAAGTAGATCTCCAGCCATTTCTTCCTAGCCTGTTTAGTCTGGGAGCTCCACTGAAACCTGCGTTACAGCAAGCCTCCACTGACAGATGGGTGGTTGGCTATGCATGAGGCACCTTGGGGGAGTAGAATCCAGCCTCCCACATGGTAAGTGAGAATTCTACCACTAAACCACCACTGCCTTCATGTAAGTGAATATAGGTGGGTAGAGTTTCCCAAAAGGAATCCTTGGTGAATGCGGCAGAGAACCTAGAGCCTGAACCCTCACTGCAGGACGTCGGGGGTGGGTGGGAGAGTTGTTGTTAGGATCAAAGGAGGCTATTTATGTGAAGGTGGTATTGTTACTGTCTAACAGTGAGCACCAGGGGTGGGTGTCCAGGGTTACTACAATTACCTCCTGGCAAAATTTTACAGCATCCTATCACCAAACTCTGGAAACTGCATAGAAGTTCTGATTATGCTAAAGTTGTTCCTGACTTAGAAGGTGATGGCTTCTGGAATTGTATGGAATAGAGAATTTTGAAGAACTATGAAGAAGTGCTGGGTGAAAACGGAATGGCTTGGAGGTGAATAATAAGCAAGGCAGGTGGGAAGGAAGGTGTGAGGGTTTACTTGTCTGGAATGAGTGTCTGATCTGAGCCCGAATGGTCCAGTCAGGAAGTTATGCTGATGGAAGGCCTTGAAAGTTCATGACTAAGCATTTGGATCTGACCAGAAAGGCCAGTGGGAGCCACAGTAGGTTTCTTAGCAATAGAGTGGTGCTACCGGAACGACAGCATATGTGTAAAATCGGGGTACAAGGCCAGAATTTCAGGAACGACCATGGTCTGAAATGAACGCCACCGTCTTTGTTCCATTCCCAACAAAACTCCAGAAAGCACTTTGGGGTTGGGGAATGACACCACATTCAATTGCACGTGCAAATATAGTAATTACGCCTGAAAAATTAGAGGTCAGCTGGAGGCCAGCTGGAGATTTGGCCTCCCTGCTTCCAGACTTTGAAATAGCAGATTACACACAACACACTTTCTTCCGCCAAGACTTCGTTACACACTTCAGCCAGGATCTCATTTTACAATTTCCATTCTTTTAAAGAGAAATCCCACGCAAACGGCAAGCCTGGCCAGCTAAGTGTTTTTACCTCAAGTGTAGATTGTCACCGGCGCCCGGCTTCTCCCTCCCTCCCGGCTGTCTCCGTGTACCTGTCTGCCTCTGTAACCGTGCTGTCTCAGGCCCCACCGCGGATAAATCATCTCAGAGAAGAAGGCTGGACGCAGACAACGTGGGGATTTTCTTAGGAGAAAAGTTTTGGGAGAAGAGGATATAGTGGAGTCCTTAATATAATATGGCACAACAATCTTAAATATTCCAGACAGGAAAAGTTTTTTGTCAAAGCCTCTGACAGTTGAAACTTTAAAGCTTCAGCAAAACTTTTAAACTTTTAAACTTTGAACCTGTTTGAACCTCTCTTGATTTATGAATTATTAAATGTACCACTGAAAATCACTGACTCTCTATTTAACGAGTAAAGCTTTCTGCTTAAAAGCAACGGAGAAGAGGGTGTCTGTGGGGAGTGTACAGGGGGAGACAGCAGTGAGGATTTATCAGCGTGGCGTTCTTCTCGGTTATGTAAAAACCAAATCCAGACAATGCTTAAGAGATAAAAGGCCCAAATCAAGACATACAATATGAAGGAGGAGATTAAAAAAAAAATCTGTAAACTGTCTGAAATTAGTTATTTAAGTGTATTAAAGAGTCCCTGGGTGCTGCAAATGATTAACATGCTTGCTTGCTAACCGAAAGGTTCCAGGTTTGTGTATGCCCAGAGTGCCTCTGAAGAAAGGGCTGGTGACCTACTTCCAAAAAATCAGCCACTGAAAACTGTGTGGAGGGCAGTTCCACTCTGACACACATGAGGTCACCGTGAGTTGGAGTCAGCTTGATGGCAACTGGTTACTGGTTAAGTATATTCAAACAAGAGCTGAGAATATGTATGTGTGTGTGTATATATATATATATACATATATGGAGACCCTGGGTGGTGTAAAAGGTTAAGCACTTGGCTATTAACTGAAAGGTTGGTAGTTTGAATCCACCCAGTTGTGCCTTGGAAAAAAGGCCTGGTGATGCTTCTTAAAGGTCATAGCCATGAAAACTCTATGGACTGCAGTCGTACTCTGCAACACATGGGGTCACCATGAGTTAGAATCAACTTGACAGACTAATGGTACTGATATGTACGTGTGCATATATATATATATATATACACTTACACTCACACTTTTTGAACTTGGTTTATAATATACCAACAAGGCTGAAGAGGATATACTACTAGACTAGGAAAAATCTGAAGTTTTGAATGCATTTCGGATAGAATTGAAAGGCAAGCAAAGTGAGTACAGATAGGAAAAGAAACTGGTTATAATTTATGCTTCCCAGAGGGTACAATTCGTTTAAATCCTTAGGAGCTCTGAATCCCTCTAAAAATGTCTGGGCTGAGTTATGTGCAGACAGCCCCTTCTTGAGAAATCAGCGGGCTGCACGGGGGCTGAGGGGGGCGGGTGGGCAAGCCTCAGAGGAACTAGGAGGTTCGGCCGCGGTCACACAGAGAGGCAGGGAGCCGCGGGGGGAAGGAGTCTCGACTCCTGCCCGAAGCTTGGGCGCGTGTGGGATGATTGCTTGTTCAGTTTCCCCACTGCTCTCAGCACGATTTTATTGCTTTGTATGAGTGTGTTTTTAAGGACTTAGTAACTAGTTCATAGAAAACTCGCTGCGTGAAGTGTAAACTCTGCTCAGTTTAGCAGCCTGCAGGTGAGCAGCAGAAAATGTAAGAATTATCGAAATAAAGACTCTGTACCAGCCACACCTTTTATACATTGTACCTGATTAAGGCTTAATGCACCTGGGAGGTGGAGCACAATGGCTGGTTGACAAATTAGCAGGAAGCTTTGGTGGTTAAGGCAATGAGTTCGTTTTTTTTTTTTTTTTTTAATTTAACAGGAGTCCCTTGGTGGTGCAACGGTTGACACACTCCACTACTAGCCAAAAGGTTGGTGGTTCGGGTCCACCCAGAGGCGCCTTAAAGGAAAGACCTGGTGACCATCTCACACACACACACACACACACACACACATTTACACAAACCTGAACCCGAACCCAAACCCGAGCCCATTGCCATGGAGTCGATTCCAACTCATAGCGATCTTATGGGACAGAGTTAACTGCCCCGTAGGGTTTCCAAGGCAGAAATCTGTACAGAAGCAGACTGCCAGATCTTTCTCCCAGGGCGTGGCTGGTAGGTTCCAACCACTGACCTTTCAGTTAGCAACCGAGTGCTTAACCACTGTGCCACTGGGCGCTGAAATCCCTGTGGAGCACAGTTCTACTCTGACACACGTGGGGTTGCCATGAGTCAGAGTGGGCTCTCCACTGTTCACTGGTGTTGACTGAATAACTTCTGTCGTTACCGAAACGAGGCTGGGACACAGGGAAGGCGTGTTTCATTCAGAGGGAGAGAGGGCAGAGAGGGCTGCGGAAGTGGGTGGGTGCCTGGAGGTGGGATTGGAGCACAGCACGGGGCACAAGGTCCCGGGGGGGCGGGCCGGGGTGGGGAGGAAGGAGGGGGGATTTCAAAGGGGAAGGGTGGAGCAGCAGCAAACTGCTTACCTCACAGTTTTGCCCAGTGCTGTCCCTTCCTTTACCTCCTGGAGAAGCCTGTCCTCGTGCCTTTGTTTGGGGAGAGTGAACAAAATGTGCCCAGAAGTTGCTCAAATATAACCAGACCTGCCCAGTCCCCCCATCGCTGGTTTCCTCACACACTGTCTTAACGACGTACTTCTGCCAGAGGAGAACTCTATGTGTGTGTGTGTGTGTGTCTTTCCCTTTGTACTGCACGAGTTATCTACCAAAACCTAGGCACAAGGACAGAGACAGACCCGCAGCAAGTGGGAGTTGAGGCCAGGTCTCAGGATCTGTGTGAATGCCTCTGACTCAGGGTCAGTGTGACCCTGGCCCCAAGGCTGGGCTGGAAAGGGCTGGAATAGGGCTGCTGGGCGGGGAACCCACCTGGGCCCAAAGATGGAGGCTGAGGAGTGAGCTCGCTCTCCCTACCTCCTGACGCCTTAGTGCGGTAGCACTCTCAATGGGAGGTAAGTTTCTCCCTTCCCCCTCCTGCTGTGGCTTCTCTAAATCTAAGGGAGCTTTTGTTCTATGATGGAGCTTTCCAGGCTCTTGGTGCCAAGGACAGCACTCAGGCTCCTGGGTTTAGTGAGTGGTCCCGTTGGTGGATGCCCCCAAGATGTCTTGCTTAACTCTGTCCACACCCCAGGAAAGAAGCACCTCCTGTTCTCAGTTGCCAGTGAGGGGCTGTGGGTCCCTCCCCTTCTCCAACCCTCCCAGCCACCATGGTCACAGGGCAAGTGGGAGAATAAGAGCAAGATGCTCCGGAAACAATGAAACTTGAGCAGCCTGAACATTTAAATATGGAAACTCGGCTCTGGCTGAATGCCAACAGGATAAGGGGTAAGGAAGGAGCTTCTCAGCTGAGAGAAAGAGGAAAGATAACACTGAGGTGGCAGAGGGCAAGGTTCAGAAGAACGTTTACGGACTGCTTTGTGGAAACCCCGGTGGTGTAGTGGTTAAGTGCTACAGCTTGGCTGTTAACCAAACAGTCAGCAGTTTGAACCCACCAGGTGCTCCTTGGAAACCCTATGAGGCAGTTCTGCTTTGTCCTACAGGGTCGCTATGAGTTGAAATCGACTTGATGACAATGAGTTTGATTTGGGTTCCTGTATGCTAAGCGCTGGGCCACATTCAATTTAAGCTTTTTCTTAAATCTTCCGTGAATGCTGGGGTCAGACTGCGTGGGTTTGAACTCTGGTCTCATCATTTACTTCTTATGTGACCCCAAGCAGGTGTCTTAAATACTCAGTGCTTTGATGTCCTCAATATAAAATGGGGATAATAATAGTACTGAACTCACAGGGTTGTTCTGAAGACTAAGTGAAATATTTGCACACAGTAAGTTCTATTTAAGTATTGAGAATACCTGTGTATATTTATATCTGTATCTGTGTTGCAGTTGAGTAGATTCTGGCTCATGGTGACCCCATGTGACAAAGTGCAGCTGCCCCATAGGGTTCTCTAGGCTATAATCTTCACAGGAGCAGATTGCCAGGTCTTTTCTCCTGTGGAGATACTGGGTGGGTTTGGACCACTACCTTTTTGGTTAGCAGCTGAGCACCTAACCGTTGTGCCACCAGGCTTCCTTATCTATATCTATATTTATATATAAATATGTATGTGTATGTGTGTGTATTAGTGTGGACAAAGAAACTGAAACTCAGAGAAGTTAAGTAACTTACCAAACGTTGCATAGCCAATAGCTATCAGAGCCAAGATTTGAACTTTGTCTTGTTTGATAATTTTACTTGTGGTCACCTTTGCTAAGGGAGTAGGGTGTTTTCAGAAATAGACTCCTTTCCCTGAGGTGATGATAATGAATATATTAGCAGCTAAAATTTATTAAATGCTTATATTATGCTAAGTGCTTTATATGTATTATCTAATTTAATTCTTATAATAGCCCTTTGAGTTGTATCTTATTATCTCCATGAACTGTGTTGAACAGTGTGTCCCTAAAATTCATGTCCACTTGGAACCTTAGAATATGACCTTATTTGAAATAGGGTTTTGCAGGTGTTAATCAGTTAAGTTATACTGGATTGGGGTGGGCCCTATATCTAGTGCCTGGAGCCTTAAAAGAAGGCCACGTGAAGACACAGAGAGACACGCAGGGAGAATGCCATGTGACAACAGAGACAGGTTGGGGTAACACAGCTACAAGTCAAGGGGCACCAAGGATTGTTGGCAGCTTCCAGAAGCTAGGAAGGGGCAAGGAAGAATTCTTCCCTAGAGTCTTCCGAGGGAGCAGGGCCTGTCGTCGACACCATGATCTCATACACCTAAGCTCCAGAACTGTGAGAGAATAAACCACTGTGGTTTTAAGCTGCCCAACTTGCAGTGCTTTGCTGCGGCAGCCCTAGGTAAAGAGTACATTCTGGTTTATAATCAAGAAATGGAGGCTCAGGGACTTGTCCCAGGTTACACAGCTAGCAGGTAACAGCAGACCCGGGGCTTGGCCTTAGTTCTGCCTGGCTCCCAATTCCAATGGGTGCCAGAGTTTCCCTAGCAGACAAAATCATCAGGACAAATGGTCATGTTTTCACCCTGCCCGGCACCACCTGGGACAAGTCTCCTCCTGAGCCATGTCCATGGGATCCACACACCTTGGCCTGCAGGCTACCCAGCGCGTCAAGTTGGACATTATCAAAGACAACAGTGACACCTCCGACTCTGCTGGGAAAAAAGAAACCCACTAAACCTTTGAGGGAGAATTTAACATTTAAGCTCAGATTAACTTTTTTTTTTTTTTTTAACTTGGAAGATTTTCTGTAAACACAGGCGATATATACAACTATCTTAAAATAATGAAATTTTTAGCCCTGGGAGAATTACTTTATTCTGTATCTCCCTAGGACACAGAATCAGATTAGTGATCATTCTTGGCTCATGACATGTTATCGTCTTTGGTTCATGCATAGTCTTTGTTATGCGATAGATTGTATCCCCCAAAAGATATGTTGAAGTCCTAACCCCTGTACCTGTGACTGTGGCCTTGTTGGGAAAGAAAGGGTCTTTGAAGATGTTTGGAAATAGAGCCTTCAGAGGGAACATGGCCCCGCTGACTCTCTGCTTTGGACTTCTAGCCTCCAAAACTGTGAGAGGATAAGATTTCTGCTCTTGTAAGTCACGCAGTTTGTGTTATTTTGTTACAGTGGCCCCAGGGAACTAAGACAGCCTTGCTGCTTATTTGTTCCTGATATAACAAATGCCCGAAGCCACTGCCCAACCCTAGAGCTAGAAAATTGGCAATAGCTCAAAGCAACCTATATTCTCCTCTCCCTCTCACCCCTCCCTCCTCGTGTAGCCACCCACCTGAATTCTGTGTTTGTGATTTCTTTCCACAGAAATACTTTGTCAATGTACGTGCGGGTGTCACTTCAGCCACACGGGCTGCCTCGCTGCTCCTCTGACTGCCCAACACGCTTCCACGCCGCCAGGGCTTTGGAACTTGCCCTTCCCCATTCCTGGATGGTCTTCTCCTCCCTAATGGGACTTCCCATTTCATGACAGTCCAGTCCCAAACATCACCTCTTCAGAATTTCTGTCTCTGACCGCCCCCATCTTTCACCCAGTGTTACTTTTTCCTCTTAGCACTCATTACTATGCATTTGGCTATTGTCTTATTCTCCCACTATAAGCTTCAGAAGGGCCGTTCTACTCCCCTCTGTAGCTCTAGTGCCTAGAAAGTGCCAGGCATGTAGTTCGTGCACAATAAATCAATTTATTTCTTCTTTTAACAAACCAACATCTCTTATGTAGCTCTTGTATGCCACGCAATGTGCTAGGATACAAAGCCGAGTAGAGTCCTGACCTTGCTCCTCAGGAGTTTCTAGTTCAGTAAAAACACTGAAAGGTAATCATGAATTCAGCAGCATGATCAGAGCAATCACAGAGGTGGGCACAAGGTGGTGCAGGAGTTATGGAGGCAAAGGAGGACTTCCTGGAGGAGGTGGTATTTGAGCTCAGCCTTGAAGATGAATAGACTTTCACCAGGAGACGTATGTTAGGTGTGGCCTTGTAGGAAGACAGAATAACAGGCAAGTGCACATAGATGCTGGACAGCATGTGAGTGTCCTGCGTGGCAGGGTGGAGTGTGGGAGATGGGAGAATGAAGGTAGAAATGACGGCCGAGCCAGATCATGAAAGGCTGTGTGTACTCCACTATACAAACCAATTGTTCTCGCGCTTAGACCTGGGGAGCCCCTGGGAGGTTTTAAGTCGAGGAACAACAGGATCAAGCTTGCATTTTGTAAAGTTCACTGCTTCAGTGTGGAGGGTGGTTTGGAAGGAGTTGAGAATGAGGCAGGGAGAGTGGTTTGATGGCTGTTGCGGGCAGTAACCTAGGCAAGAGCTGAGGCTGATGCCCAGGGAGCACATAAAGGGCTGCCAAGCAGAGGGGTGGACTACGGGAGAGGGGGTGGGGCTTTAGGGGATGTAGGGCTATCCGGGAGGCAGGTGATAACTGCCCTGCTTTGTTGTCCTTGAGACACAGCCTGTGTATGTGTGCATTCATGGAGGCAGTTTGGTAATGAGAAATTTATAATTTCTTCTTAATTTTTTGGTTTGTTGTTTTTTAGGAGTCCCTGGGTGGGGCAATTAACGAGCTTGGCTGCTAACTGAAAGGTTAGTGATTGAAGTTTACCCAAAGACACCTTGGAAGAAAGGCCTTATGAGCTACTTCCAAAAAATTAGCCATGGAAAACCGGATGAAGCAGAGCTCTGCTCTGATACCCATAGGGTCATCATGAGTTGGAACTGACTTGCTGGCAACTGGTGTTTGATTTAGTTTTTATTAGGAAACCTTCCGAAGAGGCCATCACCAGAGCCTGCATGAGTGTGAATGAAATCCACACACAAAATCTTAGGCGTTTTACCCATTAGAAAGAGACTGTTGGGTGGCCTTGGCATTTTCCTGAACCCTCCAGGGCCTTCCTTTCAGGAGAGGGCAGGACTGAACGAACCCTTAAGATTTGTTTCTTCACTAAGATTTTCCTGGTTTCTGCTGCTTAGAACAGCATGCTGCTTTCTCGGGTGGCGGGGATGGGAAGACTCACAGGGTTCGCTGTCAGTTTCTTCCCTTTGATGAGAGCCTGGGTGGCTGCTTCCATGCCAGTTTATTCATCCAGGCTTGGCAACTGGTGGGCTGGGTGCCCACTGGTCAGAATCAGCACTCCAGTAACATTTCCTGGGCATCTGTGTCAGGCACCGTGAACCTCTGATCGTTCCACACTCTTGCTCATCTTCCCCCAGCTCCAGCAGGCCTCACCAGAGACCCTTCGTCCAAGTTCTGCACGGAGACAAAGGCAGAACTCATGGAGCAATAAGGGCCGACAGAGAAGCAAGGTGGATCTGGAGCACTGCGGGGAGTGGGGCAGCCTGCCAGATTGAATTTCTCGGCCAAGTGTATTTATTAGGTCATTTGATAGCTCATTGCCCTCTCAGGTGCTCTTGTTGTTTGTGTGATCACATGTCTTTTTTAGAAGAGACCCAAACAAAGGCTTAATCCTGTAGCATTTTTATATACACTGAGGCTTTTGTTTCAAGGTTTTCTGCATGCAAATAATAATTTCAAAGCAGTTAAACAAATCTCGTCACCTTACAGAGGCCCATGCCTGACCTTATATTTTGCAAAGGGAGCAAGGGACCAGGTAAAACCACGTGGACGTGTTTCTTTGGGAGACTCTGCCCAGGCTTTTCTTGCCAGGTGGAGAACCCCTGACTTAAACTTCTACTCCTATCCCAAGCAGGGGCGGGGGGTGGGGGGGGCACTGGTGATGGGAAGGAGGAGGGGACGAGGCTGGGAACTGGAAGGAGTTAGGGGGACAAGACCTTCTTTGTTCCATAGTGTCCCTTTTTATTAAAGGGAAGGAAGTGGGAAAATGCGTCCTCAGCTGATTCAGAGAGGCTGTCTGGTACTTTCCCTCCAGATCACGGACATCTCATTCACGTGCAAACACAGAGAAGGAAACAAAAGCAGAAAGGGTGTTTCTAAGTAATTCCAGTAAGTTCTTTCTTCAACCGGAGACCAGCCTTGAGCCAGTGCGCTTCCAAGACACTACAATCATCTGTCAGCTGCAGACATTCTCTTGGTCCACGGTGAAATGTTGCATGGAGAGTCGAAGCAGAAATATTGGAAGGAGAAGGTGATGACACTAAGCCAAGGGCACAAAGGAGGAGGGAATGTAACTCCAGCAGGGAGACATTCTCAGGGAGCAGGGGGACCATTTTGGCCTGAACCTGGAAGGTAAAAATGTCAGAACAGGCCAGCAGATGTCTTCTGGCTGAGAGATCAAAGCCAGTGTCTTTGGAATGCTGTCATAGCCCATTTTTAGACTCAGCTATACTCCAAACAGATGCACAGTCACTGGTGAGTTTGATACAAAAAGTACTTGGTGGAAATCTTCAAAATCCATGAATATATCTCAGTTTTTTATCCCATTGCCTAAGAGTGAATAATGGGTGGGGCAATGATCATGGCCAAAGGTATCTAAGGATCATTGAAAAGGAGTCTCCACGGATCCCAGATGGAACCTTAAAGTGCTACATTTTGGACGTGGCTAGTAATATTTGGGGACTTCCTAAGAGGGTAACACACTCAGCTGCCAGCTGAAAGATTGCCGGTTCAAGTCCACTTGGAAGAAAGACCTAGAGATCTACTTCCGAAGAATCAGATATTGAAAGCCCTTTGGAACACAGTTCTACTCTGACACATACTGGGTTGCCGTGAGTGGGAATTGACACCATAACAATTGGAATAATATTTGGGGGAGGCAATGGTGGTTCACTGGTAAAATTCTCACCTTCCAATGGTGTGAATTCAATTCCACCACCCATTCCAGCCAATGCACCTCAAGCAGAGCCACCACCCATCTGTCAGTGGAGGCTCACATGCTGCTATGGTGCCGAATAGACTTCAGCAGAGCTTCCAGACAAAGATGGACTAGGAAGAACCTCACGATCTACTTCCAAAAATCAGGTAATGAAAACTGTATGGATCATAAACCGTCAGGTCTGCAACCGATTGTGGGGATGGCACAGGACCAGGCAGCATTTTATTTTGTCGGGGGCTGAGTGACAGCAGCTAAAAACAACGAGAAGCAATAGTTGGAAGGGCAAGCAAGGCTTACTAAATACCAGCTCTGCACATGGGGAGTCAGTAGATCAAAGGAGAGAGACTGTGGGCTTTATGCCAAAAAAGTAGCCCATAAAACGCTTTATTAAACACAGAGAAATGAGCTTTGGCAAGAACACACTCTTGCACGTGCAGGAAAAGTGATCAAGGTAAAGAAACCAGCAAAACTCCCTAGAAGCCAGAACTGTGGACGTTTTTCAATCTAAGTGAAAAGAAGTAAGTCTTCATGTAATCATTGTGACAATCGTAATAACCAACCTTCTCAGCAATGAGGGATCATGAAATGAGACCATTTCCTGAGGGAAATTTGGTTGTGGTTTGGAAAGTTTTGGCTTTTCTGGGGCCTTCCTCTAATGAGTGGGCTGATGATGGATTTGGAATTACAAAGGCCCAGTGGCAGCACCACGATCAGAGAGCAAATTGGCACTTCAACCCTTGCCTCACCTATTTCCTCTCCTCTTCTTATCCTTTCTGGTTTTTTGAAAGCCAAAAACAACTTTCTCCCAAAGTATAAATGATGGATTTTTGAGTCTCGGCTGTTGGGATCAGGGGAGTTGAACTGATTTCAGTGGTATTTGTTAACGTCTTAGGTGTGTCTGAGTGACGGATGTGCTCATACCTACTGGAGGAGGAAAACATGGGGATGAGTCAGGGAGCTGGTGGTACAGGGTGTGCAAGTGTAAGGTGGGAGTTCAGGAAGCTCAGGAAGGCAAAGGGATTTTGAAAAACAAAACAGAAAGGTGAGTTTAAAGAAAAGACACAAAACGACAAATATTGTATGATCCCAGACTTGTATGAAAGCCTAGGATAGGCAAATGTATCGAGACCGAAGTTTATTAGTGGTTACCAGGTTCAGGTGCAAAGGTGAGGGGGCAATTATTGCTTAGGGGCACTAAGTTTCTGATGGAAAAATTTGGAAATGGGCAGTGGTAATTGTTGCACAACGTGGTGAATGTAATTCATGTCACCGAATTATACACATAAAAATGGTTGAAATGGCAAATGTTTTTGTTAAAAATGTTTTACAATAAAAAAAAAAAAAGCGGCAGGGGGAGGGAATCCCATCTCCTAGAGAACAATACCCTTGTTTATGAAGCCTCTCATGATCTGTGTCTGATGCCTCTGGCCTCATGTCTTGCTGCACTGTCCCTCATAGCACAAGACTACCTGCACTTTCACAAATGGACTGTGGAGAGCAGACCTTAAGGTGAACCCCAGTGATCCCCATCTCCTGCTAGTTATGCCCTTATATAATCTCCTCCCCTTGAGTGTGGGCTGGCCTAGTAGCTTGCCTCTAACTAATGGAGTATGGCAAAGGTGATGGGGCATCATTTGTGGGATTTGGTTACAAGAAATTGTAAATCTCTTTTGCTAGCAAACTCTCTGTATTACCTTTTGGCTTGCATACTCTGATGATGCACATGGCCATGTTGGAGAGGCCCACATTGCAAGGAGCTGAGGGCAGCTTCCTGCCAACAGCAGCGAGGAACTGAGGCCCTCAGCCCAACACCGCTTGAGGAATTGAATTCTGCCAATGACCACGTGAGCTTGGAAACGGATCCTTCTCTCGATCCTTCAGATGAGACTCCAGCCCTGGCTGACACTTTGATTGAAGCTGTGTGAGAGACCTGAAGGACTAAGCTGTGCCCAGATTCCTGCCCTGCAGACACTGTGAGATCATAAATGGGTGTTGTTTTAAGCCAGCAAGTTTGTGGTAATTTTAATAGACAGCAATAGATTATTAATATAGAATCCTTGCAGTTGCATGTCTCCATGTCTTTGCTTTGGTCTTCCTGCTGCCCAGAAGGCCCCTCTCTGCCTTCTCTTTGCCAGCTTGGCCAACACTGTTGTTATCTGCTGTCAAGCTGGTCCCTGAATCATGGAGACTCGTACATAAGCAATTAGACTGTTGTGATTCATAGGGTTCACATTGCCTAGTTTTCAGAAGTAGATTACCAGGCCTTTATTCCTAGTCCTTCTTGATCTGGAAGCTCCACTGAAACCTGTTCAGCATCATAGCAACACAAAAGCCTCCACCGACAAAAGGGTGGTATCCGCAAGGAGGTGCATTGCCTGGGAATTGAACCTAGGTCTCCTGCATGGAAGGTGTGAAATCTACCACTAAACAACACTACCCATCATTTCAGATGTAGCTCAAACAGGATTTCTTCAGAAAGGCTTGCCCTACCTTCTCTCATAAAACTTGCCTTTCCATGGAATTGACTCCTCCCTTCTTTGGCTCAATTGGTCCTTGTATAAACTTTTATCATAGCGTCTAAACCTTGTGGTGCAACTCTATTTCCCCCTATCTATCTCCATAAACACTGGAAACAAGAGGACCTTCAATTTCCTGGAAGCGAAGAAATGTTTTCACTGTTAGAATTGCAGTAGACCTTTCAGAAGCAAATGAAATCATTAAGCAGCTGCCATCAAGTCTATTCAGACTCATGGTGACCTCATGCGCGTCAGAGTAAACTGTGCTCCACGGTGTTTTTAATGACGGATTTTTTTGGGAACTAGAACACCAGGGATTTCTTTCAAGGCACCTCTGGGTGGACTTGAACCTCTGATCTTTCGGTTAGTAGCTGAGCATGCTAACCATTTATTCCACCAAGGAACTCCAGGAAATCATTAGCTTTGCTAATTATGGAACAGACCGTCTTTCACTTTGTTCTGTGACAAGGTAAAGACCACAAATGTTCATCAAGACAAAAATGAAATGCCACCGTGGTATCCATCTCTGGCCTTCTCATATCTTAGTTTATATTGACACTCATCTCCCCATTTGGTACTTTGCATGCACCTTGAGGGCAGGGGCCACTTACCTCTAGACCCCTACACTCCATGACTAGCACATGGTATAACCAAAAACCGAAGCCGCTGCCTTTGAGTTGATTCTGACTCATAGCGACCCTAGAAGAGAGAGTAGAACTGCCCCCATAGGTTTTCCAAGGAGCATCTGGTGGATTCGAAAACCAAAAAAACCCAAACCCATTGCCATCAAGTCAATTCTGACTCATAGCAACCCTATAGGAGAGAGTAGAACTGCCTCATAGGGTTTCCGAGGAGCACCTAGTAGGTTCGAACTGCCGACCTCTTGGTTAGCAGCAGTAGCACTTAACGACTACGCAACCAGGGGTGGATTCGAACTGCTGACCTTTTGGTTAGCAGCCGTAACTCTTAACCATTGTGCCACCAGGGTTTCCAGCACATAGTATCGTCATTAATAAATACTTGGTTAGGTGATAAGCGAATGAATGTATAGTGAGAAAAACCACGTAGCTCATTTTGGGGTGCCTTGGTGCTGGGAAGCAGGAGAAAGGTTAGAGTCCTGGGCTCATGGACACCAGCATAGCTGCTCAGGGCCTGTGGTGAGAGCCGTTCCAGGGCAAGGCCACTCACTGCAAGAGTATCTGGAGTTCAGAGAGGACAGACCCTCTACTCCAAGAGCTTAGGATGTGATGGAAGAAGGACACTGCCAGCCTCGAGGTGAGTGGCAGGGGTTGCCTGGAGGCAGAGACTTTAGGACAGAGCAGAGACAGAGTGAGAGAGAACAGACGTGGGGTGCACTTGGAAGGAGGGCTGCTGCTGAAATTCATGCCCAGCTATTTAGATAACACAGGGTTATGCTTTGTGACAGTTTAGCACCAGAAGATTGCCTCACCAGTTTTAAAGATGTTGTATGTTTTCTTCTTTGTAATTTTGTACACTGTCATTTATTGGTTTGGTTATTGCTTGTTGCTTCCACCATATCCATCTTGTTTAACATTGTAGCCAGAGTGTTCAGTGGAGTAGGAAGCCAGTCAGGTCCACGTGAAGAATGTGTTGCTCATGCCCTCATCGACACTGTGGGCGGGGGCACCTGAAAAAGAGAAAACAGGAGAACCTGGCAGCTAAGGAGCAATGGAGGGTAGAAGAGGAGTTTCCCTTACCTTTTCACACCTGGTTGGTGGGATTTCCCTAGCAGGACCACTTGCTTACTTATGTATACCAGAAGTTCTTAAAAACCCATTGCTGTTGAGTTAACTCCAATTCATGGTGATCCCATGTGTGTCAGAGTAAAACTGTGCTCCGTAGGGTTTTCAATGGCTGGCTTTACAGAAGTAGATCACCAGGCCTTTTTCTGAAGTGCCTCTGGGTAGACTTGAACCTCCAACCTTTCCGTTGGCTGCCAAGCACTTAACCTTTTGCACCACCCGGGGACTCCCCAGCAGCTCTTACTGATCATCTAATAAGAGCCAACATTCAATCAAGGTTGGGGATACTACCACCAAACAGGATGAGGCTCCTGACCTCAAAGGGCTTCCAGTCTGCCTAGCATGGAGGGTGGGGTGGGCAGATGCACAGACAGTTCCAGGTCAGGGTGATAAATGCTTGGAGAGGGAAAACGAGGGCTGCCCGGCACAGTGCCGACGCAGACTGTAGGGCGTTGTCAGGAAGAACTTCCCAGAGAAGCTGACCCAGGGTCAGGCTTGAAGGACAGGAGGAGCTCGGCGAAGGAGAGACAGGAGGGATTGAGTTAGAGGGAGCTGCCTGAGCAAATGGGACCTGCCAAGGTTTCAGAAGGCTCCCAGAATAGACCATGAGAGGGGCTGCCAATCACAGGGACAAAGCAAGAACAGCTTCTCAGTCGTCCTTGAGTATGGTCTTGTTTCTGTATGCGATGGGGACCCGTGAAAGGAAAGAGAAGGCCACGTGCCGGTGTGTGATTTAGAGTGAGATGAGCCTGGAGTGGGGAGGGTCCTGGGGGGCTTGCAGGGGGTTCCAGTTGAGAAAGAACCTGACAGGCAGAGGAGGTGTGAGAGGCGGGAAAACTTCCCTCTGGGGCCTGTGGACTAGGTAGACAAGGGTATCCACTGTGTCCCAGCCTGAGAAGAGCATATTCTCTGGAGCCTGGCTGTACATTCCGTCAAGAGAAAAGCCTAGGCTCCACCTGATTGGGGATCTGGTTAGAGAACAGGTGAGCCCCCTTAGGTGGCATGTGAGGAAGTTGCTGAAAGTACCAGCAGACTTGATTCCACCACAGATAATTCACCTTCTCATGGCTCTCCCATCTCCCATCACTAGTCCTGTGGTGCTGCATCTATTTGGCCTGTGGAGTAGAGAAAAAGCGACTGAAACAACAACGCAGTGGCAGAAAGCATGGAACAGAGCCATGCCTCTGGTGATCCAGGAGAAGAGCGACCTGGAGACCTCCATTGCCCTAGTCAGGGGATCTGTGCACCTTGAAAACATTGTCTGCTTTTCTATTGAAATTAATGCAAGCTCGTTATAAAAAAAAGTTAGAGAACATGGAAAAGGACCGAACGAAAAATTGTCCATAATCAAACCATCCAAAGCCAACACTGTTACGATAGTATTGTGTTTTTTTTCAGACTTACGTTCATGGATGGTCATCTTTTGTTTGTTTTATAAGTTTTTAGTCATATAATAAATGTTATTATATGTTTGTTTTATCCTATCTTTTTTTTAGTGCTTATTGACATACAAACATTTTCAAAGTTACTACAAATTTTGTAAACTTTATTAGTATTGCCCTTTTCCTAACTTCTTGAGTTAAAGACTTCAGTAATGTGTTGTTGGTTTTTATTATTTAGTAATGTAAATGTTTAAGGCAATTCCTCTTCCTCTGAGAAGTGTCTGCTTGGACACTGGTATATTTTTATTGACAGTATTTTCTAGATTTCTGTGTTCTCAGTTTGTATCTCAAATTTGACTTAAAAGTTCTTTTATAAATTTTTTTTAAATGTCTAAATGATGAGCTTTTTATTTGATAAAGATCATTTAAAATGGCCTCTACTCAAGTTAGTTTTTTTTTTTTTCTACTCAAGTTAGTAGCTATATTATTCCTCTTTGCTGTGCATGTTAAATTATTACCTATTTAATTAATGCTATGCTGAACATCTTTGTACATAAATCTCTTTACTTAGTACAGGAATTCTTAATGGGGGATATAATCGCCCCCAAGGGGGCTAAAATTGGTTCTTGGGGGAGGTGAATAAATCTTACTCTTTTTATGTATAAAGCACAGATACGAATACAGTATATAATACAGATATATGTACATAAAGAGATATATAGTGTATCTGTGGTATAAAATTTTATGGTACAGGGGAGATAATGGAAAAAGTGTCTAGAAAGTCTCCTTAATAAAGGGACAAAAATAAAAAAGGATAAGAAATACTACCTTAACATGTAGGCCCAGAAATGGAATCACTAACTAGAAGATTTGAATATTTTAAGGGGCTTGATACATGTCTCCTATAAAGATTGCATGTGTGTGTGTGTGTGTGTATTGTATTTTACACAAATAACACACACCTTCTGTGTTTGTTTGCTGGCCATGCCTTCCCCCTGCATGCTATGCTAATTTTTTTTACAGGAATATGTGGAAGAGGATTGGCATGTCTGCGCTTGTGCAGGTGCCTCATGGGGGGGATGGCATGGCTGGCAAACAGACACAGAAGAGGTGTGTTATTTGTGTGAAAATATGGGGTGTGTGTGTGTGTGTATATATAGCCTGGTGGTACAGTGGTTAGGAGCTACAGCTGCTCACCAAAAGGTCAGCAGTTCAAATCTATAAGCTGCTCCTTAGAAACCCTATGGGGGCAGTTCTACTCTGTCCTATAGAGTCGCTATGAGTCTGAATCAACTTGAATATATATGAATATATATAAATATATATTCATATATAAAAATATATACGAATATAAATATATATTTATATATAAATATATATTATATACAAATATTTATAAATATATAAACGCATAAATAATATTAAATATATTTATAAATATACAAATATAAATAAATTATATATATATATATATATATATAAAACCCCCCTGCCATCGAGTCAATTCTGACTCATAGCGACCCTACAGGACATAGCAGAACTGCCCCATAGAGTTTCCAAGGATCTCCTGGTGAATTTGAACTGCTGACCTCTTGGTTAGCAGCTCGATGGCACTGGGTGGGATATATATATATATATAGTCTCTTCAGCAATATAATCTTTTTATCCTAATTATCTTTTAGGAAAAAAAAATTATCTATCAAGTATCTACAAGAGAAGAAGCCTCATTTTGAACATTTACTGTACAATATTGTTCAGAACACAAGCTTTAAAATCAGACGTTGAGACATTGTGATGGTTAACATTGTATGTTCACTTGCCAAGGTCATGATTCTCAGCGTTTTGGCAGATATTATGTAATTAGCCTCCATTTTGTGATCTGATGTGAGCAGCCAATCAGCTGAAAGGGGAGTTTCCTTGAGGGTGTGGCCTGCATCCAATATATAGTCATGTTCTGGCAAAGCTTGCTCTCTTGATCCTGCATCGGACCCGTCATCCTCTGACCTCCAGTTTTGGGGATGTGAGCCAGCAGCCTGCCATCTGACCTGCCAGTTTTGGGTTCGTCAGCCCCTGTAACCGTGTGAGTCAGGAAACGCCTCCAGCCTGATGCTTGACCTACAGATTTGAGACTTGCCAGCCTCTACAACTTTGTGAGCCGTTTCCTTGAGATAAATCTCTCTCTACATATATATTTATATCTATATGCTTCACTGGTTTTGCACCTCTAGAGAACCCAGCCTAAGACAGACAGGTATGAACTGTGTGACCTTGGCAAGTCACTTCACCTCTCTGAGCTTTAGATTCCTATCCTGTAGTACAAGAATGCTGATATTGACTCTATCTGCCAGGGTTCTTGGCTGCGAATAACAGAAATTTATTCTGACTGAGCTAAGTACAGAAGAAATTTATTGATGGGATTTGAGTGGATCAAGGAATTGCTGAGAAGGCTGGATAACCAGGATGAGAGAACGTGCTAGAAACTAGGGAGGAGTCGCTTGCCCTGCTGCTAGCGCTGCCTCTGAAATCCAGATGTTGCTGCTGTTGCTGCCAGCACTGCTACTAGAACAAATTCCCTCTGTCCCCCTCTTCCTGCTACTTCCTCCCAAATCACATCCGATGTCCAAACCAGGTCACATACCATGTCCTAGCTGTCAGGGGGCAGACGAAAGCAAGTGTCAGGCTTTGCAGCTTCTAGTCAGCAGTGAGGGAAGGGGAGCACCAAGACCCATAAAGAGGGCTTAGATGCTGGATGGCCAGAAATCAAAAGACAAAAAGTCTCGAAACGCTCTTTATGCTACTTTATAGAATTGTTAGGGGGATTACATGAGCTGATGCATGTCAAGTGCTTGCCTGTAGGAAGAATTCAGCAGACAGCAGCTGTTACTGTTCACTGATAAAGCCATTCTCCTCACAGTCAGCCATGTTGTCTCACGCTCTTCTCTTCTCCAACGCCCAACCTCCTTTTCCGCCTGTTGGCATACTGGCAGTCCTTCAAGGTCCTGATCAAGTCCCCATTCATCACATAACCCTCTCCAGAATCAATTCCTCTTCTCCTACCTTCCCACAGTCCTTTTCGTCAATTTGTAGTGAATTACATATGGACTTCTCTTTTCTGTGTTTTTCTTTCCTGTGTGTGTGTGTGTTTTTTTTTATGTGTATGTCTTTCCCCTTCATAATAAAAGGTGCAGGTAGTGGCATCACTATGGTGGTGCAGGGGGTGTGGACCACACTGCCTGACACTGTCAGAAAAGGTGACACCAAAATGACCCTAGGGTCGGTGGTGGGTGCAGGCTGGTGGTGCTTGGGGAGGGTTGGTGTCACTCGTCACCCAGAATGGTAACTTGTCACCACCCACCTCATCCACCAGTCACTAGGGTTGGTGTCACTCAGTGCAGTAATTCATCCCCCACCCCTATCGCCCACCAGTCAGGGTGTGGGGCTGAGAGCCACAACACCTGCCATTGCAGAGAGAAGGGTCTCTGCCTTGGCCAATGGGAGAGGGGAGGAGCTGTGGGGGGCAGGGCCAGGAGGAGCAGAGCTACATGGGTGGTGCTCAGTCCTCTGGGTGGAGGTTTGTCCACCAGCTCCATTTGCAGTGGGGTGGGGGGGTGGGAGGGGGAAGGGGTGTGACACCATAAGTTAGTGCACTGGGTGACACCAACCCTGGTGACATCACTGGGTGTAGGTCACTGAGCAAAAGGTGTTCACTAATGGCAACTTTCAACCTCCCCGCCCAAGGGCTCGGGGACTGTTTTCTCTGACTGTGACCTTTAGGTTTCCTCTGCCCAGTGCCCTTCCTTGGTAGTTAGCTCTGTGTACATGTACCCTTCATTAGTTCATTCACTCATTCATTTTTCCAACCAATATTTGACTGCTTGCCACGTATCAGACACAGGTGTAACTACTATGGGGAAGGAGAACTAGGCACTTGATTTCACAGAGCTTACAGTTCATTGGGGAAGAATGTATTAGTTTTCTGTTGCTGCTATATTACCACAAAGTCTGTGGCTTGATGCAATGCAACTTTATTGTAGTAGAGTAGTTCTGGAGGACAGAAGTCCACTATGGCTCTCACTTGGCTAAAATCAAGGTGTGGACAGGACTACATTCCTTTCTGGAGGCTTTAGAGAAGAATCCATTTTCTTGCCATTTCCAGCTTCTAGAGGCTGCCTATAATCTTTGGCTTATGGCCCCTTCCTCCATCTTCAAAGTCAATAGTATTGCATTTCTTTGATGTCACATCTCCCTCTAATTGACTACAGCCAGGAAAAGCTCTGTTTTTTTTTTTTTTTCCAGGCTCATGTGATTAAATTGGGTCCACCCAGATAGTGCAGGATCATCTCCCCACCTGAAGGTCCTTGACCTTATTCACATCTCCAAAGTCTCTTTTGCCATCTAAGGTAGCACGTTCATGGGTTAAGAGGATTTGGATGTAGACATCTTTGGGGGGCAGCATTCTGACTACAAGAGTCCTTGGGTGGTGCATTTAAGTGCTCGACCACTAATCAAAAGGTTGGCAGTTTGAACCCACCCACAAGTGCTTTGAAAGAAAGACCTGGCCATCTGCTTCTGATAGGTAACGGTCTTGAAAACCCTACAAGAAACATTCAAGTAGGGAACCATGGGAGTTTATAGGACAGAAAGGTAACTCTCCAATGAGGAGAGGAGTGGGAAAGGCAGAGGGAAAGAAGAGTGATTTCTGACCATAATAAAGCTTTTGAAGAGGGTAAACAGACATTGGGCCTGGGCAGGTAAGAGACAGACATACCATTTCCTTATTTAACCTTTAAAGATCCTTCCTTAGCCATGCACCCCTCACCTCGACCATGGGGATGCTCCTTTCTGGGCTCCAGGCAGCATCTTTTGGTTTTAAGCCTGAGGAGTTGTGGTCTGGTGACTGGCCCCTAGCATCTTGGTGAGCACCTTTTTAAACTCGGGAGGGCTTCTCCCTTTTCTCTCTAACTGCAGATTCTCCTGGGTCACCTCAGGAAACTCTCCTTGATTGCCTGCTCTCCAGCCCCTCCAATCACATCTCTTTCTTAATTCTCTGTTTATAAACAGCCTCCCTCTGAGCCATCAAAATTCTGGCCTGATCAAATCCCGATTCATCACATAACCCTCTCCAAATCAATTTCTCTTCCTTCTACCTTCCCACAGGCTTTTTTTTCAATTTAATGCTTAGTTACACAGGACTTATCTTTCTCTGGAAACCCTGGTGATGTAGTGGTTAAGAGCTACAGCTGCTAACCAAAAGGTTGGCAGTTCAAATCCACGATGCACTCTGTGGAAACCGTATGGGGCAGTTCTACTCTAGACAGAGATGGATTTTTTTTTTTTTTTTTGTCTTTCTCTGGAGGCCTGGTGGTGCAGTGGTTAAGAGCTCAGCTGTTAACCAAAAAATCGGCAGCTTGAATCCACCAGCTGCTCTGTGGAAACCCTATGGAGCAGCTCTATTCTGTCCTGTAGGGTCACTATGTAATGGAATTGACTCAATGGCAATGGGTTTAGTTTTTGGGTTTATCTTTGTCTGGATTTTTCTTAAAATCCTACTTGCTTCCCAGAAATCTCTACCTAAAAATGAATTTTCTAAAGCTTCCTTTAACTTTTTCCAACTTTCCTGGCCCACCAGACAGGAGTTTCCTTATTACCCACACAAATTTAGGAAGGTGCCATTTCTTGCCACCCAGCACTATTCACCACATCTTCCAGGTGAGTCTCTGAGGGACGAAATCACTTATCCAGAGCCTCCCACAAATGCCAGGTTCAGGATATGGCACCGAGTGTCTCTGACTCCACACATGCAAAGTCTTCTCCACACTCGGGGCACTCGCCCATCACTCCCAACAGGAGCTCCCAACCCACGAGCCCCACACACCCCTCTTTAAATAATAACACAGTAGATAGAGGTTGAATAGAGCAATGCTGGGAATGTACAAGGTCATACCATATTAAATGCCACACGGATAATGCAGATATTGAGTGGAGGAAGAGACACTGCTGGTGGAGTCAGTCTGGGAATATTTCGTGGAGGAGGAGAGACAGAAGTGAATGATGAAACAGAAGCAGTTGTATGATCCGGCTCGTGCAATGGAGTTGCATCTGCCACAGTTCTTCAGGCCCAGATGTTTCAGGAGTGACTTCCAATTTGATCTTCAGCCTGCAAAGCCTGGGGGAGCCTCCCAGGGGTGAACTCTACCCCTCTGCTGGCTGCCTAGGGCCCATGCATTGATGGACCACATGAGGCCCTTTGGAAACCCCCGAGTGATTGCCAGGTTGAGAATTCCAACTCCTGCTCTAATATTTGGAATCGATACCTGAGACAATAGCGGTGCATCCCCATTTGAAGTTAAATGCATACCGACCCCTTCCCATGGATCCCTTCTCTCCTCCTCCTGCTGCTTCTAGTTCCTCCCTTGGCTGGGGACACCTGTACCTGCTCACTCAGTGAGTGGGACTGCTCATTGTGGTGGCGGGTCTGCCTCTGTCTTTAGGTTTGAGACCAGAAACCAGCTGCTATTTTTAGCTTTGCATGGGAAAGTCTGAGGGAGGAGGGAGAAAGCACATCAGCCAAAAATCTTTTCTGGGGCAGCTGCCATCTCAGCTGACACAGAGCAAAAGAGGAGGGAAGGGAGCTAGAGATGTCTCAGACACCCCATTAAAGCACTGCAGACCTAGAGACCGTCGCTGGAGCACCCTGGTGATTAGGACAGGAGAGAGTTGAACAAGTCATGTGATAGCAGACTTTTCCAGCTATAGGCGGAGAGGAAGGATGAGAAAAGATGAAAGATTTGATGTTCTTTGATAGCTGTGAATACAGTCGGTAAGGGGCTTGATGGTGGGCAGCCAGAGCAACACCTTGGAGCTATGGGTGGACACTGAGGAGCAGAGCTGGCCCAGGTGGCAGGGGCAGGGTCCAAGACAAGGCATACATAGAAGGAAGCCCAGACAGACAAGGAACATGATGGCAAGAGAATGGATGCTGGCGGAGCAATTGGTCACCTTCAGGGAGAGCAGAGGGACTAGGCAGAGTCCAGGGAGGGGGCAGAGCAAGGAGAGGCTGGGCAGGTTGAAGGGAGGGGAACTAGGGGGTGTGTGGTGGTGGTGAGGGACCTGGAGGCTGGTTAACTGGTTCCAGCTGTTGATGAAATCTGGGGCAAGACTCCCAGCCTGTGAGGAAAGGGGAGAGCAGGATAGGGCTGTCTTTTGGAAGAAATGAGGTGCCAGGCAGGTGATTGGTCATGGAGAGGGAGCAGGGCATATTAGACAGGGAGGCTTTTAGGTGGACAGCTCCCCATTATTATTCTTATTAACTGAGTGAGCTTGAGCAAATTACTTCACCTCTCTGTACCCTGGTGGTGTAGTGGTTAAGAGCTACGGCTGCTAACCAAAAGGATGGCAGTTCGAATTCACCAGGCACTCCTTGGAAACCCTTTGGGGCAGTTCTACTCTGTCCTATAGGGTTGCTATGAGTTGGAATCGACTCAGCGACAATGGTTTTTTTTTTTTTTTTTTTTAATCTCTATACTTCCGTTTGCCTGTCTGTAAGTAACAGAATGACGGCAGTTGTATTCTAGTGTCCTGCCCAGAATTACACCCATGGAGAGTGTCATGCTCTGTAGGAAAGCGGTTACATTCTGTGTTGGGGAAGATGCCAGCTGGGAAAAGCTGGGGAGGGTGGGGGCTGTGCAGTGTCATCATGTCCTTCCTTTTATTTATTTATTTTATTTTTATTGTGTATTTCTTTTGTGTGTGTTCCCTCTTCTTGACCCTTCAAGTCTTCAGCAGAGTGGTTAAGCTTGTGAATTATCTGGCGTGAAGAACTCTTCTGTGATGACCAGAGAAAGGGTGATGTCAGGGTTGATGCAGAATAAGGAGGAAACACTACACGTGAGTGGGGAAGGGGGCTTGGTTGACTTCCAAGTTACTGGCAACAAAGGGTTAAAGATATCAATTTCCTGTTGCATATGTGAGTAGAAATGAGCTTAAAGCACCCAGCCCAGTGTCTAGCACAGAATTACTCACTAGCCAGGGAAGCTGGCCCACAGGGGCTAGATGGGAGCCCAGAGTCAGCTTCTGGCTCAAGGAGGGGCTTCAGCCACAGAAAGAAGCAGAAGGCCAGATACTGACTTGGGCTCAGGTGGGGTGAGTCACCCCAACCCCAGGCCCAGGATTGCTGGGTGGCTCAGGAGGGGCTGAGCAGAGAGCAGAGCTTGGCTTCCCAACATATAGAGGCACTGTGGTCACCATAAGCTGCTTGTAATCGTTCTGGAACTTGACTGTTGCCAGAATGAGAAAATATATATATATATTACTACTCAAAAATGATTTTGATGGTCACGGTCATGACGCCAAACCAAAGGGTTTAAATAAAAGGCTCAGAAATCTGTACCTGCTTCTTATCTGAGAGACAAGAGTGCAAAGTTGTATTTTCCCTCTTGCTTATTTAAAACCATTGTTTTAAACTTTTCAATTAACCTGTTCCATTTCTTTTGTTGTGGCAGTATATCCAGTGTTAAATACTGAAACAAAGTACAGCTCAGAGAGAAGAAAGGGTGAACAATTTCAGGCGAGGTAGCGCTAGAAACCTCGGAACGCTCACCTGGAGAAGTCTAGCGTTTGCCTCTCCACCCACACGTATTTGCAACCTTCTCAGTTGATAACTACCTGAAATGGAAATTTAGAATTGCTGACCTTTTACGACTTTATCTTTTCTCAAGTATAAATAGACACTCCCTTAACATAATTTTCTCCCTCCACGCACATTTTGAAAGTTTGCGAAGTTCTTTTGAAAGCGCAGCGTGTTTATTTCAGGTGTGTGGTTATCTTCTTCACCGGGCGGACCAACACTTAACAAGCACCAGGCTTTGAATTCATGGGGGCAGCGGGCAGCATTTATGCTTTTTTGTATTGGGACATGAAAAGTCTAAGACATCTCCTTTTTAACGAAAAATCTCCCCCCACAGTCAGAAACTGTCCTTAGTGTGTGCCCTCAACTCTTGCGACGGTGACTTGGACGGAACAGAGTGTGTGAATGGCTCTGTTGGAAACACAAAAGGGTATTATCTCGTCTAGCAGAATGCTTGTTTTTGTCACACATTTTAGGAACACCGCCTGCCATAAGTTGGTTTCCTCAGATGCAGAGCCTGAGGTAAGGATTCATGCTCAAGGGGGTTTGTGAGCAAGCACTCTGGGGGAGACTAGCAGGGGTGTGCAGAATGGGATAGGCAAGGGCAAGAGGCCAAGGAAGGAGGTGATATGCGGCCAAGGAAGGAGGTGATATGTGGCCAAGGAAGGAGGTGATATGAAGCCAAGTCCTGCAGCGGAGCTCTGAGGACAGGGCAGGTGGCACATCAGGGTCCTTGTGCTCAGGAGTAAGGGGACTGGAGTATTTATTCTGCTGCATCTGGTTAATTGTGCCCCTGGAGGAGGGGTTGGAAATTCCCAGGCACTCCCTGCATACAGACAAAGTGGGCTCAGCCTCTGAGAGCAGCTCCCCCACAGAGGGTCTCAGGGCCAGCTGTGGGGCGTGAAGATGCCAGGGAAATGGTCACAGAGGGAGATGTACAATGTGCTGATAGGTCATCACTGTCCCACCGAGAGAGCCTTGGCCTCTTTGTTACTCCTGTACCTCTTCATGTCTCCAGAAGTTTCTCATTTGTTTGAACATATGAACAAACATGAATTTAAGTGATAGGCTGTTAAAGAAATTGCTGACACAAATTAATAGCTACCTCCATTTGACTCTGCTATCACACGAGGATTTCAGATGGCTTTGGGTTGGGTAGAGTTTCATTTCTCCTTCTTTGAGGAAATTCAGCCTAATTGTGATGGGCCACCTCTGGCACTGGCTCCATGGAGCAACTTGAGAACGGTTTTGCTGGTTTTCAGTGACTTTCCTCCATGGGGCTTTCTAACCTGCATTCTCTCTCCACTTACTCCCTCCAAGTCTTTGCCTTGGTTCTCCCCTCTTTTAGCACGGCATTCAAAGCTCTTCACAATCCACCTGTTAGCTCTGTACCTCTATTCCTCACTGTTATTCTCCTAGTGTCCTCTTCTCCACCCATATTTAATGCATCCAGCAAACCTGTGTAACGCACCCACTGTGTGCTGAGGACTGTTTCTGGCATGGAGATACAAAAGTAAACATGCTGGGCACCACTCCTGCTTGCACAGAGCTTGTGGTCCAAGGAGAAATACAAACAAATAAAGAGGTAATACCAGTGTGGTGTAATGAGTGTTAGGGCTGCCATAACACACTACCACAGAACTAAACTGGGTGGATTATAAGAACAGATTTATTCTCCTGCCGTTCTGGAGGCTAGATGTCCAAAATCAAGGTGTCGGCAGGGTTGGTTCCTTCAGGAGGCTCTGAGGGAGCATCTGTTCCTTGCCTCTCTCCTAGCTTCTGGTGGCTCCCAGCAACCCTTCTTGTTCCTTGGTTTGCAGCTTGTGCCCTAATCTCTGCTTCTGTTGTCACTTGGCTGTTTTCCCTCTGTGTCTCTGACTGTGTCTCTTCTCTTTTATAAGGACATCACTTATGTTGGCTTAGGACCCACTCTACTCCAGGTTGACCTCTTGTTCATTTAACTGGTTACATCTTTAAAGACCCTATTTCCAAACAAGGTCATATTTTCAGGTACTGGAGGTTAGGACTTCGACGTATCTTTTTGGGGGACACAATTCAACCCGTAATAGAATCCAAGGATAGAGTGTATGAGAATGAGTATACGGGATACCAAGTTCAGGGGAGTGCTTCACAGAGGAAGGGACATTTCATCAGAGACCTACAGGGTAAGCTGGCATGAGCCAGGTGAGGAGTGGGGAGGGCAAGAAGAGTGCTCCAGACAGCATGTGTCAAGGCTGAAGCAAGAAAGAAAAGAATCCATATGGTTGGAAGCTAGAAGATGAGCTGGGAAGAGGTAGAGATGGGGCTGGAGGGGTAGTCACAGGTCAGATCAGGCAGGGAGTTGTAAGCCAGCTAAATAAGAATGCAAAATCACCCACAGCTCTTTGCAGAATTGTGCTCTTACTTAGCTGTAGACCTCCTTGCCCGACATTCCCTCTGCCTGAAAATTCTCCATTCTAGGTAATGCCCTCATCCTGGGTTAGCTGTGCCTCAGGTTCAAGTGCCCTTGTAATTCCTGGGTGATGTCATTATTGTTGTTAGCTGCCATCAGCCCTGAACTCATGGCAACCCCACGCACAATGGAATGAAAAGCTACTGGGTTCTGCGCCACCTCCACGATAGGTTGTGATCCATAGGGTTTTCATTGACAGGTTTTCAGAAGTAGCTCGTTGGGCCTTTGCTTCCCAGTCCATCTAGCCTGGAAGTTCTGCTGAAACCTGTTCAGCATCTTTGCAACATGCAGACCCCACTGACAGACAGGTGGGGGCTGCACACGAGGTGCATTGGCCAGGAATCAAACCCAGGCCTCCGGTATGGAAGGTGAGAATTCTACCACTGAACCACCAGTGCCGCTCCTGGGTGATACATCTGCCATAATATATGTCACACCACACTGCCACTGCCTGTTTGTTTGTCCATCTCTCCCAACCAGACCATGAGCAAGTTGAACGCAGAGGGAGTCTTCGTAGGCCCAGCATCTAGCTCAGGGCCTGGCAGAGAGAGAGTGCTGATGAACTTTGATTGAATAAATGAAGTGCAGCCTTTGACCCCACAGAATGCCCATAAAGCCTGGCTGGCCTTGCCAGTGAGGTCACTGGCCTTCCTGGGAGATGGAGGGTTGGGGTCAGCTGAACACGGTTGACAGGAAGGGAAACAGGAAGAGAGTGGAGAGGCAGAGAGGGACAGAATATTGAGAGAGAGAAAATAGAGAAAAGAAGGAAACAAAAAATTTCACTCAGTTTTTTTTTGCTTCTTAGGGAGAGGGAATAAAAGTGCAATTCTTATTACAACTGGAAAGGAACCACGTAAATCACCTTCAAAACTAACAATACAGAAGAGAAAATCCAGGGTACAAAATAATAGCTGGCTGAGTCAAGGTAAAGGGGCCCTCAGCGAAGGCTGAGTAATGGTGGTGACTTGGGTCTCTGCCCATCTGTTAAGAGCCCACTCCTTTGAATCCTCCAAGCAATCAGGATGGTCAGAACCCACGGCACGACTGGGCTTTGCTTTTATGGCTTTAATTAAATTGAATTAACTATAATAACCAGGGCTTCTGTTTGCCTCACTCTCCAACTCAAAATGGACTATTTTAGCTGTTGGGCACAGTGTTTCTGAGCTGGAGGTCAGAGTTGTGTGTGTTTGTGCTGCAGAAGGCCAGGCTGATCTTTGGAGTGCTGAATTACAGCAATCGGGATGGAAATGAGTGCCTTCCGGGGGCCCTGAGTCCCTAACTCTCTTTACATCTGTGAGCCCCAAGGCATGGCCGGCTTTCAGGGTCAAGTGCAGTTTGAGGGACTCCAGCTCCAGCTCTCACACTTACTAGCTTCAAGATCTTGGGAAAAAAATGGGGATGATGGTAGTATGTACTCCCTAGGGTTACATGACCGCTACGTGTCAGTCAGTGTGTCATGCTGTGGTGGTGTTGCTGTGATGCTGGACACTGTGCCACCAGCATTTCAAGTACCAGCAGGTTTCAGTGGAGCGTCCAGAGTAAGACAGGCTAAGAAGAAAGGCCTGGTGATCTCCTACTTTCAAAAATCAACCAGTAAAAACCTATGAAGCACAACAGAACGTCGATCGATACGGTCCTGGGAGATGCAGACATACCATGTTCATGAACATGGCACGAGACTGGGGAATGTTACATTCTGTTGCACATGGGGTCGCCAGGAGTTGGAGCCCTCAACAGCAGCTAACGAGAACAACAATAACAGCAGTGTTATGTAAAGATTAAATGGGCTTACATAAAGATTACATAAAGTGTTATAAAGAGATTAAAAGTGCATTAAGCGAGTCCTTAATAGGTGTTACCAATGATGCACATATATGAAAAGTCTCACAAAATTCCAATATTTTTCAGAGGGCTGAAGGCAAGAGCTCTTTTCTGGGGAAGGTGCTCTCTACTTCCAACTCTTAGTGGGTGCCTTTGTCATCAGTCCCAAAATAAGTATTCATTTGCTCCAGGATTATGAGGGAGGGATATTGAAGAAGCAACATTGAGTCTATTTCCCCCAACTCATCACTGCCATTTGTTGCCTGAGCTGATGTCGTGGCTCTTCTCTGTGGCTTTCCAGAGTCACTTCTGCTTCCACGGCTCTCCCTTCCTCGGGCTCTGGTATCTGTCTCCCCGCCCCCACGGTCTCCTCCTGGGCCTGACCTCCAACTTTCCTTCCTTACCACCCCATGACCCAGTGATACCAGCCATGGCCCAGACTGCTTTGAACCTCACTGTTGGGATAGGCCCACAACCCTTCTCCACATTCTGAAACCCAAAAGTCTCTGAAAACTGCAAGTTTTTTCATAACTCATTTGGTGCTTGAACTCACATGAGGCTGTTTATAATTTCATTTGTCCACTTAGAGTGGAGAGTCCAACATTGTGCTGCAGAATCATTCAAGCATTTGACTATAGGATGCTGCCCAGGGCTGCCAGATCAGACTGGGGGATTATATAATAGTGGAGCATGTACTAAGTTGTTACTCTTCTAAAGTTTGAAAAATTCTTAATTCCAAACACACTTGACCCTACGGATTTTGAAAAAGAGACCATGCACCTGTAACAATGGCCAGACTTCACAGGGTCCTCAGGCCATATGAGGCCGCCTGTGGAATGCTTCCCATGCTTCATGTCATTCAGTCCCCGCCCAGCCCTACAAAGTGGGTTGTCTTATCCTCTCCATTGGGCAGTGACTGACACACAGAAAGATTAAGAAATCAATCCAAGGTCACACTTAACAAGTACACGGTCAGGACTGGACCAGGCAGCCTGCCCCACAGCCTCTTCTCTTAACCTCCCCTCTCTGCTGCCTGGGTTATCTGCTTTTTTTTTCCCACTGATATCTGAATTATCTACTTCAACAATATCATGATATTGCTGCCAAGTGGACTCCAACTCATGGTGACCCCATGGGTGTCAGAGTAGAGTCGTGCTCCCTAGGGTTCCCAATGGCTGATTTTTTAGAAGTAGGTCACCAGGCCTTTCTTCTGAGGCTCCTCCAGGTAGGCTTTAACAGCCAACCTTTTTGTTTTGCAGCTGAGGGCATTAACCATTTACACCACCCAGAAACTCTTGCTTCAACAGTAGAAATTACATGGTGGTGAAGAACACAGACTCTAGAGACAGAGTGCCCGATTCAAACCCCAGCTCCACCACTTAACAGCTCTGTTTGGGCTGTTACCTTGGGCAAGTTACCTAATCTCTCTGTGCTTCAGTTTCATTATCTGTAAAATGAGAATAATAATAGTATCTACTTCTTAGAGATGCTGTGAGGGTGAGTTAGTGCATATAAAGTACTCATCTGTCATGTTAGCGTTAATCATTATTATTATTTCTTCTCTCCTATGTGCAGCTTACCTAGCACTAAAGAATCTCATTGTATGTTAATTTCAATAGGTGAAGTTCTATGGTCAGCTCAGGGTCTCCTTATATAGGGTGTAGAGCGTCACTCACTGCTGACAGGACAGCCTCTGACCAGGGTTATTGTCACCCTTAAATTTTTTTTTTTTATACAGTAGTGTTTCTACTACATGTATAAACCAAGGGCTTTACAACTTTACAACATAACAAAATGAAAAAGATAGGAAATCACAAGGGACCATCTTACTGCTGTCTCAATTCCAAAGGAAATTTGTTTTACTTTATCAAATTGCTACAAAATGTTTATTTTCATTCTAGAAGAAGACCTTTGGAAGGTGAGTTAAACTCTTGCTTTTAATGGGTTAAGTAACTTCTTGTAAACACAACCCTGTTTGGTGAAAAGGTTTGCAAAAGCACAACAGGAAGCCTCAATGGGTAGTGTTTTTTGTGCACTTCAGAGAGCTTAAGTTCAAGGTGAAGGAGGAGTAGTGAGGAACTGGAGCTGAGGACGCGCATGTGGCTGGCGGTGTGGGTACCATATTTCTGCCTGCTTTTTTTTTCAGAGGTGCTGTTTCCTTGCCATCTCCAGGGCAGGCAGGCTGATCACAAGCACCGCCTTTTCCTGAGCCTCGTTGATGATGAGGCATGGTCTCCACAGAGAAGAGCTTCCACCTCTGAGTCATTTCAGGCTGGGTGGAAAATTTTGAGGGACACCTATTTCTAAATATTCAGGGGGGAAAAAGAAACCTTGCAAATGACAGGAAAAGGTCATCCTTTCTCAGCGAAGTTGTATTACGATTCCTGGAAATCACAACAAAAAACAGAACAACAACAAAAAATCAACATTCGTCTGTCTTAAAAATCCAAGTAGCCACAGAACGATGGTAGCTTTGTGCTTCTCATGGGGCTGACTCTTAATAGAGCTGCAATTCCCAAGGACTTTCTAGACGGTGATTGCAGGCCTTTGTGATGAGGTCAGTGCCGCCAGGGCTCTCCCATCAGTGGTCTTGCAGACAGCAAGGGGGGCTGTGCTGTGGTTAGATCCATTGGCTCGGAGCCTGGCTGGCACTCAAACTGCAGCTCTGCCACTTCCTACTTGTGGGGCTGAGGGCAAGTAATTTACCCTCACTGCCTCAGTTTCTCAGCTGCAAAATGAGGATAGTAGTACTAGATACCTCACAGGATTGTCATAAGCATTAAATGAATGAAAAACATGCAATATATTCAGTGCCTTCCATTCAATGCCGTTCAGTGCCAGAATAGCTACTCAATAAATGTTAATTATCCTGTGTGCCAGTCCTGGAGCCCTGGTGGCACAGTGGTTAAGAGCTCAACTGCCAACCAAAAGGTCCGACAGTTTGAACCTACCAGCTGCTCCTTGGAAACTCTCTGGGGCAGTTTTACTCTGTCCTTAGGGGTTGCTATGAGTCAGAATCAACTCCACGGCAATGGGTTTGGTTTGGTGCTAATCCTGGTTGTGTAGCCCTGGAAAGTTATTAATTTCTTTTAGTCTTAGTTTTCTCCTTTTAAAACAGAGTAAAAATTCTTCAACTTCATGGAACAATTGGAAAGTTTAAATGGAATCATGTACAAAGCTGGTGTTGATTGAGTTAGGCTGGATTAAGGCAGCCTTCCCAGTAAGGATCTTGTCTGAGTCTTGTAGGCACTAGTATAGTCAGTTCTCCATGACATCTTTTCATATGCAAATCTGATCACACTCCTGGCTTCCTGGAGAAGACAAGGGTTGATCTTTGTTCAGAATGTCATGAAGCAGAAGTAAGTATGAGCAGGCAGCCCTCCAGGTGGAAAGAAGCCTGAACAAAATTAAGGACAGAAACATTTTGGAAAGTTGCTTGCAGTGCTAGGCACCATTCTAACCTCCCCCCACCCCCCCCAAAACTAAGCATATCATAATTTATTTAAACCTCACAGTACTCTGATGAGCTAGAGCTATTATCCCCGTTTTGCAGGTGAGGAAACTGTGGTCCAGAGGGGTTAAGTAGCAGTGGGATTTGAACCCTGGCCTTCTGACTCTACAGTCTGTGTGCACATGGCACTGTCCTTGAATAGGAGTTTTCTAAGGAGAGCCGAGGTTGAGAACGTGCAGGGGAAGTAAGAGAAGAGGCTGGTAGAGTGCCTGGAACACCATCTACATTTGACTTCAAACAACGTCAAGGAAACACAACTACAATTATTCTTTGTCACTGAGACAGCTACAGTCCGTGTCCTGCATATCCTCGTAATCATCGTCTTCCACTTCCTCTCTCCTCCCCCGGCCACCTCATTGAGATGAACACAGACAAATGAGGCCAGAAACTCCAGTGACTGCACACAGTGTCCTTCTCTGTGGGTCACTCATCACAAGGTCAGCACAGCAAATCACCCCACTCCAAGGACTTTCCCTGGGAAGCGGTGGGAGGGGTGGGGTGGGCCCTTCCGTGTCCCCCATCTCCTGCCTGTCCAAGGCCAGCATGGGAACAGTGCTGATTGGAGAGCGGACATTTGCTGGGAGGGCAGGAGTGAGGAGGAGGAGGAGGAGGAGGAGATGGGGAAGACTTCACTCAGGCCCTTTGGCAGATTCCCCAGGAGGCTGTTAACTGGCCTGAGCCTTTGCACAGGGAACCCTTCGTGATCGCCGAATGCCCCGTTCCCTTGCGTTGGTAAGGATTACAGTTTCAACTACAAATGTCCCAGTACGGTCCTCATTGTTCTTGTTGTGACTGTTTTGGGAGATGTGGGGGCAGACAGATGAGCTGGCTGTCGGAATCACGCGTGCACTTGTAGTGCATCCTGTGACGAGCACGGAACCAGACGATGTCGCGTCCCTTTCTGCAATTAGAGATACTTTAGGAAGCATATTGAGAATTTGTGCAACACCTTTTTTTTATTATTATTCCTTTTTTTAAAAAATTGTACTTTAGATAAAGGTTTACAAACTAGTTTCTCACTAAACACTTAAGTACACATATTGTTTTGTGACATTGGTTAACAATCCGACGACATGTCAACATTCACCCTTTTCCAACTTGGGTTCCCTATTATCAGCTTTCCTGTCCCCTCCTGCCTTCTAGTCCTTGCCCCTGGGCTGGTGTGCCCCTTTAGTCTCGTTTTGTTTTATGGGCCTGTCTAATCTTTGGATGAAGGGCAAACCTCGGGAGTGACTTCATTACTGAGCTGAAAGGGTGTGCAGGAGCCATACTCTCAGGGTTTCTTCAGTCTCTGTCAGGCCAGCAAGTCTGGTCTTTCTGACTTAGAATTCTGTTCTATATTTTTCTCCAGCTCTGTCCAGGACCCTTGACTGTGATCCCTGTCAGAGCAGTCAGCAGTGGTAGCTGGGCGCCATCTAGTTATACCAGACTCAGTCTGGTAGATTCCGTGGTAGATGTGGTCCATTAGCTCTTTGGACTAATCTTTCCCTTGTGTCTTTAGTTTTCTTCATTCTTCCTTGCTCTGGAAGGGGCGAGACCAGTGGAGTATCCTAGATGGCCGTTAACACTTTTTTAAAATAAATTATTGTACATACATTTTTAGGAGATGAGAAACATTTTGTTTCAGATTAGAAACCCTCTCAAAATAAAATCTAAATATCTTTCTTCCTGGGGACAGATTTTCCAAGCCACCACTGCAGAATGGAGCTCTCTTGTCATCAGTTATTTAAAACCTAATGAATCTCAGGAAAAGAAAGCCACCAATTTTAGGTGGCTAAGTTTTTTAAGAGCAAAGATTTCGAAAGAAAAAAGACTTGTTCAGAAGATCTGCATAGGTGGGACATGAAGAGGGTTTTATTTCTGTGAGACAGGAGGATTTATGGATTTGTGTTTCCTTTGTAAGACAAATGACTCAAGGACTTTTTTTTTTCAGCACCGACTCTAATCAATTATCTTCGTGACTAAAGAAATAAATAATCTCCAAAGAGCAACGGAATTAAAATTCACTGGGTTCTAGAGTTTGGGGTGATTTGAAAACATAAAAAAAAAAAAATGCCACCACTATTATTATTTTGGTCTCTCTAGAGCTGAGATTTAACTAATTCCTAGTTGTGGAGTACTTTTCCCATTTGCTACGATCCACACGAATCACAGAATGTGAGGGCTGGAACGCCCTAATCCCAGTGTCCCCGTTTTACAAGTGAGACACTGAGGCTCTGAGGGCTGGAGTGACTTGCCCAGTGTTAGCCGGCTGGGAGCATCGGATCCAACCTGGCGCTTGTGGTCTTCCACATCTCGGTTCTCAACTCTCGCTGTCCTCTTTCACAGCTCCCTCACACTTCGAGACAAAACCATCTTCCTGCTCCCCGCCTCACGCCCACCTCCCCGCATATAAAATATCTGAAATATTTCCACGCCTGGCGTGGACGCGGTTCCCGGCCACTTTGTGGTGTCTGGCAAACAGCTGCCGCGGCCCCACGTGCTAGCCGCCCGGTCTCTGCGAGCGCGCGGCTCGTCTCCGTCCCCAAATCCAGGCGCCTGGGGGGCCGCGGTGTCTAGCAGGGGTCGCAGTGGCGGCGGGGGGGGGGGGCGCCCGGTGGCGCGAGTGTCCCCGGTGGCGGGGGTGCCGCAGTGGCGAGGGGGTGGCGGTGGCGATGGGGGTCGCCGTGGCCAAGGGGGGTCGCGGTGGCGATGGGGGCTGGGAGACGCGGTGTGGGGGTGGGGGCGCGGGGGGGCGGCGGCGGGATCGCGCGGCGACGCCGGCCGGGGCGGCCGGTATCAGCGCGCTGGCTCCGGCGGGGCGGGCGGAGGCCGCGGCGCGCCAGGCTCGCGGGGGTCAAGTCCAGGTTGCCGCGCAGGAAGGCGGCTGGGGGGAGGAGGGCAGACCGCGCCCCGTCCCCTCTTCTCTGAGCAGGGCGCGGAATGTTGGGGCGATTCCATCGGTGTGGTATGTCTGCATAAACATCATTAGCCGCCGGCGCTGACCCCTTGTGCGTTTTTAATTTCGCCTTACACACTGCGGCCTCCTTGCGTTTGAGCAGCGGATGGAGATCGCGAACAGAAGCCCTGGCTGTTGCATTCCTGGCTCCCACCCTCTAGACGCAGGAGAGGAACGCCTCTCGGTTTTCTGCACTCTAGGGCAATGTGCGTGCTAGATTCTCGACGCACCCCATCTGCAATATTAGCTGTAGCTCAGGAGTGAATCTTACCGACTCACCTGAAACTGGCCAAATGTGGCTTGATTTTAAAGTTTACTCTTTCACCTCGAGGAAGGGAGGAGAGGGTAGGGTCCTCTTTCCAATCCGTGTTCTCAGCCACAGGCCTGGACAAGCAGCAATGACTGGTCCATTCTCTGTGCACTTTCCTGCACTCGTCAGCCGGCTGCCTTCTCGCCTGTGTCCCCACCACCTTCCCTTGGCCCCCAGCTCTCCCCACGCCCCTGCCTCCCTCATTTCTCCGAGCACAAGCCTCATTCAAATTCAAACCTTGAAAAAATCCATTTCAGTATCCCTAGATTCTCTGTTTTCTTCAATTGTGATGTATACGCGTGTATGTGTGTGTGGGAGGGGGAGGGGGGAAGAAACCCCAAAGCCGGGGAGACTTCTTTCAGGGTGTGCATTTTAAGGCAAATCGTACCCAACGACAAAGATAAAATCCTTCAGAACCTGTGGCAGTTTTGACTTTAAATATGAGGCGAGTTAACAAGGAAAGCAGCAATAAATTCAGCCCAGGGCACGGCCCTGCACTAAATTGTCTCCTACAGGGTCCGGATTTCAAGCCAAGCTGTCGATGCGATGCCCCTTTTCTCCATGATTCCCCTTTTAGACTGTGTTGTTTTTGTTGGTTCGCTTTTGTTTTCTTGCCAAGTTATCTCGCTGTAACTTTCCCCCCATTTTCCGACTCTGTTTTCCAAGTTCCTTACACATGACCAGAGTAACACACCCACAGCTTCTCCCGCTAAATCCCTACTACTTCCCTGGTAGAAATTCTGAAACAAGCTTGTGTCAGAACATTTTGTCCGCCCCCCAACCCCTCCCCCCACCCCCCACGCAAGCTGGTGAGAGATGGAAGGGCTTGGTATTTGCTGGAAATGAAAACACGGGGAAAGCTGTTGGAACAGACACCACAATGTTCTTTTTGTCTTTTGTGCAAGGTGATCGTGTACCCTTTGCATTCTGTGTAAGAACAGACCATAAAGAACACGTAGCCCCAACTGGAGACAGCGGTACTGGCCAGGGTTAACCAAGAAGCACTTCATGTGCCTGAGTAAATAGTCCCTGGGAAGGATTACACCATGTTAGAATAGGCTGATTATAGTGATAAAGTTATCCCAAAGATTCTTTTTGCTTTATGTTTAAGTTACTTTTCTTCAAAGGCCGTGGGTAAATGGTGTTGGTTTTATGACCTGGAACCCTCTGTTCAAACATCTACACAACATGACTGAATTAAACATTGCATTCTCTTTCCTGCTCTGTCAGATGTAGAAGGAAGCCATGATATCATTACATACAGCATTTTCTTCTTGATGTTCTAGAAATCAAAAGGAGGGCGATCAAATGACCCTGTATGTTCAGCGTGCAGGATAAGTGCTTTGTGGTATGAATGGTCCACAAAGCAGAGGGTTGGGGCACCAAGCAGAGGATTCCAAGTGCCCCCTGGACAATGTTGGGGATTACACAAGGTAAAAAATGAAAAGAAAATGCCTCTAGATTTTCCTAAACACAGGAGGCTTGCTGCAAGCATATCCGTTTGGTGGTATCAGCAGCCCTCTGCCTTTGCTTCTTGCTCAGCCATAATAAGGAGAGTGACAATAATGATAACCGAGTTGGTAACATTTACTGAGCGTTTATGGTGTGCCGAGTCCTGTGCTAAGCCCGCTGCATACATGATTTCATTTAATCCTTACAAGACTCCAGTGAGGTGGCTCCTTCTTATGCCCAATTTTATAGATGAGGAAATGAAGTCATAAAGAGGTTATGTAACTTGCCCAAGGCCATACAGCAAGGACACTGAAATGAATTTAGGGCCCTGCTTCGAACTCCCAGGAGCCCTGGTAGTACAGTGGTTAAGAGCTCGGCTGCTAACCAAAAGGTTGGAAGTTCGAGTGCACCATCTGCTCCTTGGAAACTCTGTGGGGCAGTTCTACTCTGTCCTGTAGGGTTGCTATGAGTCGGAGTCGGCTCCACAGCAGTGGGTTTGTTTGCTTTGCTTTGAATTCCCATACTCTTCTGCCTCCCATATGATTTCATACTGAAAAGTCATCAGCAAAATGAGTCAAGAAATGAAATCCATCAAATGTCTGATTCTGAGAAAAGCTACCATCAACCAGACATTTGGTATGAGTTGGATGCTTTCATCTTTGCTGCTGCCCTCTAGGTAGATATTGAAGATCATCCCTGATTTCAGGATGGAACAACGGAGGCTCAAAAAAGCTGACTTTCTCAAGATCATGTAGGGGCAGAGCTGGTATTTGAGCCCAGGTCTGCCTGCTTCAGAGCCTGGGGCTTTAACCTTGTTGCCATATGTGATATCCTCTGCACCCTTGTTAGGCCGAGTGTCGGGGGAGGGGAGAGGTGCAACGGACAGAGAAGTCCACTTCCTGTGAGTAGCAAGAATTGGAACATTTTCTTTAGTATCCTGTCACCTTCTTTAACATATAATACTGAGTGCCTGCGGTCACTGCGGTAGCTCCGAAATGGGCATAGGTGGGAGGGACTAGAGGAAGCTTCAGGAAACCGGCTCTGGGGACTGTCCTTGAAGGACAGTGAAGGTCTGGATGGTGGGAGATGAAGGGACACCAGCTCTGGCGGGCAAGGGCAGTGAGGAGGAAGTCAGGCTACCCTGAGATGCAGCTGAAGGACTGCTTCTGAGCCTGGCTCATGTCCTGATCATCTCTGAATTCACTGTGCCAAGCACAGTGCCTGACAAATAAACGCTCAGGAGTTGTTGAGGTGAACTGAATTAAATCAGTTGAACCTCTGTACCCTCAATTCCCTCCCATCACCACGCTGTGCCCTGCTTCCTTCCTCTTTTCTGCTGCATGTCTTGGACTCGCCTTGCCACAGTCAAGCAAGCAAAAAAACCAAACCCATTGCCGTCAAGTTGATGCCGACTCATAGCGAACCCTGTAAGTTTCTAGGGAATGGCCGGTGGATTCAAACTGCTGACGCTTTTGTTAGCAACCGAGCTCTTAACCACTATACCACCAGGGCTCTGCCACAATCAAGAGGTGTTTTAAAATGGAGAAATAACAAGGCTTATTGACCATTGCCCAGATAAGGGATAGAGAGGATGCAAGCTGGCCCGAATTGTAAACATTTACATAATAACACCCTCCACGTGCCAGCCACCATTCTAAGCACTTTATTTGTACTAATTTGTTTAATCCTCTATGAAGTAAGCATGCTTATCCTCATTTTACAGATGAGGAAACTGAGGGAAAGAGTTCATATAACCTACTTAAGGTCATCTTGTGAATAGGGGACTGAGTCCTGACTAAAACCCAGGCAATTCGGCTTTAGTATCTGAACTCTTAACCATTGACAACATAATGCCTTTTAAAAATAGCTGGACATTGGTACAAGAGCATCCAAACCCCACATACCACCTTTTTGACGTCAAGCAAGCCAAGATCAAGACTGGAGCCTCAGTCAGCTCTGAGATGTGCTGGGCTGGCGCTCTCTCTTTCTCTTCTCTTTCAGCTTTCTTAGAATTTTTTATTCTTCTTACTCTTAATCATCATAGAATAGCTCCAAGTTTAGGCACCAAATGATGCCCTTTTGAAATTCCAACAGAGAACACCGTGACCAATATGAAATAATCTTTACTATGAAATAATCTTTTTGGTTTGGTTGTTTACCATAGGCCTTGTGTAAACCAGTCCCAGATTCAATGTCCTAACCATTCTCCGTGGGACTTAAAATTACTGAGAACTCAGAGCTCCTTGGTTTTTTTTTTTTTTTTTCCCTCCACTTGTCAGAGCCTCACAGAAGCTCAGGGTGAATATGTGCCCCCTTCCAACCTTCAAACAACAGAGAGAGCTCACTAGTCAGCCTCCCACCTCAAGCTGATTGTTCAGTGGTAGAGAGACCTGACCAGTTCCTTCAAAAATGGAAACAGGAAGTCGCTACACATGAAATGTTGGACTCCTGAACACAAGTTAATACATCAAGCAGCTGCACTGAATGTGACCATGAACCAATGTTCCTCTAAATACCCTTAACAGCACAGCTGAATTTGAACTTCCTGCATTCTTCTGCAAGCATCCTTGCAAATCTAGCCTCTCAGTGACGTGAGTGAGCCGAGCATTTTTAGGATTTGGGGACATTGTGTTAAAGTGGAAGCAAAGGACATGATAGAGAAGAATGACTCGGAACAGCAACTAGATGATCCAGGGCAAGGGATGTGTCATTCCAGTATTGAAAACGTCCTCTGATAAGTGCACGATGTTTCCTGGACACTAAATAAGAACAGGAAATACTTTGCAGAAGATTAATTAACATAATACCTATTGAGTATTCCAATCCAGTGCATTGGTGGATTAATCAAGATGAGGGGAGGAATTTGTAATTGTTTAAAGCAGCGATTTATGTTAACTCCTCATTGGCTGAAGGGAAGGCCCATAGGCATGATCATTTAGGTAAAACAAGGAAAGTTTTGAGGGACCTTCAGGATCCTTGGGATAGAAGTCCATATGAAATAATATTCAGGCAACTTCCTCCATACTAGGAAGTCAGTAAGTTTTGTATTTCTGCCAGTTCTAGAAATAAATACAATACCTTGCATCTTACTTTAAGCCTGTGATCTCACTTTGCCCTTCACAACAGTTCTGTGAGTAGGAGACACACAATCTTTGTGACATCTTTAAAAAAAAATTTTTTTATTATGGAAATTTTTAAAAATGAGAGAAGAACATAGCGAATTCTCACTTATCTGTCACCTAAATCCAACAATCACCAACTCAAGAGTTGCTAAGGGCAGTGAGGGCAACTATTCTTACATAAACACCACTGACGTGGACTAATGGACTAGCTGAAAAAACCCAGTTATTCAAATGTGACTTTTACTGTCCTTCCAAACTGTCATTGTCATTCCATTTTTCTGTTCTTTAACTTTGTTGAAGAGTTTGCTTGTTTGAAAACCCCCAAGTCTCCATAGCTCCACAGAGTTGGTAGTTAATGTCTTGGTCACCTCCAATCTAACATGAGTATTTTCTGATCAGCGGGCAGCTCTTCTCCAAGCAGTGATGAGGGACAGAATCCTCCGGGCTTGGGCACCATCATGTCTGTGCTCAGCCTTCAGCATGAGGCCTTCCAGGCCACCGTGCTTGTCTCCATCAAGCCCTCAAAGGTAAAAAGGGCCTGCAGGTTGTACATGGAAAGGCTGTTGCGGACTCCCTGGAAATGGCACACACCCTTCTGCTAGAATGTGATTGCAGGTTCACTCCTATCTGTAGCCTACACTGGGAAAAATCATCCAGCCCTGTGCAGGCAAAAAAGGGAAGTGGGTTTGGTGACTGGCTAGTGGTTGTTGCTTCAGGTACGTGAGTTTTCATCCTAATGGAGCTGTGCCAGGCCCTGAGCGATGCAGCACTATCAGGGGAGGGCAGGACAGTGAAAACATGCACTGAGAGGCTCTCTGACTTTCTATACTCCCCAAATGGTACAGACACCCTCCCGCTAGGTATTTCCTCCTGTAAATAGTCACTTTTACACTTAAAAAGTTTTCAAATAATAAGTCTAATGGAAAAACACAGAAAAAAAGAAAAAAAAATAGGCAAGTAAAAAGGAGAAAAAGCCCACAGAGAACCACTATTATTTTGATGTCTTTTCTCATCAATAATTTTAAGAAGGATTTTTATTATTAAAATAATTTTATTTAAAATATGTCATAATCCCATTTCCTCAGAAAATTCTATTTCTACTTATATGTCCCTAAACACAGGTTTTACACGTTTGCAGTAGAGGAAGTGGAATTTTGAGCTCTCCTTTTTTCCTTCTGTAGTAACACTTTGGGTTTTTTGGGTAATAACACTTTACATTGGTATGATATATTACAGCACACAAAGGCTATTTCTGCACACATCATGACCTTACGTAACGTTTTCTACACTGTTTTCCATGTATTTGCATAGCCTTTATATTTATAATCTTTAATATCGGTATATTTTATTGAGTTGAATAATCATAACAGGTATAATTATCCCCTTTCTCTGAGATTTTAACCCCTACCTCTCCCCCTTACCCTATATTGGGCAATATTGGTATTCCCTCCAGACTCCTTCAAATTCCTTTTCAGCATTTCTTTGTACATAGAAATGGGCATCATTTCTGATATTTTGGAAAGCTAGCTGGCAGAATCCATTAAAATTTAAAGTTTATATTCTCTTTGACCCAGAAATTTATTTTCAGAACTGGTGTTGTTTTTCTATTAGATTCTCAGGTATGGGATACGTGAGAAATAAATTGAGAAATTATTCATAGTATCAAAACAAAAAGAAAACAAAATCCCAAGGGAAAACAAGGAAATTCTGGAGACAAAATGATTGTTTGTTAATGGAATATCACGCAGCCATCAGTGAAAATGAACCAGGCTACACGAGTTGTCCTGAAGGGATCTCCAGGAAGCATTGCTAAGTGAGGCCAAGTGCAAACAAGCGTGTACGCTATGATGGCATTTCTGGAAAACCAAAAAATACAAAACAATCTGTGTGTACTAAAAATGACCCAAATGAAAGTACCAATAAATTTATGAACCCATCACACATTTTATTTTTCAAGAAACTGGAGTAGTGGTATCGAAATGACAGCATTCTTTGTCTCTTTGGAGCAGAAATTATTACTCAACTCAATCACACGATGATAACGAGCATTTGATGTATGTCGTCCAAAGACATCCATTTAGAATACAAGGTTTCAAGGAGAAACTTGTTTTAAATGCACAGAAACAATGTTATTCTTAATTAGGCAATGATTTTACTTTACATTTTCAGTACTGCTTTAAAAGTGTTGTGATACTTGTTCCTGGGGAAAAATAAAATAGCAAGATAAAGTGTGTTTCTTCTAAAAATGACAGAGATGATAATAACTAACATTTATTAGTTCTTACTATGTTCTCACTGGGTATTGAGCTAGTTGCTTTAAAAATATTGTCTTATTGAAGTTCTTACAGGTAGGTATCACTATTCTCTCCATTTTATGGATAAAAACTATAGAAATTAATATTTATCCCAGTTATACAGTTTATGAGTGGCAAAGTCAAACTTGGAGTCAGAGTGGCTGAATTCAAAGCCCATGTACGTAACCAGTTTCCCAAACAGCCTGTATTTTCAGTGCTTTTTGATAACATGAACTTCTTCCCATACGTGGGGTTAACACACGCTTGAACTAGCATGCGTAGAGTTAATTCTCCTGAACTGAGTAATAATCTATTATTTATTTATACTTAAAAATTAGATATGTGTCCTTAAGGCCTAAAATGTTGATTAAATGACATTATAAAATTATACATATATTGTGTATATTATATAATATATACTATATATACGTATATTGGAAACCCTGGCGGTGTAGTGATTAAGTGCGCGGCTGCTAACCAAAAGGTCAGCAGTTCGAATCCACCAGGCACTCCTTGGAAACTCTGTGGGGCAATTCCACTCTGTCCTATAGGGTTGCTATGAGTCTTAATCAACTTGATGGCAATGGTTTTTTTTTAAAATACATATATAATAAAAACAAATATGTGCATATGATATGTATGTATATATACATAATGCATATATTACATAGTGTGTGTGTATATTTGGGTATATCATACAGTGTGTGTGTGCACTGGGAGAGTTGAGTGGTGTGGCTGGTATGGAATAGCTTTGTATTTCATTCTGTATCTAGGCAGTGATTTTCTCTTTCTCTCATTTGGGTTGTGACAAGAGGGAAGATGAACTGTGTGTTACTCATCTTAAGAGAATTAGGGAGATGTAATATCTGAAGCCATAGAAGCTGATAATTTTCTAGCAATTTAGAAAAATTTGAGTCTTTAAATCAAAGAGGACACTGAGTCTCCTCTTTCTAGCAATGTTTTTTTCTTATCTCTCTCACTTTCTTTTTCTCTTAATCTATCTCATTTTTTCCCTCTCAACTATACTATTACCATCAGCAAACAAACATATTGCACTAACACTTCATGTTAAAATTAAACACACTTCCCTTGTCCCTCGCACTCCTCCAGCTACTACCCTGTTTCTCTGCTCCTTTTCGCAATGCTCCTTCAGAGAGCTGCCCACGTTCCCATCTACACTTTCTCTCCGCCTAGTCTGTCTTTTTTTTTTTTAATTTTATTTTGTTGTTGTTGTTGAGAATATACACAGCAAAACATACACCAATCCAACAGTTTCTACATGTGTAATTTAGTGACATTGTTATATTCTTCCAGTTGTACAACATTCTCACCCTCCTTTTCTGAGTTGTTCCTCTTCCATTAACATAAACTCATTGCCCCTTAAGGTTCCTATCTATAGAGTTGCTGTTGTCACTTTGATCCCATATAGATATTTCTTAAAAGAGCATAATGCCTAAGGCAGGCATTTATTACTAGTTAAGCTGAACTATTGTTTGGTTTTAAGAAGACTTCAGGGAATATTTTTGGTTTAAGTTTTAATGATTATCTTAGGGCAATAGTTTCAGGGATTCATCTAGCCCCCTTGGCTCCAGAAAGTCTGGAGTCCGTCGGAATTTGAAATTCTGTTCTGCATCCCCTTTTTGACCAGAATTCTTCTATAGAATCTTTGATCGAAATGTTCAGTAATGGTAGCTGGGCACCATCCAGTTCTTCCGGTCTCAGGACAAAGGAGGCAGTTGTTCATGGAGACAATTAGCCACACATTCCACATCCTCCTCCAATTCCTGGCTCTCCTTATTCTTTTGTTGCTCCAGGCACATAGAGACAAATTGTCATCGTTGGGTGGCTGCTTGCAAACTTTTAAGACCCCAAGCACAATGCAACGAACTAGGAGGTAGAACAGAAGTACTAAACACGTTATTAGGTCAATTAACTGGGATGTTCCATGCAACCATGACCCTAAACCTCCAAAAAAACCATAGGGTTTTTTGTTGTACAGAAGCAGCCTCAGCAGCTACTTTTTTTTTTTGGTAAATGTATCTCTCACACAACTTTTGCCAGTTCAACTTTTTACAGGTGTACAGCTTATTGACAGCAATTACAGTAACCAACTGTGCAACCCTACCCTTAATCAATGAGATTTTTCTATCACTGTTAACCCTCCTTTCCCCCTCCCTCCCACCCCTGGTAACCACTAATAAACTTTAATCTCTATATATTTGCCTTTTCTTGTCGTTTTATATAAGTGAGGTCGTACAACATTTGTCCTTCCGTAACTGATTTATTTCACTCAGCGTAATGTCTTCAAGCTTCATCCATATTGTAGCATGTATCAATTCTTCATTTCTTCTACTGCCTGAGCCCATTATATGTATGTACCACATTTTGTTTATCCGTTCATCTGTTGATGGGCATTTAGGTTGTTTCCACCTTTTAGATATTGTGAATAGTGCTGCAATGAACATTGGTATACAAGTTTCTGCTTTCAAGTCTTTTGGGTATATACCTAGGAGTAGAATTGCTAAGTCATATGGTAATTCTGTATTTAGTTTTTCGAGTAAGCACTACATTGTTTTCCACAACGGCTGTACCATTTTGCATTCCCATCAGCAATGGATAAGGGTTTTGATTTCCTCACATCCTCACCAACAGTTGTTATTATTGTTATTTTTTCTTCATCTTAGCCATCCTAGTGGGAGTGAAATGGTATCTCATTGTCGTTTTGATCTGTATCTTTCCTAAGGCTAATGGTGTTCAGCATCTTTTCATGTCGTTGGTTATCATTTGAATGTCCTCTTTGGTGAAATGTCTTTTCAAGTACTTTGCCCATTTTATGATTGGGTTGTCTTTTTGTTGTTAAGTTGTTGAAGTTTTATATATATTTTTGTTATTAGATTCTGATTGAGTACGTGGTTTCTGAAGATACTCTCCCAGTCAAATGTTGTCTTTTCATTTTTTTGGTAGTGTTTTGATGAACAAAAGGTTTAAATATTTATGAGGTCCCATTTATTTATTTTGTCTTTTGCTGTTTGTGCTTTTGTTATTATATTCGACAATCCACTGCTAAAAGCTAGGCCTGACAGTATTGGCCCTGCATTTTCTTCTAAGAATTTTTTATGGTTTTGGTTTACATGTTTAGGTCCTTAATCCATTTTGAACTTGTTTTTATGTATGGTGTGAGGTATAGATTCTGTTTCATTTTTCTGCATGTGGAAATCCAGTTTTCCTAACACCATTTATTGAAGAGACACTTCTTTTCCTATGGAATGGACTTAATACCCTTGTCAAAAATCTGTTGACCATAGATATGTGGGTTTATTTCTGGACTCTCAATTCTATTCCATTGGTCTATGTGTCTATTGTTATACCAGTACCAGGGTGTTTTGATTACTTTAGCTGTACAGTATGTTTTAAAATCAGAAAGTGTGAGTCCTCCTACCTTGTTCTTCTCTTTCAACATTGCTTTAGCTACTTGGGGGCTCTAGCCATTCTGCATAAAGTTGAGGATAGGTTTTTCCATTTCTGTTAAGAAGGCTGTTGGAATTTTGATTGGGATTGCATCGAATCTGTAGATCGCTTTCAGTAGTATTGACATTTTAACAATATTAAGTTTTCCAACCCAAGAACACAGAACATCTTTCCATTTATTTAAGTCTTCTTTTATCTCTGTCATCAGTGTTTTATAATTTTCATTGTGTAGATACTTGTGTCTCTGGTTAGATTTACTCATAGATCTTTTATTCTCTTAGATGTTATTGTAAGTGGAATTGTTTCCCAATTTCCCTTTTAAGTTTCTCATTGCTGTTGTATAGAGACCCAACTGATTTTTGTTCTTTGACCTTGTACCCTGCAACTTTGCTAAATTCCTCTATTAGCTCTAGAAGTTTTCTTATGGACTTTTTGGGATTTTCTATATATAGGATCATTTCATCTGTGAATAGAGATAGTTTTACTTCTTTTCCAATCTGGATGACCATTATTTCTTTTTCTTGTCTTATCATTCTGGCTAGGAATTATATTGAATAGAGATGTTGAGAGCAGACACCCTTATCTTGTTACCAGTTTCAAGGGAAAAGTTTTCAGTCTTTCTCCATTAAGTATAATGTTGGCTGTTGGCTTCTCATGTATGCACTAAATCATATTGAGAAATTTCCCTTCTATTCCAGTCTTCTTTAGGGTTCTCATCAGGAAAGGTGTTGGATTTTATCAAATGCTTTTTCTGCATCCATAGAGATGATCATGTGGTTCTGCTTGTTTTTCTATTGGTAACGTGTATTATGTCAACTGATTTTCTAATGTTGAATCATTCCTGCATTCCTGGAATAAATCCCACTTCTTCATGGTATATGGTTCTTTTAATACACTGTTGGATTTTGTTCGCTAGCATTTTTTGAGGATTTTTGCATGTATATTCTTAAGACATATTGGCCTGTAGTTTTCTTTTCTTGTGGTGTCTTTGTCTTGTTTTGATATCAGGGTTATGTTTACTTCATAGAATGAATTAGGGAGTATTCTTTCCTTCTTTATCTTTTGGAATGGTTTAAACGGCATTGGTGTCAAGTCTTCTGTGAATTTGTGGTAGAATTCCCCAGTGAAGCCACCTTGTCCAGGACTTTTTTTTGTTGTTGGAAAATTTTTGATCATTGATTCAATCTCTTCACCTGTTATGGGTCTGTTGAGTTTTCTATTTCCTCTTGCGTCAGTTTGTTAGATTGTGTGCTTCTAAGAATTTGTCCATTTCATCCAGTTTATCCAATTTGTTGTTGTATGGTTGTTTATAATATTCTGTCATGATGCACTTTAATTCTATTGGGTCAGTTGTAATGTCCCTGTTTACATTTTTTTGTTTTGGTTATTTGGGTCTTTTTGCTTCTTTTCTTTGTCAATTTAACTAAAGGTTTGTCAATTTTATCTTCTCAAAGAACCTACTTCTGGTTTTAATGGTTTTCTCTGTTTTTCTGTTTTCAGCTTTATTTCTTTCTGCTCTGATCTTTTTTTATTTCCTTTCTTCCTATTATTTCTCGAACCCCCTCTAATCAGGCTTTCATCCCCATCACTCAACAGAGGTAGTTTATTAAAGACACCAATGACTCTCATGTTGCCAAATCCAATGGCATATTCTCAATTTGCATCATGCAAAATCAGCACCATTTGACAGAGCTGATTTCTATCCCATCTTTGAAATGCTTTCTTCACTTGGTTTCTAGGGCATCGCTCTCTCCTGGTTCTCTTCATACTGCTCCGGTTGTACCTTCTCAGTATTCTTTGTTGGTCCATTTTTATCTCCTGACTTTAAACATTGGCTTCATCCAAGGATTGTAGCATGTATCAATACTTCATTTCTTCTACTGCCTGAGTAGTATTCCATTGTATGTATGTACCACATTTTGTTTATCCGTTCATCTGTTGAAGGGCATTTAGGTTGTTTCCACCTCAATATATACTCAAAAACAAACTCCTGATTTACCAGGTCCCTCAAACTTTCCTCCTGAAATTTTACCCATCTCAGAAAATACCTACCCCATTCTTTCAGTTACTTGATGTTATGGATTAAGGTGTGCCCTTCCTAAAAGATATGGTGAGTCCTAACTCCTGTACCTGTGAATATGACCTTACTTGGAATTGGGTTTTTCTTTCGTTATTAGTTAGGTTAAATGAGTTATACCACAGCAGGGTGGGTCCTAATCCTAATTTCTTCTGAGTGATGTCTTATGAAAGAAAAGGACACCCATGGAAATAGAGTCTCACAGACAGAGGGGTGAGATGCCACTTAAGATACATCTACAAGCCAAAGAATGTCAAGAAATGCCTGTGAGTACCAGAAAGGACCTTCCCCTAAAGCCTACAGATAGAAAGCATAGCTACGCCAGTGCCCTGAACTCAGACTTCTAGCCTCTAGAACTGGGAGAAAATAAATATATGTTCTTTAAAGCCACCCATTTTGTGATATTTTGTTGTGATAACCTTAGGAAATTAAGACATTTGGTTCAAAAAAATTGGTGTCATCCTTATGTGTTCTGTTTATCTTATATCCCACATCCAATTCATCAGCAAATACCATCAATTCTACTTTCAAAATATATCCAGAATTTGACCACTTCTCAACACCTCCATCACTACTACTTTGGCTCAAGTCTTCATCATCTTTTCCATGGACCACTGCAATAGCCTCCTAATTGGTCATTCTGCTTCCATATATAATAATATATTTTTCTGTATGGTATAAGACAAGGTTCCAATTTCATTTGTGTACATACGGATATCTAGTTTTCCTTGAACCATTTATTGAAGAGACTCTTCTTCCCCCATTGAATGGTCTTGGCACACTTGTCAATTGACTGTAGATGTGAGGGTTTACTTCTGGGTTCTCAATTCTATTCCATTGGTCTATACATGTATCCTTATCCAGAATCACACTGTTTTGATTACTGTAGTTTTATAGTAAGTTTTGAAACTAGGAAGTGTGAGTCCTGCAACTTTGTTTTTTTTCAAAATTGTTTTGCTATTTAGGGTCCCTTGGAAACCCCTGGTGGCATAGTGGTTAAAAGCTATGCCTGCTAACCAAAAGGTCAGAATTTGAATCTACCAGGCGCTCCTTGGAAACCCTATGGGGCAGTTCTATTCTGTCCTTTAGGGTGACTATGAGTTGGAATTGACTCAACGGCAATGCATGACATTCTACATGAGTTTTAGGATCGGTTTTTCCATTTTACAAAACGCGCCATTGGGATTTTGATAGGAATTGCACTGAACCTGTATATCACTTTGTGTAATCTTCTCATCTTAATAATATTGTTTTTCAATCCACAAACATAACATGTATTTCCATTTATTTAGGCCTTTAATTCCTTTTTTGCAATATTTTGTAGTTTTCAGTGTATACATCTTATGCTTCATTAGTAAAATTTATTCATGAGTATTACATGCTTTTTAATGCTACTATAAATGGAATTGTTTCCATACTTTCCTTTTTGGACTATTCATGCTAGTGTATAAAAACACAGCTGATTTTTGTGTGTTGACCCTGTATCCTGCCACTTTGCTGAATTCATTTATTAGCTCTAGTAACTTTCTTGTGGTTTCTTTGGCATTTTCTATATAAAGAATTGTCATCTGTGAATATAGTGCTATTTCTTCCTTTACAATTTGAATGCCTTTTATTTCTGCTTCTTGCCTGATTGCTCTAGCTAGAACTTCCAGTACTTTGTTGAATAGAAGTGGTGAGAATAGGTATCCTTGTCTTGTTCCTGATCTTAGAGGAAAAGTTTTCAGTCTTTCATAATTTAGTATGATGTTCACTGTGGGTTTGGTTCTTCATAGATGGTCTTTTTCATGTTGAGGAGGTTTTCTTCTATTCCTACTTTATTAGTTTTTTTTTTTTTTAATCATGAAAGGGTGTTGAATTTTGTCAGATGTTCTTTATGCATTAATTGAGATGATCATGTTTGTTTCCCTTCATTCTAATAATATTGTGTATTACATTTATTGATTGATTTTCATATGTCGAACCACTTTTCCATTCTTAGGGTAAAACCCACTTGGTCTTGGCATATAATCCTTTTAATATGGTGTTGGATTTGGTTTGATAGTATTTTGTTGAGAATTTTAAAATCTATATTCATAATGAATATTTGTAGTTTTCTTCTATTATCTAGCTTTGGTATCAGGGTAATTCTGGCCTTATAAAATGAGTTAGGAAGTGTTCCCTCCTCTTAAATTTTCTGCAAGCATTTGAGGAGAATTGGTGTTAATTCTTTAAATGTTTGTGTGATATATAAAAAACTTCTTTAAATGTGAAGCCGTTTAATCCTGGGTTTCTCTTTGTTGGGAGGTTTTTAATTATTGGTTCAATCTCCTTATCCATTGTAGGTCTATTCAGATTTTTCTATCCCTCCTTGAGTCTGTTTTGGTAGTTTGTGTGCTTCCAGGAACTTTTCTGTTTCATCTGTATTATTGATTTTGTTGGCATACACCTGTTCATAGCATTCTTTTATAATCAATTTTACTACTGTATAGCCAATAGCAATGTCCCCACTTTAATGTCTGGCTTTTGTAATTTGAGTCTTCTCTCCCTCTTTTTTTTTAAGTCAGTCTTCCCAAGTTGTCAATTTCATTACTCTTTTCATTGATTTTCTCTATTGTTTTTCTATTCTCCATTCTCTTTATCTCTGCTCTAACCTGTACTATTTCTTTCCTTCTGCTGGTTTTGGGTTTATTTTGCTCTTCTTTTTCTTGTTTTTTTAAAATTAGCTTATTTGTTTGAGATCTTTTTGTAAAATTTTTTAGAAAGTCTTTTTTTTTTTTTAATATTGTACTTTATGTGAAGGTTTACAGAATAAACTAGCTTCTCATTAAGCAGTTAGTACACGGATTGTTTTATGACATTGGTTAACAACCCCACGGCATGTCAACACTCTCCCTTCTCAACCTTGGGTTCCCTATTACCAGCTTTCCTGTCCCCTCCTGCCTTCTAGTCCTTGCCCCTGGGCTGGTGTGCCCCTGTAGTCTCATTTTGTTTTATGGGTCTGTCTAATCTTTGGCTGATTAGGGGATGAACCTCGGGAGTGACTTCGTTACTGAGCTAAAAGGGTGTCTGGGGCCATGCTCTTGGGGTTTCTCCAGTCTCTCAGGCCAGTAAGTCTGGTCTTTTTTTGTGAGTTAGAATTTTGTTCTACATTTTTCTCCTGCTCTGTCCGGGACCCTCTATTGTGATCTCTGTGAGAGCGGTCAGTGATGGCAGCCAGGCACCATCTAGTTGTACTGGATTCAGCCTGGTGGAGGCTGTAACTGTGAGATCTTATTTTTTAGTGTAAATATTTACAGCTATAAATTTCCCTCTGAGCACTGCTTTTGCTATATAGTACAAGTTTTGGTATGTTGTGTTTTCACTTCATTCATCTGAAGGAATTTTATAATTTCCCCTGTGACTTCTTCTCTGACCTATCAGTTGTTTAAGCATGTGTTATTTAATTCCCACACATTTGTGAGTTTTTCAGTTTTCTCTCTGTTATCGATTTCTAATTTTATTCCACTGTGATCAGAGAGGATACTTTGTATCATTTCAATCTTCTTAAATTTACTAAGGGTTGTTTATGGCCTAACATATGGTCTATTCTATTTCTTTGTATGCTTTGGCTTTTTGTTGTTGAAAACTGGAGATTCAAATACTATAATATAACTCTGGAAATCAGATTCTCCCCACTTCCCAGGGCATGAAACTAGGGGTGTGCAGGGGTGCAGACCACACAGGGTGACACTGTCAGAGGAGGTGACACCAAAATAACTGTCTATAACATTTTTGTGCAGTGTTTCAGCAGAAATTTATCATTTTTTTATAAAAGTAACCCTATAGTTAGTTATAACAACAAAAATATTTTTCGTAAGCCCAGCTTACATCTATCGATATACCTAAAAGGCTGAAACTCTATGCTAATTTACTTTTTGAACCTTCTAATGAATTCTGGTCAGAGCTGCCATTATTAACCAATCACAATGACACTTCGAATCATGTGGTTTCGTCTGCACATGCTACAGGCATGCACTGTTGTTTTTGTTGCTGCTGGTGTTTTTATAAAAACCCCAAAACCAAACCCATTGCTGTCAAGTCAATACCAACTCCCAGCGACCTTATTGGACAGAGTAGAACTGCCCCACAGGGTTTCCAAGGAGTGCCTGGTGGATTCAAACTGCCAACCTTTTGGTTAGCAGCTAACTCTTAACTGCTATGCCACTAGAGTTTTTATAGTAGCTAATTTTGTCAAATTTTCTGGTGTTTTAGCTACCGTATTTTGGTAATTAGTATTTGTGAACCTATACCAATAACTTTTTTAAGAAGTAAGTAGTAATTAAAGGAAAAGAAGGAGCGATGTACAGGAATCATGATTTACAAATAATAGTACGAAAAGCATTAGTAGGGATTCTGTATGGTCTGGTATGGAGGGAGGACATGGGGGGTGTCTCCATGAGTTACCGCACTGGGTGGCACTAACCCTAGTGACACCATTGTCCCAGGGTTTGTTTTTCTTGTTGCTGAAGGCTTAGCTTGTGTTCAGCAGTGTTTTGACTAAGCTTTCCTTGAACACCAGGAGCTTAAAACAAAATAACACAACAACAAAAACCTAAAACACCTCCCCCAGTCTTTGTGGATTGGTTCTGTGCTGAAGCACTCCTGCAACAATAGCTAGACTGTTTACAACTCTGACTCAGCCTTCACTTCCTGCCTGCACTGAGTCTGTAGGTCATCCCGTAGTGAAAGTTTAAGGTCTTCTTACGTCTTTTCTAAGCACGTGTCCTGTCATGGGCATATGTGCAGCTTCCTAAATTCCCTAGTATACATGGACACGTTCGAATGTCCTAATTTCCCAAAGAAACTCTCTCCCCAGCATTTCCTCCCATGCTTTAGGTTGTCCACTATATATATCAACCATAATATTTTGCCCCAGACAGATATGGGTTTTTAGATCACCTTATAATATTTTTGAGCAATGCCCACCACTTTTCCACCCTGAGTGGGTTCAACTGAGGTGACACAGAGATGAGCACATTGTGTCTGTCCTTCAGGTATCCTCCAGACAGATTAGAACAGACACACTAATTTTCAAATAGTGTCTGCTCTGCACTTTCGGGAGCTAGGGACCAGGGTCCCATGCTGCGGAGGAGGGTTGGGGCAAGAATGGGATAAGGACAACTAAAAACACCACAAAGATTTCCCACATTTTTAGTTGCATTTTTCTTGATACTATATTCACTTGGTTGCTGTAAACTTTTGAGTGTTTTCCAGAATTTTGACAAAGTTGGTTCTGATTGTTTCTGGGTTTTTCTTTTTAATTAAAAAAAATTTTTTTTTAATGTTTCTGTGGAAGAATGGAAGTTTGGAATTGCTTACTCTGCCATTTTGCTTATGAATTTTCTTTAAAATAATTTATTTTGTTTTTGTTGAGAATATACACAGTAGAATATACACCAATTCAACAATTTCTACATGTACAATTCGGTGACATTGATTACATTGATTAGTTTTCTGAGTTGTTCCACCTCCATTAACATAAACTCATTGCCCCCTGATGTTCCTATCTAATCTTTAGAATTGCTGTTGTCTCTTCGATCCCATAGAGATAGTTCTTAAAAGAACAAAATACTCAAGGCAGACATTTTTTTTAAATAATTTTTATTGTGCTTTAAGAGAAAGTTTACAAATCAAGTCAGTCTCTAACATATAAACTTATATACACTTTACTACATACTCCCATTTACTCTCCCCCTAATGAGTCAGCCCGCTCCCTTCTTCCAGTCTCTCTTTTCGTGACCGTTTTGCCAGTCTCTAACCCCCTCTACCCTCCCATCTCCCCTTCAGACAGGAGATGCCAACATAGTCTCAAGTAAGGCAGACATTCTTTACTAGTTAAGGTAAACTACTGTTTGGTTTTAAGAAGACTTGAGGGGATATTTTTGGTTTAAGGTTTAAAAATTATCTCATTTCAGGGGTTTTGAGTGTGAATTTTTTGAGGGTAGGAATCATGCATTTTTGACATTTTACCATAGTGTCTGACACATAGTGGGCTCTGAATAAGTGTTTATTAAACTAATATATGAATAAATAAATGAATGAACGATAATAAGTCATCCTTCGACACTTCCTATTTTATCAGTGGGACAAAACCTCTCTTTAAGTTGGTAAAGAGTTCCATGGACATTATTTAGATGTTGATTTTAGTTTTTATCCCAGCTGTTGTGAATATCTTGCTTATTTTGTAATATACTATTAGGTCTTTACTTCCTATTTCCTTTCCTCTGCTTTCATTCAATTGGCTCAATGTCACCAATTCTCTCCTTGAAAATGAAGTGATGCCAAATAGTACATCAGATTCTGTAAACTTGCTTTGTTAGTATATATTGTACCTTTTTCAGTTTTTTTTTTTTAATGTTGCCCAAGGTTGTGGCTATGATAATTTCTTAAAACTAGAAAATTGTCTCAAGGCAGACACACCCTTGTTTGTAAATAATGGTTGTGTCACTTAAAGAGTATGTACAGCTTGGCAACCTTTGGAATTAAAACAGTTCCTGTCAACATGTTCTATGAGGCTGTGTAGGATTGGGGAGGTGTTTGGGTGGGCTCCTTCACGTTCATGTTTAGGCCAGCAAAGCCCTAGTGAGGCTTTCTGAACGCCAGCTTCAGACGTGCTCATGTACAATGTAGCAACACTTCTTCGTGTTCCATCCTCTGGGAAACCAGAGAACGGAAACGCCACACAATGTCTTATTAATAAAGGACAAAGCCACTTGGTGGTAATTAAAATAATCCTTATGACTAAATACAGGTGTTAGCCAAGTTGTTCAGGCATGTTTGCTTCTCCTGGAGAAAATGGTATCTAGATTTGGCTTTTATCATTTTGCTATATTAAATCCAGCTTTCCATTTTTGCCGGTGGAACGCTGTAGTAGCATTGCCTCATACCCTGAGCTTAATTCCGAATGCTCAAACATCAAGGCTGAGATTTCAGGACACTAACCATCTGGATATTTGCCAACCTGCAAGCTTTCAGCTGAAATTTGAATGGATTTATTGGCATTCTTTGGTACATTTGATGAATAACAATCGACAAAGAGCTCCCTAAATAACCCACATAGGTGTTATTCAAACCTATGGTCTCTTTATCAAGAATGAGTTATTTGTACAGAAAAAAAGTCACTCTATTTCCTTATTCTACATCTGAAATTCTTGTGATGCTCATTTGTGGGCTTTGCGTCTGGCTCCAGGGGTGCAAGGTGGTCCCCAGGGCCTGGACTGTAGACCCCTTGATGATGGCTGCACAGCCCTTGGCTTATGGCCAACCCAAGGCGAGGCCTGTACCTGAAAAAAGCTGGGCATAGCCGAGGGCTCTCATTGGCAGCACGAATGCAAACTGCAGCTATGAGTTCTGGTGCATGAGATACCCATCAACCAAGAAAGTGAAATCCATGGGGGGCTGGGTGAACAACTACCCTGATTTGCTCAGAACTGGGGGGCTTCCTGGAATGTGGGATTTTCAGTGCAAAAATCAGGATAGTCCTGGGTAAGCTAGTGCAACTGGTCTCTCTAGTGGGTTGCTAAGACTTTGGGGGTTGTGGCAAACATCATGTGGAGCCAATTTGTGATAACCCAAAGTGCCCTTCTTGCACTATTTCTTCCATTTTGTTTAACTGCCTTTATGAAAAACCAAAAACCTGTTGCCATCGAGTTAATTCTGACTCATAGCAACCATATAGGTCAGAGTAGAACTGCCCCATATGATTTCCAAGGAGCGGCAGGAGGATTTGAACAGCTGACCTTTTGGTTAGCAGCCAAACTCTTAACCACTGTACCACCAGGGCTCCTTTTAATTCCCTTTTTAGAAAATGTATATCACTCCTCTGGCTTTTAAAATCCTACTGGTCTTTAAGGTCTGGCTAAGATGTCAGTTCCTTTGTGAAATCTCTTTTTGAGTCAATTGTCCAAACCAATGCAAATAGATTAGCTCTTCTCTACTGCTATATAGTAATTAGGGAGTCCCTGGGTGGTGCCACGGGCTGCTAACTGAAGGGTTGGAGGTCCCTGATTTCTTCTCCATACTTCTGAAATCCCAAACACTCTGAAAATGGAAAGCTTGTACATGTCTTATGTGGCAGCAAGTCTGACCTTACTGAACTGAAGCTTCTTGCGGTCTTTATTTATCTCATCTAGTGTGAATATTTATATATTTTGCTGTGCAAGTACATTATCATGCTTCATGACCGAGAGGTTCCCAGACTCTGACATGAGCGTTAGTGAATAAATGACACCTGCTCTACATTATCTCCCTAGAATCTGAAAAACTCCTAAATGCCTGTGGCCCCAAGGGTTTCAGGTAAAGGTTTCAAATGAGTGGACCTGTACTTTTACAAGGGCACTGTTTTATCTTGCCTGCTTGTGGTTAATTATTTGCATGTCTCTGAGCCTCAGCTTCCTCACCTGTAAAATGGGGATAATAATATTTGCCCTGACAGATGAGCTGAAAAGTGTTGCAAACAAATAAAAGGCATTGTTAGACGATGTTCCCTCATCTCACTTACCCTAGTATACTTTGTATATTATTTTTATGCCTCTGCAAAAAAGCACATTTTTCATAGCATTTGAATAATAAATGTTGTGAGATCTGAGTGTGGACATGCACTCTCAAGATGACAAATTCATGAGTAATTTTCTCATATCACATCTGGCAAGTTGAACTTAAAATATTAAATTCATCTGTGATGAATTTCCAGAGAGTAGTCAGAAGGTGACAGTAAACCGTTGCCTCTGCCCTGTTGACTGCATGCAGAGCCCAGGCTATAATACATGAAAGTCGCTACTCATGGGACACCCATGAGCGTGGACAAAGGGAGAATTTAATAGGCCCTTCAGAGCACAGCCTGGTACTATGCAATGTACCTGGGCCTGGTGGGAAGATACCACAACAGAAGATGAGCTCATCTGGCATTCAGCGACCAGAAAGGAGGTGACTCATTCAGAGCAAAGCATTGTTCGCAGAAAGAGAATTTGATCAGAACTGAATTAAACTCATGCAGTCAGTCTTTAATTCAAATACAACTCACAGCCAATAAATCATGGGACATAGGTTCAATACAAATGCTGGACAGAAAGAAACTAGGGGAAAAAAATCTGTGTATTTTCAAATATCGGATACCTGATATGAAGGAGGCAGAGTTATTAATCCCAAGAAATCTAGGGTCACTATGAGTTGGAAGCAACTGGACAGCAGTGGGTTTGGTTTGGTTTGGCTTTTTTGGGTCATTCTTTGAAAAACAGTTTTCTCATGTATGCCTAGCAAATATTAGTAGTGCCTTTTCAAATATAAAGGCATAGTATAGTAATTAAGTAGTCCCTGGGTGGTGTGATCAACTGCTAAGTGAAAGGTTGGAGATTTGAGTCCAACCAGAGATGCCTTGGAAGAAAGGCCTGGTGATCTGTTGTTGCTGTTGTTCATTGCTGTTGAGTTGATTCTGACTCATGGCAACCCCATGTGTGCAGAGTTGTACTGCCCCATAGGGGTTTCAAGACTGTGACCTTTTGGAAGTAGGTCACCAGGCCTGTCTCCTGAGGTACCTCTGGGTGGGTTCGAACTGCCAACCTTTTGGCTAGTAGTTGAGTTCTTAATTGTTTGTGCCATCCAGGGACCTACTTGCAAAAAAATCAATCACTGAAAATCCTACCGAGCACAGTTCTTCTCTGACACACACAGGGTCTCCTTGACTCAGAATTGACTCAATGGCAACTGGTTTATAGTAATTAGAGTTGAAAGGAACCTTGGAATCTCTGAGTTAGCACAGAAATTCCTTCTTTAGCACCTGTCACAGGTGGTCAAACACCTTGTACTTGAATGTGCTTGTGGTGGGGGATTATTGCCTCTGGAGACAGCCACATTTTTTCATCAATTCTATTTGTTAGAAGATGATTTCCTATATTGACCCGAAATCTTCCTTCTTGTAATTCCCATTCTTGTGGTTTCAGTTTTACCTTCTAAAATGCCTGAGGACTAAATGTGTTTTTGCTTTCATGAGAACAGCATTAGCTAGGAGTGTGTTTGGCTGCAATGAATGAAATACCTAACTACAGTGACTAAACAAAACAGGAGCTTGTTTATCTCACAAAACAAAATATATGCAGGTAGGCAGTCCAGATGGTGTATCTCTCAAGGCTACAGGTGCTTTTTATCCTTCAGTGTTGGCATTCTTAATATGCTGGCTTTGGTGTTCATGTTTGTCACCTCTTAGACATGAGATGGCTGTTGTATCCTCAAGCAGGAAGAAAGAAAAAGAAGTTGGGAGTGAAAAAATGCCAATAAATCTGTTATTCCTATAAGGTCAGCAAAAAAACTTTCCTGAAAGCCTTATTCTATCCTATTTGTGACCCAGCCAGAATGGGGTCCCATGGTCACATATGGTTTTCTGATACCCAGTATGTCTCCAACCATCTCTAGGATTGTCATAAAATATTGATTATCAACATAAATGATTTCAATTATCTTTAATTATATATAGATGAATAGATATAAAACAAGATAAATAGGTGACATGTAGAATTTATAGGAAGGGTGGAGAATGTTATGAAAGTCTGTATCCAGACTAGGGTAATGAGTATCCAAACCATAATAAATCAGTTACATATTGAAATGTGAGTTTATGAACATTGCAATTACTCACTACCATAATAAGTGTGTGGGTTTTAAGGCTTGTCAAGAATATGCTCTGAGTGCTAGAATTTCTTCACAATCTGTAAGGGATTACTCACATTGAATCTATAAGAAACCACTGAGGTGGTGACAAGAATATTTCACAAAGCTTATAAATAGTTCTCTGAACAACCTGGAACGAAAAAAGTTGGTTTCCAAACCCATATATAAAGTTGAAAGAATCATGTGCTTGAAGGTATTAAAAAGAACACCTTTGCCTATTGTTACGAATTGAACTGTGTCACCCAAAATGTGTGTCAACTTGGCTAGGCCATGATTCCCAGTATTGTGTGCTTGTCCCCCATTTTGTCATCTGATGTGATTTTCCTATGTGTTGTAAATTCTACCTGTATGATGTTAATGAGGCAGGATTAGAGGCAGTTACTTTTTTTAAAAAAATAATTTTTATTGTGCTTTAAGTGAAAGTTTACAAATCAAGTCAGTCTCTCACACAAAAACCCATATACACCTTGCTACACACTCCCAATTACTCTCCCCCTAGTGAGACAGCCTGCTGTCTCCCTCCACTCTCTCTTTTTGTGTCCATTTCGCCAGCTTCTAACCCCCTCCACCCTTTCATCTCCCCTCCAGGCAGGAGATGCCAACATAGTCTCAAGTGTCCACCTGATCCAAGAAGCTCGCTCCTCACCAGCATCCCTCTCCAACCCATTGTCCAGTCCAATCCATGTCTGAAGAGTTGGCCTCAGCAATGATTCCTGTCCTGGGTGAACAGGTCTGGGGTCCATGACCGCTGGGGTCCTTCTAGTCTCAGTCAGGCCATTAAGTCTGGTCTTATGAGAATTTGGGGTCTGCATACCACTGCTCTCCTGCTCCCTTAGGGGTTCTCTGTTGTGTTCCCTGTCAGGGCAGTCATCGGTTGTAGCTGGGCACCATCTAGTTCTTCTGGTCTCAGGATGATGTGGTCTCTGGTTCATGTGGCCCTTTCTGTCTCTTGGGCTCGTTATCGCCTTGTGTCCTTGGTGTTCTTCATTCTCCTTTGATCCAGGTGGGTTGAGACCAATTGATGCATCTTAGATGGCTCCTTGCTAGCGTTTAAGACCCCAGACGCCACTCTTCAAAGTGGGATGCAGAATGTTTTCTTAATAGATTTTATTATGCCAATTGACTTAGATGTTCCCTGAAACCATGATCCCCAGACCCCTGCCCCTGCTACGCTGGCCTTTGAAGCATTTAGTTTATTCAGGAAACTGCTTTTGGTTTAATCCAATTGTGCTGACCTCCCCTGTATTGTGTGCTGTCTTTCCCTTCACCCAAAGTAGTTCTCATCTACCATCTAATTAGTGAATGCCCATCCCCCACCCTCCTCCCCTCCCCCATCTAGTAACCACAAAAGAATGTTTTTTTCTCAGTTTAAACTATTTCTCAAGTTCTTATAATAGTGGTCTTATACAATATTTATCCTTTTGCAACTGACTAATTTCACTCAGCATAATGCCTTCCAGGTTCCTCCATGTTATGAAATGTGTCACAGATTCCTCACTGTTCTTTATCGATGCGTAGTATTCCATTGTGTGAATATACCATAATTTATTTATCCATTCATCCGTTGATGGGCACCTTGTTTGCTTCCATCTTTTTGCTATTGTAAACAGTGCTGCAATACACATGGGTGTGCATATATCTGTTTGTGTAAAGGCTCTTATTTCTCCAGGATATATTCCAAGGAGTGGGATTGCTGGATCGTATGGGATGGCACTGGGTTTTTCTGGGATGGTAGTTAAACTCTATTTTGTCAGAAATTAATATTGCCACTACTGCTCTTTTTTGATTGTTGTTTGCTTGACATATTTTTTTCTGTCCTTTGAGTTTTAGTTTGTTTGTGTCTCTAAGTCTAAGGTGTGTCTCTTGTAGGCAGCATATAGACGGATCTTGTTTTTTAATTCATTCTGCCACTCTCTGTCTCTTTATTGGTGCATCGACTTGACAGCACCGGGTTTTTTTTTGGGTGGGGGGGTTAGTCCATTTACATTCAGGGTAATTACGGATAGGTATGGTATGAATTTAGTGCTACCATTTTGATGTCTTCTTTTGTGTGTTGCTGACTTTCTTTTTCCCACTTGATTTTATGTGCTGAGTAGATTTTCTTTATATATTGTCCTTTCCTCATATTTGTTGTTGTTGATTTTGTTTCTGCTGAGTCTGTATTTTTCCCTTGTATTTTATTTTGATGAGTAGGATAATTTGTCTCCTTTGTGGTTACCTTATTATTTACCCTTATTTTCCTAAATTTAAAATTAACTTTCATTTCTTTGTATTGCCGTATCTTCCTCTCCATATGGAAGGTGTATGATTACATTTCTTAGTCCCTCTTTATTATTTTAATGTTGTCTTCTTTTATATAATAACATTGCAGTTATCCTGTTTGGGGCTTTTTAAAAATAATCTTGGTTTGTTTTTTTTTGGTTTCCCTGTCTGGGTTGACTTCTGGTTGCTCTGCCCAGTGTTCTAGTCTTGGGTTGATACCTGATATTATCGATTTTCTAACTAAAGAACTCCCTTTAGTATTTCTTGTAGTTTTGGTTTGTTTTTTACAAATTCCTTCAACTTGTGTTTATCTGGAAATGTCTTAATTTCACTTTCATATTTAAGAGACAGTTTTGATGGATATATGATTCTTGGCAGGCAATTTTTTTCCTTCAATTTTTTGAATATGTCATCCCATTGCCTTCTTGCCTGCATGGTTTCTGCTGAGTAGTCTGAGCTTATTCTTATTGGTTCTCCTTTGTAGGTGACTTTTCGTTTGTCCCTCGCTGCTCGTATAATTGTCTCTTTATCTTTGGTTTTGGCAAGCTTGATTATAATATGTCTTGGTGACTTTCTTTTAAGATCTACCTTATGTGGAGTTCGATGAGCATCTTGGATAGATATCTTCTCATCTTTCGCAATATCAGGGAAGTTTTCTGCCAACAAATCCTCAACGATTTTCTCTGTATTTTCTGTTATCCCTCCCTGTTCTGGTACTCCAATCACTCATAGGTTATTTCTCTTGATAGGGTCCCACATGATTCATAAGGTTTCTTCATTTTTTAAATTCTTTTATCTGATTTTTCTTCAAATATATTAGTGCCAAGTGATTTATCTTTGAGTTCAGAAATTCTAGCTTCTACTTGCTCAGTCCTGCTCCTCTGACTTTCTACTGAGTTATCTAATTCTGTAATTTTATTGTTAATCTTCTGAATTTCTGATTGCTGTGTGTCTATGGATTTTTCCAGCTTATTAAACTTTTCTTTATGTTCCTGAATAATCTTTCCAATTTCTTCAGTTGCTTTATCTGTGTGTTCCTTGGCTTGTTCTGTGTATTGCCTCATTTCCTTCCTGATGTCTTGAAGGGTTCTGTGTATTAAACTTTTGTATTCTGCATCTGGTAATTCCAGGAATGCACTTTCATCTAGAAGATCCCTGGATTCTTTGTTTTGAGAGCTTGTTGAGGTGATCATGATCTGTTTCTTTATGTGACTTGATATTGACTGTTGTCTCTGAGCCATCTATAAGTTATTGTATTTAGTTTATGCTTGCTTACTGTGTCATAGCTGCTTGCTTTGTTTTGTTTGGTATACCCCTAGGGGTTGCTTAAGTGAGCTAGCTTGATTATTTTTGCCTTTGGAACTCTGGTGTCCTGTTCCCAGCTGGCTAGAGCTGTTATCAGGTATATCAGCCTAGGAGTCCACTCAGTTTTCTTGTATGAATTCAGCTCAGGTTTCCAGGTAGCTGATATCAAGTGTGTGGTACAGGCTCTGTCCTACAGTCTTAGAGGGGCAGGGGTGATTGGCGTATATGCTGGTATCTGACTGCAGCAGGGGTCACGCTCTGACCAAGGCAGGGGGCTGAGAACCGACCCCCAAGTGTCTCTGAGGAAAATGCGTCTCTGTTCCCTAGAGCGTGCCGGTGGGTGGGTTCTGCAGAGGGACCATGGGCACCCAAAGTTTTTGGTTGTAAGGACTGGGAGGTACCAGTTACCTTTGGACCCCTGTCACGGGTGGCTGGGTGACCTGAGTGGAGCTACCAGTGCTTAGGTCCCTGATGTGGGTAGGTGAGGACCTTGTTTAATAGGCAAAGCAATGGCAAACATCAAACACCCACCTCTACCACACAGCTGAAGTGGTTGGAGTTTGCCAACAAGGGCCTATTCTCCTGAAATAGGCCCACACAGGTCCATGCAGAAGGGAAAGGTGCTCAAGGTCCATGGACGGTTTATGCCTGGACAGGAGCCGCTCCTGTCCTGAGCTCCCCTGGTTAATGGAGCTATCAAATTATGTTTTCCTCCCAGTTGCAAATTTTTTCCTTCCCCAAGGCCGGGAGGATGGCTCCAGGTGCCCACCAGCGTCTATCTCAGGCCCAGGGATTCAGCCGCTGAAGCTGGCTTGGGGGTGGGGGGGGCGCGGTAAAATATACGCCAGTACTTAGCTTTTGCCGAGAGCGCCCTTCTCCTCAGGTTCCGGAGGTGTGAGTGGGCTGTGTGGCTGCTGCTTCTCCCTGAGGAAACTGCGGCCGAAGGCTAGGACCAGCCCGCCGTGCCGCTGCTGCTCCGGGAATGGTGCCTGAGGGCTCCCCGCGATTCAGGTCCGGCAACTCCTCTCTGCTTCTGAACGGTCTCTTCCTCCCCCTGCCCCTCAGTTCGTTGTCTAAGCTTGCCTTTGATGCTCAGGGCTCCCAGCTTGTCACAAACATACTCCTTTCTCTGTTTTCTGGGTCTTTGTTGTAAAGAGGGCTTGACGGAAGCGTCTGTCTATTCCGCCGTCTTGGCTCCGCCTCGAGGCAGTTATGTTAATGAGGCAGGGCTCACTCTACAAGATTAGGCTGTATCTTGAGTCAATCTCTTTTGAGATATAAAAGAGAGAAGCTAGCAGAGAGGAGAGGGATCTCAGACCACCAAGAAACAAGAGCCGGGAGGGAACGTGTCTTTTGGACCTGGGGTCTCTGAGCTGAGAAACCCTTAGACCAGGGGAAGATTGATGACAAGGACCTTCCCCCAGAGTTGATAAAAAGAGAAAGCCTTTCCCTGGAGCGGGCGCCCTGAATTCAGACTTCTAGCCTCCTAGACTGTGTGAGGATAAATTTCTGTTTTTTAAAGCCATCCACTTGTGGTATTTCTGTTATAGCGGCACTAGATGACTAGGACACCTGTGGAATGTGAACATGACGGCATTCTGTGTACAAATACTGAAGTGTGAGTTACGCCAATGCATGGAAATGAATATATAAAATGACAAGTTTTAAAAAATTCAGAATCAAAACAGCATGTACATACTACTTCCAATCATGTAAAGTAGATGTATAACTAAAATTAGTCAGGAGAACTTGTTGAAATGTAATCAAAAGATTAAGGTTTAGTACATTCTTTCTACATTTTTCAAAACTAGGTTACTAGGTCACTCTTGACTATGGCTGAATGAGAATAGTTGCCAATCCTTTCCCAAAAAAACTATAAACATGGACAAATTGCGAAGAACAACCTTTTAGCATTCTTAGAATTGACCAAAGGCGTACAGCAATCTGAGAAGCATTTGTGCTTGAAAAACTGCTGAACTTTGGGTAAGAACAGTGGAAATCTCCGGCATTCTGGCCCAGGGATGCTCCTATTCCCTGTCCATCTTCCTCACCCCCAACCAAGCTCAATTCATACTGAGGCTCTGCCAGGGTAGAACAGACTACGAGGAATGGCACCTTGTCTACTGCAATTGAGGAGAGCTCACTTGATTTGGATTTTGAGCAGCGGGCAGTGCCCACAACCAATGGCATTGTTGGTGTAAGTGACAATCTCAGAGGCAGGCGAGTAAACAAGACAATGGCTCTACTGGTCTGAAGTTGCAGTGTGTTGGGGATAGCATATTCTTGGCTGAGTTTGCACAAATGCACAGTAAGATAGGAGAGGGTTCCAGCCAGCCACAAGCTCTTGACCCACCCTGAGGTTGTGTGCATACATAGGAGGTACAAAAGGGCCCAGTGTAAAGTAATGGCTGGGGAAGGCTTGAAAGTGGCTTGAGCTTTGAATTTTCTCCCTGTCTTAGTTATCTAGTCAGCTACAACAGAAATACCACAAGTGAATGGCTTCAACAAACAGAAGTTTATTCTCTCATAGTTTAGTAGGCTAGAAGTCCAAATTCAGGGCTTCAGCTCCAGGGCATCAGCTCTGGAGGAAGGTCCTTGTTACCAGTCTTCCCCTGGATTAGGAGCTTCTCAGCACAGAAACCCAGGGTGAAAAGGACACATGGTGCTCCTGGCACAACTTTCTTGGTGGTATGAGGTTCTCCCCCTCTCCCCCCGCCCCGCTTATTTCTCTCTTTTATATCTCAAAAGAGACTGACTCAGGATACAGCCTAACCTTGTAGAGTGAGTCCTACCTCATTAACATAACTGCCTCTAATCCTGCCTTATCAACATCATAGAGGCAGGATTTACAACTCATAGGAAAATCACATCAGATGACAAAATGGTGGACAAACACACAATACTAGGAATCATGGCCTAGCTAACTGAAAGGTCAGTGGTTTGAAAGGGAGAAAAGGCCTGGCCATCTGCTCCAGTAAATATTACAGCCTAGAAAGTCTATGGGGCAGCTCTACTCTGTCCTATAGGGTTGCTATGAGTCGGAATTGATTCAATGACACACAATGATAACAACATGCATCTATTGAATGTGTATCATAAATTTGCCTGTTAATCAGTTAGAAGGCCTTCTGTTGTAAGTAACAGAAAACTTAATTCAAAATAATAAAGGAGAATATTCTGACCTTATATAAATGAAAAATTCATTGGTAGGGTGGGCTTCATACCAGACTTGATCTGATCCCCTGCTCAGTTTCTCTACTATTGTCTGTCTTTTGTGTATTGATTAGCTACATTCTCAGGTTGGCTTTCCTTATGGCTGTATGAGCAGGGCTATAGGCTTTCACATTCATCTTCATAGGGGAAAAAAAAAGCACCAATTCTCATAGCTCATCAACAAGAGTCCCAAACTCTGCTCTGATTGGCTCACACCTGAACTAATTGCTAAAACGAGAGACAGGGGATTACCCTGCTGAACAACTAGCATACTTTGGAGCTAGGGGTAGGATGATATCATCCAAATGACATGTCTGCTGCCCAGTGGGGAAAGTGTGAGGGGGAACAATGGACTTGGGGAGGCAGCCTCAATGTGCATTATCCTATACTCCTACTTCATCTATTACCTATCATCTATGTATCTTTCTTCCTTTCTTTTCCTTCCTTCCTTCCTTCCCTCCTTCCTTCTTTCTCTCCCTTCCTCCCTCCTTCCTCAGTCATCTAGTGCTGCTATAATAGAAATACCACAAGTGAATGGCTTTAACAAAGAGGAATTGATTTCCTCACAGTAAAGTAGGCTAAAAGTCCAAATTCAGGGTGTCAACTCCAGGGGAAGGCCATCTCTCTCTCTGTTGACTCTGGAGGAAGGTCCTTGTCATCAATCTTCCCCTGGTCGAGGAGCTTCTCAGGCACAGGGACCCCTGGTCTAAAGGATGTGCTCTGCTCCTGGTTCTCCTTCCTTGGTGGTATGAGGTCCCCAACTCTCTGCTTGCTTCCCTTTCCTTTTATCTCTTGATAGATAAAAGGTGGTGCAGGCCACACCCCAGGAAAACTCCCTTTTCTTTGGATTAGGGACCTGACCTGGGTCAGGGTGGTGTTACAATCCCACCCTAATCCTCTTTAACATAAAATTACAATTACAAAATGGAGGATAACCACAGAACACTGGGAATCAGGGCCTAATCAAGTTGACACATATTTTGGGGGGGACACAATTCAATCCATGACACCTATCCTGATTGATGCATCTGATACCTATTCACCTCTTTTGTTCAGAGGCTCTCTCCTCCTCATCGAGGAGGGTGACTATAATAAAAATTTTACCCAAGATCAAAGGTGTTTATCCTAGTTTTTCTGAGCCAATCATTGCTGTCCTATCCCTCTTTTCAGTGATTAGGTGTAGGCATGTGACTTTGTTTTGAGATGTAATAGGAAGTCTACTGTGGGTTCCTGGGAGAAGTTTCCCTTTTAGGCCTTTAGGCCTCTGGACACTGCTTTATTTGGATGTGGTACCTGGGATTTGTAGCCACCTTGAAACCACGAAGGAGTACTACCTGAGGGCAAATCTGACCCACTGAGGATGGCAGAGCAGAGCAATGGGGACAACCTGATCCTTGATGATGTTATTGAAGGTTGGAATCAACCAATCCCAAGACTTTCGTTACCTCTGGACTTAATGATGTGTGAGATAACGAAAGTCTTCATTTTACAGTCAGTTTTTTATGTTACTTGAAACTGAAAACGTCTTAGGTGGTATGTCACTAAGTTGTTTCCTACAATGTCCTTCTGATTGTAGAGCATGTACAGAAATGTAATATACATAATATACATAATCAATCCCGTATGACTTAACATGTAAGTAGTTTTTCATTTTCTGCTCTATAATACAGAGAGCCCTTTTCTGCAAATAATGCCAAGTAAAAGTTGCAAGTGTTTTCTGCTTTCTAGGAGGAGGAGGTCTGCCTCCCTCTGAACCAGATACTTTCATTCATTCCTCCACCTATTTACATGTATTGTATTTCTAGGTATTGAATGTATGCTGAAAGCTTAGAACAGAATGATAATTTAAAAGGGATAAATTCCTGTCTTATCAGTTTTAAACATATGGGAGCTTGTGTTCCTTTGATTTGGCAAGACCCACGAATGGTCCTTTAGTTATACAAATGTGAAACATTCCCACCCTCTGGTTCTTGGAGAAGAGATATAAAAAGACATAGCACATGCATTAGACTGAGAGATTAAGTGTTTTTGATTAGTAATGTATCTTAAAGTGTTGTGGCTCTAGACTTTGGAACTTCTTAGGGAAATCCACAATTTTCCATGTACAAATTTACATGACCTTTAAGTTATTATTTCTTTAAGGATTTTGCATTCTCATTACATATGATTTAGGACAAGAGGGCTAGATTGATAGGAGCAGCACACCTTGCCTGAGTATATCGGTATATATAGAGAAAAAATATATAGAGAGAGTACTATAAAAACAAGAACTGATTCATGATAGGACTGAGATTTTTGTTTTTTAAAGATATCACCACAAAAAAAGAAATCACCAGTGCGATAGCAGCAATTGTGGTGTTAGGGGAATCACACAGCCTGTAGAACCAGGTTATCTGGGATGGTTCACAGTCTGGCTTCTTGTTAGCTGTGTGATGTTGAACAAGTCACCACACCACTCCAGGTCCCAATATCCTCATTAGCCAAATATAGAGATTAAATGAAATTATGTCCTTCATTATTTTGAAAAAATGGCATCATTATGTATGTAAAAAAGCACTATTAACTGGGAGACATACATTTTAGCTTTGTTTGTTTTTGTAGGTCAGTCCAGGGAAAAATGCTTGGAAAGTTGAGTTCCCAGACATTTATTGTAAAAAGAAAAATGTATTTATTTTTAATACACCATAATACATTATAATCGTTGCTGAAAAATAAAAACCACACACACACACATCAGAAGTGTGGCCCAGAGGGTCTCACTGCCATTGTCCTATCTGATGGAAGGCAGTGACACTGTGCATTCTTTCTTTATGCAGAAGAAAACCTATCGGCATTACCCTTTAAGGGTTTTGTCTTAGTCATCTAGTGCTGCTTTCACAGAAATATCACAAGCGGATGGCTTCAACAAAGAGAAATTTACTTTCTCATAGTCTAGTATGTTACAAGTCCAAATTCAGGGCGTCAGCTCAGGGGAAGGCTTTCTTTCTCTGTCAGCTCTGGAGGAAGGCTTCCCCTGGTCAAGGAGCTTCTCAGGAGCAGGGATCCCGCGTCTAAAGGGCGAGCTCTGCTCCTGGTGCTGCTTTCTTGGTGTTATGAGGTCCCCAGCTCTCTGCTTGCTTCCCTTTCCTTTTATCTTTTGGTAGATAAAAGGTGTTGCAGGCCACATCCCAGGGAAAAACTCTTTATATTGGATCAGGGAGGTGACCTGAGTAAGGGTGGTGTTACAATCCCACCCTAATCCTCCTAACATTAAATTATAATCATAAAATGGAGGACAACCACAGAATACTGGGAATCATGGCCTAACTGAGTTGACATATTTTGGTGGGCGGGGTGGGGAATGGGGGACGACACAATTCAATCCATGACAGGTTCTTTCCTTGTGGTTCTCAGAAAATCCTTCTCCATATTTATTCATCCATAAATATTCATCCATATTTTATTGTAGCAATTTGAGGATTTCTTTTATAGCAATTAAATTATTAACCCATTTGGAATTAATTTTGATATAGGGTAGGAGATATGTATCATTATGTTTTTACAAATAGTAACCCGTGTGCAAAATGGATATCTTAACAAATGGCACTCAACATGATTTATGGAATGACACAGTGTCTTTGTCTCCTAGTGCTGTTGTAACACAAATAACACAAGTTGGTGGCTTGAAAGAACAGGAATTTATTGTCTCTCAGTTTTTAAGGCTAGAAGTCCAAACGAGGACATCAGCTCTAGGAGAGGGTCCTTTCTTGTTGGTAGCCCTGGGAGTTCCTTGGCATTCCTTGGTGTCTGTCTTCCTCCTGTATGTGTGTCTCTGTGTCTACTATGCTTTTTTTTTTTTTTTAAGAAGACACCATTCAAAGTGATTAGGTTTAAGACCCACTCTGGTATGGCCTCATTAACATAACAAAAGAAAGCCCTTATTCCCAAACAAGATCACATTCACAGGTATAAGAGTTAGGATTTCAACATACCTTTTCGGGGTGGGGGGACACAACTCTATCCATAGCACCAAGATTTTAATCAACAATATACTAAGTTATTACATATATTTGAGAATGTTTTCACATATGTTACTATATTGTACTGAATAGTCCGTCCATTCCTCAATCACTACAACATTATTTTAATTAACTTTATAGTAGGTTTTGAAGGTTCCCGGCTGATGCAAGGAAACCCTTGTGGCGTAGTGGTTAAGAGTTCGGCTGCTAACCAAAAGATCGGCAGTTTGGATCCACCAGGCACTCACTGGAAACCCTATGGGGCAGCTCTACTCTGTCCTATGGAGTTGCTAGGTTCAGAATGGACTCAACAGCCATGGGTTTTGGGTTGGTTGAAAGGTGCAAAAATGGTTTATGCTCGGCTAAAGGTTGGTAGTGCAAGTCCACCCAGTGCACCACAGAAGAAAGGCCTGGTGATCTGCTTCCATAAAGATTATAGCCAACAAAACCCTATGGAACAGTTGTACTCTGTAATACATGATGTCACCATGAGTCAAAATCAACTTGATGGTAACGTTTCTTTTTTTCTTTGTTTTATAGTAGGTTTTAATGTCTAATAAGTGGGTCTCTCAATCTTTCTTTTAAAACATGAATTGACTTTCTAGCATTTTTTCCTGAAGATATTTAGAATCCTTTTATTTTCATGTTCTAGACTTCCATGAAGATGCAGAAAAATCTCCAAAACTCTCAACAATATAAAAATATAAAGTGACAGAAAACATAATGCCCAGAGCAGGAAGTAAGATCTTTAAATGCTGCCCTGAATATACTCTGAATATGCATACCTCCCCTAACCAAAAGGTTGAAGAATCAAGTTCACTCGGGTGTCTTGGAAGAAAGGCCTGGTGATCTACTTCTGAAAAATCAGCCATGGAAAACTCCATGGAGCACAGTTCTGCTCTGACACACATGGTGTTGCCATGAGTTGAAGTCCACTGGACAGCAACTGGTAACTGGTATTATTGCAAATAGTTTGCATTTTACTTTCTAAATGCTGGGTTCCCCCATCGGAATATGAACATTTTAGACCCAGAAAACCCAGTGCGGTCGAGTCGAAGCATTTTAGGGCAGGGTCTATTTCTTAGATATCTGTTGTATTTTTGCACAGTGACCAGGACATAGTATATGTTGAAAAAATACTTTATGAATTAACGGTGCACAAAACATTCTGTTTTGAAATTCCGTGGCTGCGTCTTTTCTGTCTTTGCTGGAGTACAAGGTCCTGGGATAACCTGAAGCTTGCCAAGTACACCTAGTTGTGCTCCTCAGTGTTGACTGATGAGGTTTTATATTCTCATAACCCCGAGTTATTCCAAACATACACAGACCTTTTCTAATGGATTCTGCAGTATTTTTCTTCCTTCTAGTTCTTTCCTGTTGGTATTCTAGCATGTTGGGATCATCTAGAATACCTGAAATAATATATATTTTGACCAAGGGTGACTACTCCTTGATCTTACCTCTATCCTTCCTTTGGTGGCCTGGTAGGTAGGTAGGCAGATTCACAGGGAAAACTGATCCAATTCAGTTTTATCCTGGGCCTTCCTTGGTCCAGTTTATCTTCCTCTATTAAAAAAAGATGCCCCCACTCCCCAACGTACAACAAGTGTTGATTTCTTTCACCTTCACACTCTCTTTTCTGCTTCTCTTACCCAATGGCAGAGTATGAGAAATAAGGCCTCAGGTAGTTTTTAACATTTTTAAAAGAGTGGCTGGTAAAAGGACATGATGAGTTAAAAGAAAAAAATGGTGCAAAACTATTTCAGCTTCCATGCCCAGGTGGAGATTGACCAACTGAAGCGACCTTATCTAGGCTAATGAAAATGACCTTATGTTTCTTAAAGGGTAAAGAAATGGGGCCTTTATTATGACTGCAATCTGCACGCTCTGGTGGAGATCAGGGAGTAGGTGCAAGTTGATGCCCACGGGTGAGGTAAAAAAACCAAAAAACTAAACTCACTGCTGTCGAGTCTGTTCCGACTCATAGAGATCCTACAGGAGAGAGTAGAACTGCCCCATAGAGTTTTCAAGGAGTGCCTGGTGGATTCGAACTGCCGACCTTTTGGTTAGTAGCTGTAGCACTTAACCACTATGCCACCAGGGTGAGGTAGCCAGGAATAATACATTATTCTTTTGTAGTTGCTCTCCCTGGGGTTTACTTTAAAATGTCATTGGCGACTTGCCTCGTATAGTTTCTGGGTACCCCAACATATGTAAAATCAAGAACTAAAGGTTTTCTTTTAACCACAGTATGAACTGATCAAACTGGTAATGGAAAAGTCCTCTAATTACCAACAGCTGCAGGAACACAATGACTGGGAATGAGCTAAATGTCAGGTTGTTGGAGATTTCGCATTTGGGGTCAGAGGAGACTCTTAGATTCCACATTTTTAAAGGAGGAAAGAAAATAAAAATAAGTGTGATCGAGTTCTTTCTTTACTGTCTTTCTTCTCAGTATTTCTGAGAGCACTAGCACTTGGCTTAAAGTTGAACTTAAGAGAATTCCTAAAACCTACAAGCACAAAGTCAACCTTGAGACTGAAGACATTTCTTTGGGCTTCTTGTAATATCTTCATCAGGATGCACCACCAAACCTTTCAGTCTCTGGGACAGAAGCTGCACCCACACCTCCCATGAATGCTACTTCCCATCCTTCATTCACATGCTCTTTACCTAAGTGCTTCCAAGTATTCCCTGATCTTCAGATAAGTAGGCCGGGGATCACCATCTGCCCAGAGTGGGTGAGAGATTGGGTCACTTTTTTGCCCAGACCAGTTTCCTACTCGGTTTGCTTTCATATTGGTTGTTTTTTGTTTACAGTAGAAATCTTGGATTGCTCAGCCTGTGGGAAGGAATATTCTCTCAGGCTCTTATACCTGTTTATTTTGTTTAAGAAGGTGTGGAGGAACACACGTTGCTTTCCTCTTTAGCCACATGAAACAAGGCCCCAAGGGCTTTGGGGCAGGTACAGAATGTTCAGACCACCTATGGAACAGCATCCTAAGAGATGAAGGTGATACCTCCCATTTATATATTATCATGGATTGAATTATATCCCCCCAAAAATGTGTGTATCTGATTTCCAGTATTGTGAGATTTTCCTATATGTTTTAAATCCTGCCTCTATGATGCTAATGAGAGAGGATGGGTGGCAGTTGTTTTAGTGAGGCAGGGTTCAATCTAGAAGACTGGATTGTGTCTTGAGGCAATCTCTTGAGATGTAAAAGAGACAAGCAAGCAGAGAGACAGGAGGATCTCATACCACCAAGAAAGTGCCAGGAGCAGAGCACATCCTTTGGAAGATTGATGAGACGGCTGACAGAGAGAGAAAGACCTCCCCTGGAGTTGACACCCTGAATTTGAACTTTTAGCCTGCTTTACTGTGAGGAAATAAACTTCTCTTCATTAAAGCCATCCACTTGTGGTACTTCTGTTATAGCAGCACTAGATGACTAAGACATGTATTAAACCTTGACTGTCAAATAATAGGAAGGTGTACATTACAGTCTGAAGAATGGTCCTGCCTTAGATGGGGCAGGTCCCCTGTTACGGATTGAATTGTGTCACCCCAAAATTTGTGTTTAGGTTCTAACCCCTATTACTTCTGAATGTGATCTTGTTTGGAAATGGGGTCTTTGAAGACATCGTCAGTTAAGTTACCCCAAGGCCGTACCGGAGTACCGAGACAGAGGCAGAGGGAAGACAGCAATGTGATGATGAAGTTATACTGCAAGTACAAGCCAAGCAATGCCTGGGTCTACAAGAAGCTGAGGCAGGCAAGGAAGAATCTTCCCCCAGAGCCTCCAGCAGGAACATGGCCTTGTTGACACCTTGAGTTTAGACTACGAGTCTCCAGAACTGTGAACTAATAATTGTCTGGTCTTGGAAGCCACCAGTTTGTGACACTTGGATAGAGTAGCTCCAGGAAACTAATACAGCCTGTATGGCCAAGCCTGCAGCTTTGCCATGGAGGAGGGGATGGGGTACGTCGTTATGCTAAATTCATTCTGCTAACCAATGGGGGAACATCTTGTAGCCAGATCTCCCTCTCTTTCATCCAGGAAGAGATAACAATTGAACATCATATGGCAGAATCGGCATTTGCCTCCTGTAGCCCTGGAGGTACTTTAGGAATAAATGTCAAAGAGCTTTTTGCTGATTCCTGCTTGTGCCCAATGGTGTGCCTACTAAAGCTCCACGGGTGAAACAGGCCACACGTTCACCCAGGGCCTCCTGTGCACCCAGGACCATACCGGGTACTCCGCTCAGAGCAGATTCAGATAATACTTTGCTTAAACCTTACAATGGAAACTCTGGTGGTGTAGTGGTTAAAAGCTATGGCTGCTAACCAAAGAGGTCGGCAGTTTGAATCCACCAGGCTCCCTGGGAACCCTATGAGGGAGTTCTACTCTGTCCTATAGGGTCGCTATGAGTTGGAATCGACTTGACGGCAACGAGTTAAATCTTAAAATATTGTAATGAAGGCAGTAATATCTCACATTTTTCCTTTTCTTTCTGCTATTTTTGAGAACTAGAGGCTCAGAGAAGTGAAGTGACTGGGCCCAGGTCACAGAGAAGAATTGGCTCATGTCACATACCTAGAATGTAGTCTGTTAATGTTTATTGGTAATGAAATTTAAGTTGAAGGAAGAGTAAAAAATAAGTGACTTTGTGCTTGTATTCATTTGTTTACCACCACTCAGGAGCAAAGCATTGTTTTAGCATAGCCCTCGGTTCACCGTTCCTTACAAGAGCTGCTGCTGTCTTATTTTATAATTTTTCTCTTTCATCCCCATCCGCATTCCACTCTTCCCCGTAGACACCATGCTACTCTGCTTGGTACATGTCCTTGGATATATACGTATCCTTGAAAATATTGTTTTACATATATGTATGCATGTTATACATTTCATTCTATTTTTTAACTCAATGATTTAAAATTTTCCACATGTTGCTTTATATCTATCTAGTTCATTACTTCTGATTGCTAAGTTGTATTCCATAGTATACATCTTATTGTTGTTATTTGCCGTTGAGTCAACTCCAACATATGGTGAACTTATGCCAGGTCCTATGCCATTTTCATGATCATTGGTATGCTTGAGTCCACTGCTGTGGCCATTATGTATTTTGAGTGCCTTTCAACCTATGGGGCTCATCTTCCAGCACTATATTGGACAATATTCTGTTGTGATCCATAAAATTTCCATTGGTTAATTTTTGGAAGTAAATCACTGGCCTTTCTTCCTAGTCTGTCTTAGTTTGTTTCCGTAGACTAAGAGTATACATCCTAACTCCCCTAATGATAGATACCTAGGCTACCTCTACCTCTTTGCTACACAAACAATGTTGTGTTGGGCATCCTTGAATGTTCTGGTTGTATTTCCTCTGTGAGTTCATGCAAGAGTGTGCTTTACTCATTCATATTTTTATTTTAATCATATTTTTAAAAACTACCAACCCACAAGAAACATCTTTGCAATAACCTCCATAAACCCATTCCAGTGAGTTGAGTCCGACTTATAGCAACCCTATAACAAACAGTTGATGTAATAAAAGGAAGAAAGAACCCTGTATGACAACTTCTATCTCCATGATAGTCTATTCTTCGTATGTATTTTTTCAGTTTTGGAGAAACCAAAAATAAAGTAGTTATGTAAATTTTATAAAAGTCAAAATTAGGCTGATATGTATTTTACCTTGGTCTAAGACATCTCAATTCTTCTCAGGGGGAAGTTTCTCAGGGAGAAACATCTAATCCCTGTACTTTCTGTGGCAAGTCCAAGCAGTAAAGGAGAGCTGGGCAGCTGGAAAGAGTGCAATATTTATTTTAAATGCATCCAATAGGAACCAGAGGACATCCCTCATTAAAGGGACTGTTCTACAAAGAGAGCCATTAAAATGAATGTAAATCACAGTAGCTTCAGGGACAGTTTAATAACAATCTGGCTTTTTATTGGGTGAGCAGGAGATGTGCCAGCTTTCTCCTTACATGGTCTTCTGGATCTTTTGCAGAGAGAGATTCTATCTGAACTCCTCTAGAGATTACTGAGGGCAGAGGGCTGCTCTGGGAGTAATGGCCATAAATCCAATTAGAAACTCACTTTCTCTTTTGTCTCAGACTTCATTTCCCCCAAATATGTAGAAGATAATGCATGTTAGCCACACTCTGGAACCCGAGGGCTCCCTGATATAACGCCACCGAGACATAGAGATTTCTTACATGGAAAAAAGACTTGGATAGTACACATCAAATTGGTAACAAATGGAAGCCTCTGCAGAAGGCAGTGGGAAAGGTGCTGAGGCAGCTGGCATGGGGGACTTCTCTCACTTCTTCGATACACTTGTGTGTCACTTGAAACTCTTACAACAAAAATGTGTTCCTATGCAATAAGGAAATGAATGGAGAAAAACCTTGGGGATCCCTAGAGAATCATAGCAAGAGATTCTACTTTTTATGGATGAGGAAATGAAGGGAGCCAGGGTACCTGGAAGTTTAGATGCGTCTGTTCAAGATCTCTTGGCTGGTGAGTGGCTGGATGGGGACCAACACTTTTCACTCTTGGTTTCTCCACATCAGTCCCTGGGGTCCGCTGGCCAAATGCTCGTGTATGGCCAGTCAGCAGAGCCTAAAGACTGAGCCTATGGAGAAAGGTCTTGGATTCCAGACTTGTGCTTCTTTGAGAAATTGTATACTTAAGAAAACAAATTCTTTAATGACTAATCTATAAGATCCAAAGTGAAGACCTGAGATGTCTTAGGCCAAAAAAAAGATACATACCAGCCTAATTTTGACTCTTAAAAAATTTGGATAAATTGTAAAAAGACAAATAACCCAATTAAAAAATGGGCAAAAGATATGAATAGACACTTCACTAAAGAAGACTTTCAGGTAGCTAACAGATATATGAGGAAATGTTCATGATCATTAGCCATTAGAGAAATGCAGATCAAAACTACAATTAGATTTCATCTCACTCCAACAAGGCTGGCGTTAATCCAAAACACACAAAATAATAAATGTTGGAGAGGCTGTGGAGAGATTGGAACACTTATACATTGCTGGTGGGAATGTCAAATGGTACAACCACTTTGGAAATTGATTTGGAGCTTCCTTAAAAAGCTAGAAATAGAACTACCATACGATCCAGCAATCCCACTCCTTGGAATATATCCTAGAGAAATAAGAGCCTTTACATGAACAGATATATGCAAACTCATGTTTATTGCAACACTGTTAATAATAGCAAAAAGATGGAAGCAACCAAGGTGCCCATCAATGAATGAATAGATAAATAAATTATGGTATATTCACACAATGGAATACTACGCATTGATAAAGAACAGTGAGGAATCTGTGAAACATTTCATAACATGGAGGAACCTGGAAGGCATTATGCTGAGTGAAATTAGTCAGTTGCAAAAGGACAAATATTGTATAAGACCACTATTATAAGAGCTTGAGAAATAGTTTAAACTGAGAAGAAAATACTCTTTTGTGGTTACTAGAGGGGGGTGGGAGAAGGGCATTCACTAATTAGATAGTAGATAAGAACTACTTTAGGTGAAGGGAAAGACAGCACACAATACAGGGGAGGTCAGCACAATTGGACTAAACCAAAAGCAAAGAAGTTTCCTGAATAAACTGAATGCTTCAAAGGCCAGCATAGCAGGGGCAGGGGTCTGGGGACATCTAAGTCAATTGGCATAATAAAATCTATTAAGAAAACATTCTGCATCCCACTTTGAAGAGTGGCACCTGGGGTCTTAAACACTAGCAAGCAGCCATCTAAGATGCACCACTTGGTCTCAACCCACCTGGATCAAAGGAGAATGAAGAACACCAAGGACACAAGGCGATAACGAGCCCAAGAGGCAGAAAGGGCCACATGAACCAGAGACTACATCACCCTGAGACCGGAAGAACTAGATGGTGCCCAGCTACAACTGATGACTGCCCTGACAGGGAACACAACAGAGAACCCCTGGTGGAGCAGGAGAGCAGTGGTATGCAGACCCCAAATTCTCATAAGACCAGACTTAATGGTCTGACTGAGACTAGAGGGACCCTGGTGGCCATGGTTCCCAGACCTTCTGTTGGCCCAGGACAGGAACCATCCCCAAAGCCAACTCTTCAGACATGGATTGGACTGGACAGTAGGATGGAGAGGGATGCTGGTGAGGAGTGAACTTCTTGGATCAGGTGGACACTTGAGGCTATGTTGGCATCTCCTGCCTGGAGGGGAGATGAGAGGGTGGAGGGGGTTAGAAGCTGGCGAAATGGACATGAAAAGAGAGAGTGGAGGGAGAGAGCAGGCTGTCTCATTAGGGGGAGAGTAATTGGGAGTGTGTAACAAGGTGTATATGGGTTTTTGTGTGAGAGACTGACTTGATTCGTAAACTTTCACTCAAAGCACAATAAAAATTATTAAAAAAAAAATTTGGATAACTGCTTTACTTTTGGTTTCTCCAATATTGAAAAAATACATATAAAGAATAGACTATCTTGAGGATGGAAGTAGTCATACAAGGTTCTTTCTTCCTCTTATTACATTTTCTGTTATTATAAAGATGTTTCTTTCTGGTTGGTAGTTTTTAAAGTTTTATATGATTAAAATAAAAATATGAATGACCAAAGCATAGTTTTATATGAGCTTATAGAAGAAATACAACCAGAATGTTTCTTAGAGGCAAAGATGGTGAGACTTCGAGTCACTTTAATTTGGACACATCATCAGGAAAGACCATTCACTAGAAAAGGATACTATGTTTGGTAAAGTAGAGGGCCAACAAAATGAAGGAAACCTTCAATAAGACGGATTGATACAACAGCTGCAACAATGGACTCAAACATACCAACCATCATGAGACGGCCATGTACGGCTTTGTGGGGACAGAGATTGGAGCTAGGCCAAAAGTAAGGATGGTAGAAGCCATTCGATTTTAGGAAACGAATATCTGAAAGTAAAGAATTGTGTAAACAAAGAAGGTGTTTTTGTTACATTTAGTTGTTTACTGCCTAATTTTGATCAAAAGATTAAAATAAACAGAGTTTTCCTCATACAAAAGAAAAAAAGTCAAAGCAACGTCTTTCACAGTAATGTAAGGAAATGGACTATTGTTCCTTACAAGTCTGGAAGGTCCAAGCTCGTTCTCATTCCTAGTTTCCCTACTTACTTGGGAAACAGAAGCCAATAAGTTAATTGGGCTTTTTTTTTTTTTTAAAGAATAGCCAGAATTTGACCAAATATACACTGTAGAGTTGAATTTGGGGTGGGGATGTGGGTGAGCAGAACTTAAGGTGCATCCTTCTCTTGTCCAAATGTTTTCCTGTCTGGGCCACTCAACTGGGCAAGGAAGGACATCAGCTCGTTCTCCACGACTTGATATATGGTCATGACTTATATTGTAAAATGTTTTGGCACAATAAACATATCCATGACACTAAATTTAAATTTGTATATTTACCATCCCATTTAAAATTGAGGTAGATTATTCTCTTAGACACTGGTTCTCAAAAATTTTCAGGTAAAGGAGGTTCTGGAAATCATGGACTTCTTTATAGGGAATAGCGCACTCATTGTAGGATACTACAGGATTCTGATATATTTAACTCCAAAATATAAAGTAGAAAAAAAAAGATTGTAAGAAATATGACCATATTTTGAAATCATTAACATGAAGATGTAAATACACACATACCCCAGTTAAGTATAATTAATCCTTTATAATTTTTATTAATATTTATTGCTAATTGATCCTTTACTTGCTATCTGTTGGAATTTGCTAAGAGATAAGAAATAGTAGGCACTGAAGGTCTAAGAAAAATACATGAGGAGTGTCTTAGTTACCTGGTGTTGCTATAACAGAAACACCACAAGTGGATGGCTTTAACAAAGAGAAATTTGTTCTCTCATTGCCTAGGAGGCTAGAAGTCTGAATCCAGGGGCTCTCCAGGAAGATCCTTGTTATTCAGTCTTCCCCTGGTCGAGGAGCTTCTCAGTGCAGGGACCCCATGTCCCAAAGATATGTTATTCTCCTGGCCCTTGTTTCTTGGTGGTATGAGGTCTCCATGTCTCTTTGCTCGTTTCTGTCTTTTATATCTCGAAAAGATTGGCTTAAGACACAACCTAATCTTGTAGATTGAGTCCTGCCTCATTAACATAACGGCCTCTAATCCTGCCTTCTTAACATCATAGAAGTAGGATTTACAACACATAGGAAAATCACATCAAATGACAAAATGGTGGACAATCACCCAATATTGGGAATCATGGCCTAGCCAAGTTAACACGTTTTTTGAGGGACACAATTCAATGCATGACAGAGAGAAACACTAAACACTGATAAAACTGTTTTCATTTTTACCTCAATCTGAGAAAAAGAATACTTGTTACTCCTTTTCAGGGACAAATCACCTTTGCGTTATTTGTAGAACACTGGCATTTAAGAATCCACTTAAAAATGTTAAGTAAATCACTACAATGCCAATTTGGGGAAATGTTCACTAATCAAAATGAGGGATTTCATTATTCCAGCCTACTTGAAGATTCCAAGTTTTCTTAGTTCTCAAAAGTGGCAGATCACATAAATTCTTCGATCTCTTTGCTGCTTTCTCTGACTCATCAGTCATCCATTGCTCACCCAGAACATTGCATTGGCCAAGGTTAGACTCAATGGAGTACAAAACAATGTCTTTATCCTTAAGAATGTTACAAGCTTATTTAGTGGGTTTTGGAGTCATGAACACCAACAAAAATAGCTATTGTGATAAAATGCCATACATTAGGAATGTGGCTATTCCTTCTATGTTAAAAACAGCACAGTTAGGTAAAAACTGAAAGTTACTACCCTCATGTAGGCGAGGATATGAGGGCATAGGAGGTGAAATATAAGGTCACACAACTAATTAGTGGGTGAGCCAAATCTGGAAATCAGGTTTCCTAGTCTACAGTTCCTTCCAGTAGATCAAATTGCCTTTTCAGAGTAATGCAGAAATGGCTTTCTAAAAGGTATTTAGATTTACTTCTAAAGTTGATCTGGCTCCATCATGAATATAGAAAAAAATCTCCTGATTTGTAACTGGAGCCTGGAGTATCACTCACTGCCTGAGTTGATGATTTTCTTACCAGCTGCTGAAACACTTCAATGGGAAGATGTGAAATTCCTGCAGGAAATGACTCCAGGCAGCTCTGAATAAGTAAGGAAATGAAATGACTAACTTCAATGTTTCCTGGTTTTTGTATATCTTAATTAACAATTTATTTCGGTAAGGGAAAAAATGAACAACTTTCTAATAATCAACCTGTAAAACAATATTTGTTTATAGTAAAAACATGATTCCAAGCCTGCTATTATTTAAAGAAAAGAAAAAACAGCTTTTTGAATAATAATTTTCTCCTTTAGTAACTATTTTTTAAGTGGCTCCTCTATTTTAAAGAAAACAATTACAGCACAGATATGTGAGAAATATCAATTTCCTTTTTGTAGTTCCCAAAGGTGCACTTGAGAAAAACGTGTTGATTATTAACAGGGCTAATAATATTTTGTGGTGATATTATTACTGAGTTACAATAACCGGAGTTTGGGGTTGGCAGAGTTATTGCACTCAGATTACACTGTTGATCTCTGTGTCATATTAGACATAGAATGGGCCAAACTGAATGCTACTACTTTTGATACATATTGGATGTGATTATCATTTTGCCTTCTTTCATTTATCTAACAAATATTTACTGACTATCTGCTATGTGCCAGGCATTCTTCTGGGTGATGAAGGTACACAGTAAAATAAACAAAGCCCTTGCTCCCACGGAGTTTACGTTCTAGTTGAGAGAGACAGATGATCAACAAAAAGGGAGGGAAATGTGTCAGGTAATGGTAACTGCTATGAAGGAAAGTAGAGTGAGATGCCAGTGATAGTGGGGTCTACTTTAGATGGGGTGGGGCGGGCAGGAGATCAGGGAAATCCTGAGCTTCTTTGTAGAAATGTAATGGCTTAACACCTCTTAATTCATTGGGAACAAGTTGTTGGCTTTATCATTGAGGTATTCTGTCCTGTACTGAACTCTACAAATACTTAGAACAAACTTTGGGTTCAAGGTTAATGGAGAGCAATTCCAGGTTTTATCTGTGTGACTTTTCTCTTTATTTCCAGCTTTCTTTAGCAAATAATATTTCTTAGGAATGACGAGAATGGGGTGAAATTGGTTCTCATAACAGGACTAGTTAACTGTAACTAGCAAGTTGGTATGCAAACTTGCATTACTAATTAAAAGATATCAACTCTATTTTTACTGAAACTAAATAAAGGCAAGTTCCACTTGATATTTCCAACATAGCTATTAACAGCAATAGCTGCTACCTTTTATTGAACAATATAATATGTCAAGTACAGAACTCCATGTACATTTTCTTTCATTCTTACAACAGCCCTACATGTGGCTATGATTGTTCCCATCTTATAGGTAAGGAAATTGGGACTCAGATATATTAAATAATTTCCCTAGGTCCCAGAAATAATATTGACATAATTGGAGTCTGATGTCAGTTCTGTCTGATCTCAGACTTCTCGAAGGAATGATAGATGTAATGTAACCTCCTCATTTCACAGTTGGGCAAACAGAGACAGCTGTAGTGACCCGCCCAAGGTCACGGAGCCAGAGAGCTGGTAGCAGAGCCCAGTTGGGAGTTCTTCCTATCATGCTGTCTCTTCATGGAAGCCAGAGTACAAATCACTGCCTTTTCTTTCCTTTTTTTTAATATTAAATTTTTTGCTGTTTTTGTTGACAATGCACACAGCAAAAAACACCCATCCAACAATTCCTACAAGTACAATTCAGTGACTTTGAATACATTTTTAAGTTGTACAACCATTCTTACTCTCCTTTTCCAAATTATTCCCCCACCATTAACATGAACTCACTGCCCCCAAGTTACTTCTCTGAACTTTTGAATTGCTGTTGTCAGTTTGACCCCATATAGATAGTTCTTTAAAAGAGCATAATGCTCAAGGCAGACATTCTTTACTAGTTAAGCTGAACTATTGTTTTGTTTAAGGAAGAATTCAGGGAATATTTTTAGTTTAAGGTTTAAGATTTAAAGATTGTCTCAAGGCCATAGTTTCAGGGATTCATCCAGCCTCTATGGATCCAGAAAGTCTGGATTCCATGAGAATTTGAAATTCTGTCCTGCATTTGTCTTGCTTTTGATCAGGATTCTTCTACAGAATCTTTGATCAAAGTGGTCAGTAATGGTAACTTGGTGCTATCCAGTTCTTCTGATCTCATGGCAAAGACACAGATGTTCATGGAGGCAATTAACCACGCATTCCCTTTCCTCCTATTCTTGACTCTCCTTCTTCCCCTACTGCTCTAGAAGAATAGAGACCAATTGTTGTACCTCGGATGACTGCTTGCAAGCTTTTCAGACCCCAGGCACTACGCAATAAACCAGGAGGTAGAACAGAAGCACTAAAAACTACATTAGGCCAATTAACTGGAATATCCCATGAAGCCATGATCCTAAACCTCCAAACCAAGAAGCCAAATCTGACGAGGTGTTTTCTTTTCAATAAATCATCCCAGGTTACCTGGATATCCACTTGGGACAGAGGTGAATCTTGACCTCTACTTCACGTCATACTTAAAAATCAATTTCAGGTCCATCATTCATTTAAATATGAAAAGCACAATAAAGCTTTTAAAAGACACCATAGGAGAGTATCATCACGACCTTGAGTTAGGCAGAAAAGTGCTAACTATAAATGTTAAAGTGAGTAAATCAAGTTACATTAAAATCAAAGTAGTGTTCATCAAGGAGTACCTTTAAGAAAGTGAAAAGAAAAACCACACAGCAAGAGAAGATATCTGCAATACATATATCCTACAAAGAACTTGTATCAAGTATGTGTGTGTGTATGTGTATATGTTTTCATTCCTACAAATCAATGGCAAAACTGGCAGTTAATCCAAAAGAAAAATGAACAAAAATTTGAACAGGTGCTTCACAAAAGAGGATGTATTGATTCTTAGTAAACATGCTAAAGGATGCTGTTTTAGTCATCTAGTGCTGCCATAACAGAAATACCACAAGTGGATAGCTTTAACAAAGAGAAATTTATTATCTCACAGTTTAGCAGGCTACAAGTCCAAATTCAGGGCATCAGCTCCAGGGGAAGGCTTTCTCTCTCTGTCGGCTCTAGGGAAAGGTCATTGTCATCAATCTTCCCCAGTCAAGTAGCTTTTCAGCAGAAGCGCCTTGAGTCCCAAAGAACATGCACTCCTGCTCTTCTTTCTTGGTGGTATGAGGTCTCCCCTTTCTGCTCATTTCCCTTTCCTTTTATCTCTTGAAAGATAAAACGTGGTGCAGGCCACACGACAGGGAAACTCCTTTCACATTGGATCAGGGATATGACCTTAGTAAGTGTGTTATAATCCCACCCTAATCCTCTTTCATATAACCTAATCTTGCCTCATTAACCACAGATAGAGATTAGGATTTAAAACAACAGGAAAGTTACAGTCACAAAATGGAGGACAACCACACAATACTGGGAATCAGGCCTAACCAAGTTGACACATATTTTCAGGGGACACAATTCAATCCATAACATTCCACCATTTGCCCCCCAAATTCATATCCTTGCCACATGTAAAACATATTCACCCCATCATATCATAGTGAAAGTCTTAAATCAACTCCAAGTCCAAAATCCAAAAATTTCTCTTTATCTGTGAAATCTGGAATACAAGCTATCTGCTTCCAAAGGTACGATGGCAGAACAGGTGAAAGCTAGACATTTCCGTTACAAATGGGAGAAACTGGAGGGAAAGAAGGCATAATAGGCACCAAACAAGTCAGCAGAACACATTATACTAGCCCTCAAGACTTGAAAATAATCCTCTGTTCTCTGAGACCTTCTACACAATGGCCCTGCCCTCCAGACTCTAGGTATTGACCACACTCTCCAGATTCTGAGTGGAGGCCCCTTTGTCCTAGGCTTCAGCTCCGCCTTCCAGGCCCATTGGAACGGCAACTCTGCTCCCTCAACTTTAGCCAGCCCCATTTTCCTAGTCCATATGAGTGGCAACTCCACCCTTATAAACTCCAGAGGCCATGGCTCCACCCTTTGAGACCCCAGAGGTCGTGGTCATACCCTTTGAGACTAAAGCAGCTCTGCTTCCTGTGTTCCTTGTCTCTTCATCTTCTGCTTCCTGGTTCCTTGGCCTGTTGGCCCTTTGGGCCTCACTGCCCATGTCTGCCCTGCTGGGACAAATGTTCCAAAGCTCTGTGGCTCCACCAATAAGTGCTTGGAGGCACCCACACCACCAGTAAACTTCAGCTGGAAGGCACTCAGCTCTCTTGCTCCTTGGGCCAGCAAGCCTAGCTCCACTGATAAGTGCCTGGGCACCCCACTCTGCCAGGAAGCCTCCTGTGCACAGGCACTCAGATCTATTGCTCTGTGGGTTGGCTCCAGCGCTGTCCAGCACTAGTCTCCTGGTTCTGATACTGCCGGTTTTCTGCCACTTCCAGTCCTCTGCCTCTGCCAGTCCTCTATCCATTCACAGTTTGAGAACTGCTTCTACATTTTAGATATTTGTTAGCGCATACCCCACTCCTAGTGCCAAATTCTGTTTTAGTCACTTGTTATAATAGAAATACAACAAGTGGATGGTTTTAACAAAGAGAAATTTATTCTCTCACAGTCTAGTAGGCTACAAGTCCAAATTCAAGGCATCAGCTCCAAGGGAAGACTTTCTCTTTCTGTCAGCTCTGGAGGAAGGTCCTTGTCATCAATCTTCCCCTGGTTGAGGAGCTTCTCAGTGCAGGGACCCTGGGTCCAAAGGACACCACTCCTGCTCTTCTTTCTTGGTGGTATGAAGTCCACCTTCTATGGCTTCTCTTTCCTTTTATCTCTTGTAAGATAAAAGGTAGTGCAGGCCAGGGAAACTCGCTTTACATTGGATCAGGGATGCGACTTTAGTAAGGGTGTTACTAATCTTGCCCTTTAACATAATCTAATCTTGCCTCATTAACCGCAGGCAGCGATTAGGATTTACAGCACATAGGAAAATTACAGTCACAAAATGGAGGACAACCACACCAGTACCAGGAATCATAGTCTAACCAAGTTGACACATATTTTGGGGGACATGATTCAGTCCATGACAGGGGCCCAACATCAATAGTTTTTAGAGAAATGCAAATTAACCTTTTGATACTGTTGCATACCCCAGGAATGACTAAAATGAAAAAAAAGAAAAAGAAAACATTAGGTTGGACAGTATGAAATTGCAAAATTTGCAGATCAGAAAGAGTCAAATATTAGCAATTTCATATACCATATTTTTATGCAAATAGTGCACCCCTTCTGCATTGGTTTGCTGGCTGTGCCCTCCCCCTGTAAGTCACCCTTATTAGCACCACCATACCAATCCTCTTCCACATTTGCTATAAAAAAACTGACATTGCAAACTTACGAAAATACCTCATGGAGGGGGGGAGGCATGGCTGGCAAACTAACCCAGAAGGCACGTGTTATTTTTGTAAAAAATTGATAGTTTAATCTATACCAAGGATTGATGAGGATGTGGCACTACTTCAGACACTATTGGTGTTTTTTTGTTTGTTTTGTTTTTACCCCAAAGCTTAGTGGCTTAAAAAAATTTTTAAATTATTTTCTGCAGGTCTGTAGGCCATGTGGACAGTTCTGCTGATCTGGGGGCTAGGCTCAGTTAGGGCCTCAAGCACCTGAGGTCAGCTGGCTTCCTGGCTAGGGGCAAGCTGGTAGGATGGCCTCCTCTAGGATAACTCTAATCTCTTCTTCATGTCTATTGCTTCCTCCAGCAGGCTAGCTTGGACATGTGATAACAGAGAATCACAAGAAAGAGTGAAAATCAGCAAGTACTTTTATAAGCTTTACTTATATCAAGTCTTCTCTGTCCCATTGGCTAAAGCAAGTTATGGCCAAGCTAGAGTCAATGTGGGATGGCACTACCAGGGAATGAATATAGACAGGCATGAAGAATTGGGTCAGTATTTACTCAAGTGAGACAGAAATGTGCACATCCTACGACCCAGCAATTTTACACTGGGATATACTCACAACAGGAAAGTATACATATGTTCATTTACCAAGAGACGTATACAAGAATATTCATCGCAGCACTATTCATAATAGCCTCAAAATGAAAACAACCCAAATATTCATGTATAGTAGTGTGGATATGTAAGTTGTGGTATATTCATGCAATGGAATGTTATACAGCAGCGAGAATCAATGAATTACAGCAACAGGTAGGTGGATGGATGGACGGACGGACGGATGGATGGACAGATGGATAGATTCTTGGGTAAGGGTCATGTTGTATTTCTTGATCTGGGTACCAGTTACATGGCTGTGTTCATTTTGAGAAAATCCATTAAGTTGTACACTTATATCTATGCAGTTTTCTGTATGTATGCTTACATCAATAAAATTTACATTAAAATCATTGACTGACAGACATTCTTTTCAGCAGTTCTTGTTTGCTTGTTTTAACTTGTGTTCTGTCTTCTTATTGAGAAATTCAAGCAACTTTAATTTCATGCCTTGTTTTCTCTGTGAAAGTGGTTGTATTTCAAAATTAACAAGGAAATTAGCTGGATCACCACTACAAAAAAAATTTTTTTTTTCATCGTTTAATCCAATTTAATAGAAATTACAGTAATTAACATTTGTTGAGAACTCAAAGCACTGTGTCAACATAACGGAAGATGTAAAGATGAGTGAGGCCCCCTGTGGCAGTTTTCAGACCTCAGCGTACACCAGAATCATCTGGGGGAACTGGTTGAATGTGCTCATTCCTGAGCTGAACTTCCAACATTCTGACTTAGTAGGTCTCGGGGAGAGCCTAGCACACCACATTTTTAGTTAAGCTCCTAGATAAAACTGATGTAGGGAATCTTTGGGTTGCATTTTGATAACAAGTAGCAGAACTAACAGTCCAGTGGCAAAGAAATCAATGCATTAAAAAAATAACTAAAACAAGATAAAAAATGTAATTGAGCTGCAAAGAACATGTTATTGGATGGATGAATTGTAACAATTTCTTGAAAGAGGTGGGATTGAGTTAAATTTGACCTTGAAACAAGCAGGACTTTGATAGGAAAGGCTATAGATTCATTCAACAAAAATTATCGAGCTCCATCTATGTGCCAGGCATTGCTTTCCACCACCAGGAGCCAAGTTGTAGAGGACTTTATTGTATCTAGTAATATTTTCTTATTCCAGGCTAACATAGTCTCTTCCATTCCTTGGGTTTCATAATCTTGAGATTCTCAAACTGTTTTCTGAGTACTCCCCTTTGTGAATATTCAGTGACGGGAGGCATTTCTAGCATCTCCATTTCCCTTTGTTGTTTATGTTGACCTTTGGATCCCCTTCAATTTCATTCCATCTTTCTTGTTATTAGTTGTCCTTAAAGAAATTCAGAATAGGCTGGGTAATCTCACCAAAATTAAAAGACAAGCACCAAGTACCTCCATCTAATTTTATGACACAGAACATCTTCATAAGCACCTTACAATAGTTTTGGCTTGATTCCTCAAGCACGGATGCAAACTGTTTTCTAATTTACTGCTATCACAGCAGGAGTTTTCAGGTGCATGTATAAGAGGGTGTATATCACTTTCTAATTTCTACTCATCCACCAAGTATCTCTATTTCAGGTGATAATCCCCAGTCTTACCCTGGTAGGCTATTTCCCTAGACAGTTCTTAGTTTAATGTGTGGAAATTTGAGGGGGGCGGGTTTGCTGATACGAGTCATAGCTGCAATTTTTGTATCATCTGAAAAATCCAATCAGTTTAGAGTTGGTAATAGTGATATCTTCTCCAGGCTTATTAGTACAGGTGTTTAATTAACTTTACTAACAATGCACTTCATATTTTTCCAAAGGTTGATGGAAAAGAAAATAGTTCTTTATATTTAGTCTTCACTCAGGTTTCTCTCCACGTGATGGGGGTATTTCTAAATTGATAGTATAAAAATTGTGTGGTGGCAGCGTCTGAACTCTTTGTCTAACTTCTCAAGAGGGGAGAAGCACCAGCATCAACATCAGCCCAAGGCTGATTCTCACAAGGTAGAGGTCAGACATACCTCCTCTTTCCAGCCTTTTTACCAATTTTAACACCAGCATCCCTCCCACAGCACTCTACTCTGCTGGGTTTGAGAATTTGTTGCAATGGCCACATGGAACTCACAGACAACACTCACGATTATGGGTTTTATTAGGGAAGAAATAGGTTACAATTCAGGATCAGGAACGCTCAGGACTGCTTCTCATCTCCTGGCCCTCGCCCTCTTGGCCTCTTGGCCCCTCAGGCCTCTTAGGCCTCTTGGGTCAGGACAGCCTCTGCTCTGCTCAGGCAAGTGGTACAAAGCACTTTAGCTCAGCCAATAAGTGCCCAGAGGCACCCTACTCCATCAGTAAGCCTCAGCCTGAAGGTGCTCAGCTCTCTAGCTCCATGGGTCAGCAAGCCTAGGTCCACAGACAAGTACCTGCAGCCACCTTGCTCTGCCAGCAAGCCTCCCGTCCAAAGGTGCTCAGCATTCTCGCTCCATAGGCCAGGAAGCCCATTGCACCATCTCCTGCTGGTCTCCTGGTTCTCCTGCCTCCGCTGCCACCGTTTCTCCGCCCATGTTTCTCACTGCTTCTCATCATCTCTGGTGTGATAGCTCTCTCTGTCTCTTGGGTCTAGGCGGTTCTCAGTGCAGGGATCCCAGGTCCCAAAGATGTGCTTCCGATCCCGGATCTTCTTCCTGGTGGGAGAGAAGTCCTCTCTGCCTCTGGGATATGTGCATTTTAAGCCTAGCAGGATGGCAAAACAACAAATCCTCTTGTTAGGGTTCCATATACCTTATTTTCATGGTCCCACCCCCACGAGGGTGCCATGCACCTTATTTACATTATTAGCAAGCTACCCAATCCCCTTGGTGGGCCAAAACCACCTTGTCTGCATAGTCCCACTCAGTCATTTTGTGGGAGTTACAAGACCAAGGAGAGAAAGGCTTTTATATAAAGTAATCCATCACACTGCAGATAGGAGTAAGTTTTCTTAAGGAAAAAAGTGTTTCTGAATCTATTATATTAGTATATTCATATATTTATATACATTAAGTAGAAGCTTAGGAAAGTTTTGTGTCTATTATAATCCTAAAACTGACTCTGGAATCAGCCTGGCCTAAATTTGTATCCCTGCTCTGTCTCCTAGTAGCTGTTATCTTATAAATTTCATGCAAACTGTTTCTGCCTCAGCGTTCTTGTTTGTAAAATGGAGATGTAAATAACACCTCCCCCAGGGGGTCTTGTGAGTGCACCAATCCATTCTGAAAATTAGTAAACAAAAGGAAAGAATCATGCATTTATTTTGCTTTTCCTTTGTGGTATTTCAGTGTAAGCAAACAACTGATGAGGCTATGTTATTTTTCACATTGTAGTTAGTAAGTGTAGAAAGAGTAACAGAATTAGCAAATCCCCACTTGTAACCCCTGGTGAAACCATGGCTCCGGAAAACATTCATCAGTGGTCTCAACAACCTTTAGGTAAAATGTTGATGGAGACTTTATAATTGGTAGATCAGACTGACAACTCCTGAACCCACTGGTCAATCTTAATGGCCCAAGAAGCTGGACAAGCACTTAGTATGCGCCCGCTGAGGGGATGTACAAAGCCCCACCCACCAAGTATGCCTGCCAAATTTGATTCTTATTAGAATCACCTCGGAGCCTTGTTAAGCTATAGATTCTAGTAAGAATCACCTGGGAATGCTGTTAAACTGTAGGTTCAGATTCAGTATATCTGGGGTGGAAATACAAATTCTCAGCAGGGGGGTCAAACTGGAAAGGACTGGTTCAAAGCCCTGTGCGGGAGACACCTGGGGTTGGGGGTGCCTAGTTATTGTTTTCTGACATTAGAGTCGTTTGAGAGATCTCAATAGTACTAAAAGGGTTGATGGGAACTTTACAATCAAAATTTAAAGAGTAGATCAAAATTTAAAGAGCAAATGAGTTAATGTAGTGCTTTTCAAACTGCTGGTCATGACCTTTAACGAGACACAGCATAAATTTAGTGGGTCAGGACCAGTATTTTTTAAAAACGAAACACAGCATACAGATTAGACTAGAAAAACACCAGAATGCAGCTCCCCTAGCAGTAAATTACTTCCGTAAGATCTTCACTACTGTTATCCATGCTTCCCAATTCTCAATGTGCTCACAAATCAGCTGGGGGATCTTGTTACAATGCAGACCTGACACAGGAGGTCTGGGGCAGGGCCTGAGATTCTGTATTTCTAACAAGCTCCCAGGTGAGGTGGATGCTGCTGCTCTGTGGAACACACTTTGATGAGCAAGTCTTTATAGTTCGCATATGTGTCCTGTCTCTATTCTCTCTCTCTCTCTCTCTCTCTCTCTCTCTCTCTCTCTCTCTCTCTCTCTCGGTATTTACAGCAAATTAAACTAAAGCTGTGATGCAAACGAAGGATTCACAAATCAAAGGGGAGTACGTCTCTCCTCACCTCTGATTTCTGTATATCATTTGCTCCCATACAGCTCCAGATAAGACATTCTTAAAAATTCTGATACTATATCGAATCAGCATATAAAAAACAATCAGCTGCCCTGTCCTAAGGCTGAGAAAAACTATCGATGGGGTAGTTTAAAAGGGAATCAAGGTGAAACCCAAATGAGAAAAGTGGGTGTCCTTAGAGACAGCACTAGCGGAGGCTGGGACTTCATATGACTTTGATGGTGTGAGTTGGATGGAAGCCTGGACTGATGAAAACACATAGTCCCTGCCCTCAGAGGGCCCCCAGTCTGGGGACTGGAACACATGCATGCCAACATCACAAAAACCATTGTGCAGGTTCAAGTACAAGTGAAAGTGCGGCAAAAAAGGGAAAAGTAGTTTTGCCTGGGAAGTTCAGGAAGGTATTGTCACAAGCCATGGAGCTTGGGGTTTTGAATGGAGATATCAAGATTGAATAGGAGTTAGTTAGAGAAGCAGTCAAGGAGCGATCCAGGCAGTGACCTGGGTGTGCAATGGTCCAGCATGCTCTGCCTGGCACAAGGTCGCAACCTGATGACAGTGCTGTCCCCTCATGGGTTTAAGCTGGCTCAGAAGGCATATTAGAGGCTATTAATGTCTTCCCCATAAGACCCTGCACTGCAATTCCGGCAGCTGTCACCAGGTGATGACAAATTTGCTCTCTCTCACAGAAGAATTGACGCCTTTGAATTATGTTGTTAGTGAAGCATACTGAATATACCATGGATTGCCAAAAGAATAAACAAATTTGTCCTAGAAAAAGTACAGCCAAAATGCCCCTTAAAAGCAGGGACAGCGAGATTTCATCTCACATACTTTGGCCATGTTATCAGGAGGGATTACATTCTCTGAGTTGTGCGACCATTCTCACCCTTCTTTTCTGAGTTGTTCCTCCCTCATTAACATAAATTCTTGCCCCCCAAGGCTCTTATCAAATCTTTCGAGTTGCTTTTGTCATGTTGACCGCATATAGATAATTCTTAAAAGAGCAAAATACTCAAGGCAGACTTTTTTTTTTTTTTGCCAGTTACGCTATCGTTTGGTTTTAAGAAGACTTCAGGGGATATTTTTGGTTTTAGTTTTAAAGATTATCTCAGGGCAATAGTTTCAGCAGTTCATTCAGCCTCCATGACTCCAGAAAGTCTGGAGTTCATGAGACTTTGAAGTTCTGTTCTACGTTTCCCCCGTTTTGATCAGGATACTGCTATAGAATCATTGATCAAAATGTTCAATAATTGTAGCCGGGTGCCATCCAGTTCTGGTCTCGTGGCAAAGGAGGCTGTTCCTGGAGTCAGTTAGCCACACAATTACCTCCTCCTATTTCTGACTCTCCTTCTTCCTTCGTTGCTTCAGGTGACTAGAGGCCAATTGTCATGCCTTGGATGACCACTGGCAAGCTTTTAAGATTCCAGGCACTACCCTAAAAACTAGGAGGTAGAACAGAAGCACTAAACACGTTATTAGGCCAATTAACTGGGATGTCACATTAAACCATGACCCTAAACCTCCAAACCAAGGAACCAGATCCCATGCTTGGTTGTACATAAGCAGCCTCAGCAGCTACTCTTTTTGTTGTTGTTGTTGTTGTAAATATATCTATCACACAGCTTTCACCATTTCAGCTTTTTACAGGTGTACAACTTATTGACTTCAATTACAATAATTGGCTGTGCAACCCTACCCTTAACCAGTGCAATTTTTCCATCACCATTAACCCCCTTTTCTCCCTACCTCCTATCTCTAGTAATCAGTAGTAAATTTTGGTCTCTATATATTTGCCTTTTCTTGTTGTTTTATATAAGTAAGATCATACAATATTTGTCCTTTTGTGATTGACTTATTTCACTCAGCATAATATATTCAAGCTCCATCCATATTGTAGCATGTATCAAGACTTCATTTCTTCTTCTGGTTGAGTAGCAGTCCATTGTATGTATGTACTACATTTTGTTTATCCATTCATCTGTTTATGGACATTTAAGTTGTTTCTACTTTTTGGCTATTGTGAATAGTGCTGCAACGAACACTGGTGTACGAGTCTGTTTGAGTCTCTGTTTTCAAGTCTTTTGGGTATATATTTAGGAATAGAAATTCTGGGTCATATGGTAGTTCAATTTTTTCTTTTTTGAGGCATTACCACACTGTTTTCTACAATGGCTGTTCCATTTTGCATTCCCACCAGCAATGGATAAAGGTTTTGATTTCCCTACATTCTTGCCAACATTTGTTATTTTCTTTCTTTCTTTTTTTTTTTAATCCTTACCATCCTGTTGTTGTTAGGTGCCATTGAGTCAGTTCTGACTCACAGAGACCCTGTGTACAACAGAATGAAATACTGCTCAGTACTGTGCCATCTTCACAATTGTTGTTATGCTTGAGCTCATTGTTGCAGCCACTGTGTCAATGCATCTTATCAAGGGTCTTCATCTTTTTCCCTGACCCTTTACTTTGTCAAACATGATGTCCTTCTCCAGGGACTGGTCCTCCTGATAACATGTATAAAATATGTGAGAAGAAGTCTTGCCATCCTCTCTTCCAAGGAGCACTGTGGTTGTATTTCGTCCAAGACAGATTTGTTCATTCTTTTAACAGTCCATGGTATATTCAATATTCTTTGCCATAGTTCAGAGGCATCAATTCTTCAGTCTTCCTTATTCATTGTCCAGCTTTTGCATGCATATGAATCGATTGAAAATATCATGGCTTGGGGTTGGGGGCACCTTAGCCCTCAAAGTGACATCTTTGGTTTTTAACACTTCAAAGAGGTCTTTTACAGCAGATTTGCCTGATGCAATACGTCATTTGATTTCCTGTTTGCTGCATCCATGGGTGTTGATTGTGGATCCAAGTAAAATAAAATCCTTGACAACTTCAATCTTTTCTCCGTTTATCATCATGTTGCTTATTGGTCCGGTTGTGAGGATTTCTGTTTTCTTTATATTGAGGTGTAATCCATACTGATCTTTGATCTTCATTAGTAAGTGATTCCAGTCCTCTTCACTTTCAGCAAGCAAGGCTATGTTACCTGCATGTGCATATTGCAGGTTGTTAGTGAGTCTACCACCAATTCTGATGCCTCATTTTTCTTCATATAGTCCAGCCTCTCTGAATATTTACTCAGCATATAGATTGAATAAGTATGGTGAAAGGATGAAACCCTGACACACACCTGTCTTGATTTTAAACCATGCAGTATCCCCTTCCTCTGTTCAAATGACTGCCTCTTAGTCTATGCACAGGTTCCGCATGAGCACAGTTAAGTGTTCTGGAATTCCCATTCTTCTCAATGTCATTCATAATTTGTTATAATCCACGCAGTCAAATGCCTTGCATAGTCAATAAAATATAGGTAAACATCTGTTATTCTCTGCTTTCAGCCATAATTCATCTAATATCAGCAATGATATCCCTTGTTTCACATCTTTTTCTGAATCACACTTGAATTTCTGGAAGTTCCCTGTCGATGTATTGCTGCAACAGCTTTTGAATGATCTTCAGCAAAATTTTCTTGTGTGTGATATTAATGATATCGTTCGATAATTTCTGCCTTTGGTTGGATCACCTTTCTTTAGAATGGGAACAAATATGGATCTCACCCAGCTGGCTGGCCAGGTAGCTGTCTTCCAAACTTCTTGGCACAGCCGAGCGAGCACTTCCAGTGCTACATCCATTTGTTGAAACATCTTAGTTGGTATTCCATCAATTCCTGGAGCCTTGTTTTTCACCAATGCCTTTGGTGCTTCTTTGACTTCTTCCTTCATTACTATCCATTCTTGATCATATACTACCTCCTGAAATAGTTGAAAGTCAACCAGTTCTTTTAGATACAGTGACTCTGTGTATTCCTTCCATCTGCTTTTGATGCTTCCTGTGCTATTCAATATTTTTCCCATAAAATCCTTCAGTATTGCAACTTGAGGCTTGAATTTTTTCTTCAGTTATTTCAGCTTGAGAAATGCTGTGTGTTCTTCCCTTTTGATTTTCTAACTCCAGGTCTTTCGAGCTGTCCTTTGAAATCTTCTGTTCAGCTCTTTTACTTCATGTTTCTTCTATTCTCTTTAGCTACTCTATGTTCGAGAGCAAGTTTCAGAGTCTCTTCTGAAATCCATTTTGGTCTTTTCTTTCTTTCCTGTCCTTTTAATGACCTGTTGCTTTTTTATGTATATGTCCTTGATATCTTCCCACAACTCATCTGGTCTTCAGTCATTAGCATTCAGTGTGTCAAATCTATTTTTAAGATGGTCTCCAAATTCACGTGGTATATACTCAAGTCCATATTTTGGCTCTTGTGGACTTGTTTTAGTTTTCTTCAGCTTCAGCTTGAACTTGCATATGAACAATTGATGGTCTGTTCCACAGTCGCCCCCTGGCCTTGTTCTGACTGATTATATGGAGCTTTTCCATCGTCTCTTTCCACAGATCCAGTCAATTTGATTTCTGTGTTTTCCATCCTCTGAGATCCACATGGTTACTCGCCGTTTATGTTCTTGAAAGAAGGTACTTGCAATGAAGTTGATGGTCTCACTAAATTCTATTCTGTGATCTCCAGTGTCATTTCTATCACCAAGGCCATAGTTGCCAACTTCCAATCCTTCTTCTTCACTTCCAACTTTTGCATTGCACACCAGTAATTATCAGTAGCCATACTAGTGGGAGTGAAATGGTATCTCATTGTGATTTTGATTTGCATCTCTTGGATGCCTAATGACATTGAGCATATTTTCATGTGTTTGGTGGCCATTTGAAGATATTCTTTGCTGAAATACCTATTCAAGTCCTTTGTCCATTTTATGATTCGGTTATTTGTCTTTTTGTTTAGTTATCAAAGTTTTATATCTATATCAGTTATTCAATTCTTATTAGATATATGGTTTCCAAAGATATTCTCCCAGTCAGTAGCTTGTCTTTTCATTTTTTTGGTAAAGTCTTCAATGAAAAAATAGTTTACCAAAAGTTATAAATTTTTATGAGTTCTCATTTTGCTGTTTGTGCTTTTGTTATTATGGTAGATAACCCATTGTTAAAAGCTAGGCCTGACAGCATTCCCCCTGCATTTTATTCTAATTTAATGGTTTTAGTTTGCACATTTAGGGCCTCAATCCCTTTTGAATTTGTTTTTATGTATGGTGTGAAGCATAGACCCTGTTTCATTTTTCTGCATGTGGAAATCCCACTTTCCAAACACCATTTATTGATGAGACACTTCTTTCCCCATTGAATGGACTGAGCACTCTTGTGAAAAATTAGTTTGACCACTGATGTTCTCTCTGTTTATTATTATTATTATTTATATAATTTTTATTGTGCTTTTAGTGAAAGTTTACAAATCAAGTCAGTCTCTCACACAAAAACCCATATACACCTTGCTACACACTCTCAATTACTCTCCCCCTAATGAGACAGCCCACTCTCTCCCTCCACTCTCTCTTTTCTGGTCCATTTCACCAGCCTCTAACCCCCTCCACCCTTTCATTTCCCCTCCAAGCAGGAGATGCCAACATAGTCTCAAGTGTCCACCTGATCCAAGAAGCTCACTCCTCACCAGCATCCCTCTCCAACCCATTGTCCACTCCAATCCATGTCTGAAGAGTTGGCTTTGGGGATGGTTCCTGTCCTGGGCCAACAGAAGGTCTGGGAACCATGGCCACCAGGGTCCCTCTAGTCTCAGTCAGACCATTAAGTCTGGTCTTATGAGAATTTGGGGTCTGCATCCCACTGCTCTCCTGCTCCCTCAGGGGTTCTCTGTTGTGTTCCCTGTCCGGGCAGTCATCAGTTGTAGCCGGGCACCATCTAGTTCTTCTGGTCTCAGGGTGATGTAGTCTCTGGTTCATGTGGCCCTTTCTGCCTCTTGGGCTCGTTATCGCCTTGTGTCCTTGGTGTTCTTCATTCTCCTTTGATCCAGGTGGGTTGAGACCAAGTGGTGCATCTTAGATGGCTGCTTGCTAGTGTTTAAGACCCCAGGTGCCACTCTTCAAAGTGGGATGCAGAATGTTTTCTTAATAGATTTTATTATGCCAGTTGACTTAGATGTCCCCTGAAACCACGGTCCCCAGACCCCTGCCCCTGCTACGCTGGCCTTTGAAGCACTCAGTTTATTCAGGAAACTTCTTTGCTTTTGGTTTAGTCCAATTGTGCTGACCTCCCCTGTATTGTGTGCTGTCTTTCCCTTCACGTAAAGTAGTTCTTATCTACTATCTAATTAGTGAATGCCCCTCTCCCATCCTCCCTCCCTCCCTCCCCCCTCTAGTAACCACAAAAGAATGTTTTTCC